>NC_142090.1:82333027-82637714 GCF_054644295.1 Miniopterus natalensis
AGCATCATCACACTGCTGGGCAGCCTCCCATTGTCAGTGCAAACGAGGGAACTTTTGATTCAACATTTCCACGGATGCGCTCACTCACTCATCCAAGGCTCACGGGATACGTACAGCACGTGAGGCCCGGCGCCAAATTTATTTCAACATGCTTTTCGCTTTCAAGCTATCTGGGGACTCCCGAGTAGTAGAGTCAGTCACAAAAGGCTATTTTCACTTCTCTAATACACAAGAAGATTTTTGACATGAATGTTTGCTTACCCAAAAGAAATTCGCTACTTGTATTGTTTTACTAAGAAATGCTGAATTATTCTGCGCCCTTTTTTAGATCTTCTTGGGAAGTTTCATCTATATTTAGGTAAATATAATCATAATAGACCATCTGCAAAAAAAGGAAATTAGCATTTTCTGAAAAACAGTAAACGAGCAGGGAATAGTTAATAATAAAAATACTTAGAACTGTGCAGATTGGGCAATAAATACATTTCTTCGTTTGAGATTTCCCTCCAAGGAGCACATCTCAACAGCTACAAAGTGTGTGAGGCAGCAAATATTTTCAGCATCTATGTCTCATTAAATAAGTATGTTTCTTCCTGATTGTTTCAGATTTTGTCCCCCCTTGTGCAGGCGGTTATGACGTTCAAACTTGAAAAGATGAGTTCTTATGCTTATTAATTTCCAGAGGGAGGGCGAGTCGCAGGTGGGCACAGTGGAAATGGTTTCAACCTTAATTTTCGAGGAAGAAAGAGCCTAGTTCTTTCCTTTTAGCTTCTGGGTACAGGTAATGCCTTTGACGTCTCGAGTTCTGAAAAGCAGGCAGATTTCATACAGCGTCACAGAGGTCGTCCTCTTCGATGTTCCAGGAAAAACGTAAACAGGCTCCGAGCTTGGCGAGTTGGGTTCTGTTTCCTCTAGGCCTCTTCATCATTCGATAAGGCAATAAATATAGAACCTCCGCAGGGACAGGGCGGGGCGGGACATTGGTGCATGAGGCAGCGTCAGATGGTGTCTTAGGGCTCACGGACTATTATTTCCCGCAGGGAGAAACGGGGGTTAAGAGCTATAAGCCTGGCTTGGTCAGAAGCCCCTCTCCTGCCCCGTCTGTGGGCCCCGAGCTCCCCCCATCACTCGCAGGTGAACCTGGAGGTGACCTCAGAGCGGCCACACCTGAGGCCTTTGAGAGGCAGCCGGAGGGTGTCCCTGGGGTGTTCGGGGCGGCAGGCCAGAGAGGGCCAGCAGGGAAGCACGAGGTAGGATTATTCAGGGCCTGAAAACCTCCGGCGCCGCCAGGTCTGCGGTCAACGCCCAGGCACAGCTGGCTCCCTGGAGACGGCTGGGCCTCGCGAGGCAGCCTCCGAGGGGAGGCCGGGCTGGGGGGCGGGGGCCGTTAGACGGCTTCGGCGAGGGGGAGGAGAGCGATGCGTCATCCAAGGGACATGTGGGACCTGCTCCCTGGCGGCGACAGAGCGTGACGGGGGCTGTTTGCGTTGAAGGTGGGCCGGAGAAGAAACCCAAACAGAAGCACCCCGACCGCACGAGTGGCCTGAAAGCCTCTGTGGGTGGTCAGCGAGTTTACTGTTTCCACAGAAAACAGTCCGGAGCGTCGGCACCGACACTGGATGCACCAGCGCTAAGCGGGGAGTCGGCGGGGACATGGAAGCGTCCGGGTCTTGTCCATCTGGCCTCGCAGAGAGCTTCAGGCCCAGGGGACAGCAGGCCGCTCAGCTTTACACATCGGGGCAGGTGGCCACACCCAGGACTGCGGTCCCCAGGTGAAACATTACCCACTTGTGTTTGTTGACATGGGGTAGACCAGGGACAAGACCCAGGACTGCGGAGAGGGTTGCCTGCCACCGGGGGCCCAGTGGCAGCCGCGTTGAGCAGTGTTCCCATCGTCCCATGGGCGTAGGAACTCCCTGGAGAGCTGCCTGCGGCTCCGTTTCCAGGCCTCTGTCCCTAGAGACCCCGGCTCAGTGACTTGAGTTTGTGTTTCTAACAAACTCCAGGGACTTTGGGAGCCCCCCGCTCACGCAGTGGACTCCACACCTCAGTGTCTATCTCCGCGTCACCTGCGGGGCCCACGCACCGAGGGCGAGGGTTTGCCCACGAGCCCAGGCGGCGCCGGTGCTGACGGACGGGAGCCACCAAGCAAGGGCACGGTGCCCTGGTAGCCGCGGGCAGCTTCTTAGACACCGCATCTTGTCTTCCATCACCTACCGCTTGGAGTGTCCTCACTAACGATAGAAAATGAAAGGGAAGGTAACAGTAAGCCACGGGTGCCTCCGTTCAGCGGGCCCTGGTTAAAACCCACACAGCTGGCCTTTTGTGACGAGAAGCCTCGGCCACCGCGGGGCCCTTCCTCGGGGGCTGGGGCTGGGGCTGGGGCTGGGGCTTCGGGCTGGGGCGTGACTCCCAGCTCCGGGAGGGCCAGCTCCCGGACGAGCCCTGGAGCCCTGCAGCCGCCGTGTCCTCCGTCGCGCCTGCTGTCCCTGGTTTGGCCACCGTCTCGCGTGCGGGGAGCTGTCCCTCCCGCTGACGCCAAGATTATCCGGCCATCGCGTCACCAGCTGCCTTACTGGCCTTATTGCCTGAGGACAAAGGCGGCCAAGGGCAGTCTGCTGAAGGAGCCCCGCGAACGGGCTCCGTGCATAACTGCGTGGGAAGTTGAAAGATGAAAGTTTATTCTCTCGTAAAGCTCGGCTATGGAAATGGTAGAAAACCGAGTGGAGAGTCCACATAAGGCGACACTTATTAGAACGAGGTCATTGAAAGCAGGACACTCATGGGTGTTTATCAAACATGTTAGAACCTCATTAATTCAACTCCTTCCTTTGAAAAGACAACCCTACAGGGCTCTTAATTATTAATATGTTCAAATATTATTTCCCCCCAAATTAGTCATGGGTGAGAGGAAGCCTACTTAGAAAAAAATCTGTATGAAAAATAGTCAAGTAAACATTTGTAAGAAGGCACTTAACTTCTAGGAATAGAAATTAGATTTATACACTGAAGTCCTTGGTACTTATATGTTAACATAAAGGCTAACCAATGAGGTCTAGGTCTTCAGGCGACATCTGATTTTATTCTCTGGGTACCTCCCGCATTTTACTTCTAGTAAGACATTTTATGTTAGAAACAGCTAAAATGGCCTTTAAAATTATTTCCTAAAATAGCCTTGTTTTTTTTTTTCCAGAATAGTTCCTCTCCTTTTGCCTAAAACTCGGCTCCCTCTCTCGCCCAGCCCGCTGTTCTTGCTGAGTTTCCTGTCTCCGTTTACGGCCTCTCCAGTCTTTCAGTTACTCGAGGCAGACACGGAATCTCTCGGAGCACGTCCTTCCTCTCGCCCTCGCAATAGTTCGGTCCCGAGGTTCCCTAAATTCTGCCGCCTGCTAACTGCGAGTGCTGCCTGGGTTCCTGCCCTTCCGGCAGATGGTTGACGGTGTTGCAGAATTCCTCTCGCGCCTCTCCCTGCCCTTGGGGTTTTAGTTTCTCTCTCTCCACACCCCCCTGGGGTTATGGGCCCGATAGTGTGTGTATACTGCAGGCTGAAGAACGGGGTCTTCCCCGGCTTGAATCCTCGCGCGGCCCCCCTATGCCTCGCTACGCAAACCAGCTCCCCCAGCTGCACCCAGAGCCCGCGTGCTTAGCCCCCGCCTTCCCGTACTTGGGGCTCTCTGCTCTCCCAGTCGTGCCCGGTCCCCCGAAACCCTGCCATGCATTTCTCCATTTCCAACGACTCCCCCAAGCTGTGAACTTTCTGCCGTCTTTTCATAAACAGCCCAACCTTGAGTCCCCCTTAGAGGCCCTGCCTCTCCCGGGGCGAGCCGGCCGAGTGGACTCGCCCACAGCAGCAGAGGCCTCGTAGCTGCCTTTTCACACGCTCGCCGCTTCCGACGCGGCTCCCCGGTGTTGGCCGGCTGGCTGAACGAATGAATTCAAGTATCTTGCTTTTTAGAAAAAAGATAACTAAGTTTAGTTTATTATATAAAAGATTCCAACAAGGTGCATCTTTAACAATATAGATTTATCTTTCGGCCCCATTAGAATGTCACTCATACTTAGTGCTTTGCTCTTGAGATTAAGTCCATATTTTTCTGATAAATAAAACAAAAATAAAACATCGATATGCCCAATCAAAGGAAGCAAACAGGGCTGAGAGAGAGAGAAGGGAAATGTCTAGCATCGATGCCTCCACGATTCCCACACACGAGGGGCTCTCATATGAGTTTGAAAGACATTTTTTAAAAAAAATTAGTGTCTGACCTTGATTTCCAGCTCTAGCAGGCTCAGGGAATTGTTCCACAGGGAAGCGGGATCCAGTGTCGCCCGCATGCTGTGCGGGTTTAAAAACTGGAAAGATGACTCGGATTCTAACAGAATCGCACTTGGGGAAGTTCATTCACGAAATTTTCATCCGTTCCTGTAGGGATTGTTTCCCAGGGAGGCTGATGGGCAGCATGTCCCCTTTCCGAGGACTGCTGGTCACACCGTTCGTACAGAACCGGTCCTCTGACTACGAAGGTACAGCCACTCGGCACCGCTCGGATGTAATCGCTCGTGTGAGACACGGGATGGAGAGCCGGCACGAGCCCATGGCTTCCACGTGACATTTACAGACACATCCTGCGCATCTCACCAGAGGTCAGATGTGTTTTTCCGTTTTTTTCTCCCTGGATGTGTAAAACCGTGGGTTCACTGCAAGGAAACCTCCAGAACTGCTTTTGGACGAGTCAAGAATTCACTTCCAGCTTTGCCTGAGTCAACTGTCATCTCTCTGCTCTTTTGCTGCGAATTAAAGCCAAAGGGAGAGGACTCGAGCCCCCGGTGGAGGTGGAGGCTGCCGCCTGGCTGGGCCTCGCCTCCCTCGCCTCCCCGGCCTCCCCCGGCAGCCCTGCTGCTTCACCGACGTCTTTACGCCACTTCCTTTGTCTGCTGGGTTTGGCTCGGCCTCGATTCGCGATATGATCCAAAGCAGAAGCATCAATGGCTTCTGAATGCATGTAATTATCATTTCAACTTTAATTTGGATTTTTAGATTCCGTTAACACAGAGGAGAACATGAACTTCACCATTTTGAAGGCAAAATCATTTCTAATTACCAAGGCCTGTAAGAAACGGAAATTCACTCCTAGACATGAAAGTAAGAAGGAATTTCATTTATTATACATTCTGTCTTGCACTCAAATATTTCAATGCAGGCGGCAGGTCTTGGTTGTTTCCTTTAATCTGGTCTTGTGTTGAAGGGGAGTGGAGAGGCGTTTTTTTTACAAGAAGCTCGGGACCCATTTCTTTTGGACAGTCCCCCCGCCCCCACCCAGCACAGAGCAGGAGGCTCTGCAGCGCGGAGAAGCACCACTTGGATTTATTAAATGCACGCTGTTGGACTATATGGAAACTTAGAGAACTGTTTTTTAAAATATTTTCATTTAATGTCTTCTCGATTTACAACCAGGAGCTTTTGAATGCTGCCTGACGTGTGTGTGGCGTTGTTAGAGTTTCCGTACAGAGCAGGGACGTGAGCATCTTTCGTTGTAAACATGACAAGCACAGACTTTCCGAATCCGGCAAAGTGTGGAAGTAGGAGGGCAATAAATTAGTCCTAAGTAGCTGGATTGAAAAACACACACAACAAAACCCAACTCCGCGTCGCAGGGTCCGACTGTGATCATTTATTTTTCCTTTCCTTTCTTCCTTTCTCTCTCTCTTTTTTTAAAAAATAATATATGTGCAATCATTTCCCCCAGAACGATCACAGCTTGAGTTGAAATAATTGCTCTAATTTGTGTGGCAAAAAAAGCACCCTTGTTGGTGCTGATAAAATGCAGCTCATGGCAGCTCCAACCCCGTGGTTTTAATGGGGCTCAGAAAGCTGCCGCAATAAAGGAATGCGCTGGGGATGTGCAGAGCGAGCGCCATTTCATTTCTGTTAAGTTTTGGGACAATTTGGCTGATGGGGTAAAATGCTCACTAGATTTCCTGATAAGTAATTTTCCACTCACACGCATTATTTCCAGGCCTGGGAGCATTATTCTGCGGAGACTCGCTGATGATTGGGGCACTTAGGAGCTTCCAGGCAGCATGTTTCATGCAATTGCACGTTGCACGGGCCTCTCGCAAGGGCGACGCGGAGTTGTCGGAAGGTGAAAATTAAAGCAGCTCGTGTGTGAATAAAGTAAAATGTTCCCACGCGGTCTCATTCACTTTGAGAGTGTTTCGAAGGACACTCCAAGAACAGAAACACGGAGGGGGTTACTCACCTGGCACTAACGCCCCCACTGAACACCGAAGTAACAGCTGAAGCGACGCTGGGGCTTCAGGCTCTGGGCGCTGGGAGTGTGGGAGCCCTTTGTCTTCCCAGAAAAAGGGCTTTAAGCTCGTCGGGACTTGGAAAAGTCAAATGGCCGTAGCCACATAATTAAATTCTATTCTGACGTCCCAATAGCAACGGCTTCTATCTCAGTTCCTCCTGGCACTGGCTCGCCCAGTCCCGCTTACAATACCTTCCCCTGTACCTCTCGCCTCCTTATAACACTGTAAAATTTACTTTCTTTTTATTTTAAATATGTTTTTATTGATTTCAGAGAGAGGAAGGGAGAGGGAGAGAGAGAGAAACATTGATGATGAGAGTCCTTGATCGGCTGCCTCCTGCGCGCCCCCTGCTGGGGATCAAGCCCCCAACCCGGGCCTGTGCCCCGACCGGGAATCGAACCGCGACCTCCAGGTTCTTTAGTTGATGCTCAACCGCTGAGCCACACCGGCCGGGCTCATGTACTTTCTGTGGTGCATGTTGTTGAGCCTGCCTTTCCCACTAGATTGCGAGCTCCGTAGGGCAGGGTTTTTGTCTTTTTGTTCCCCTGCGCCCATGTCCCCTTGGTTGGTTGGTCCGTCTGCACGGTCGACTTCGGGCCGTGACCTGGTCGAGCCTGGAGGTGCCCCCACGGCCGTGCTCGGACCCTTACACGTGCACAGCTCCCAGCGTGCGTTCCTCCGTGTCGTCGCATCCGTTCGCCTGTTGTTATTTTTGTGCGTGGCATCTTTTCTGCGTTCTTCATCCTTCGTTCCTCTGCGCTCTGTTCTGGAACTTGGGTGAGGAGAACTTAGCAGGTGCTCGGAGCACAGTCTCCAAGCTGCTCTCCCGTGGGGCCACCCTTCAGCCTCCCGGCGGCTCTGGCTTCCGAAGGGGCCCAGCATCCCGACCGTGCTGCCTCTTGGCCCCATGGGTGGGTCTTCGCAAGACACTGTTCGTCTCCTCAGCTCTGTGATGGGCAAACTCTCCTAGGAAAAGCCCGAGAGCCGGGGTTCGTCTCTCCAGGTTTTCTTCCTGGGAGCCTCAATGACATAGGTCTTCACCATCTCTTTCACTTGACTTTGCTTTAACACACATATTTTAAATATTTTATTTTGCTTTTCCGGTTGTCCTTGCGGGGAGGCCTGTTCACATTCCCTGATCTGCTACTACTGGACGCCGGTCTCCCTCCCCTTTATTTTCTACAAAGGTTTTATTATTATCTTTAATGCAAGAGTTATCTAAAGCTAAAATCTGATTATTTAAAAATATTTTTTTAGACACTTAATGTTAGGGACTGTTCATGTGCACATTTGTGTGATGCAGGCTGCATATCACCTCCACGGTCAGATTTGTTGTAAATAAATAGCCTTGACTTAATTTTTTCTGTTGGGCAATTCCTGCGATCTGCCCCAAATACAGAACAAACAAGCAGAACACTCTTGAGTATTAATGTTTTCAAAGATGGCACAGGGTTTGAGAGGGGCCTCCCTTTCCTATTGGAACAGCACGTCCATGTATTTCCTCAGACCCTAACAGAGGTGGGCTCTCTCAGGACTCAGAAGCTGCTGCTCAGATATATGTCACATAATTAAATTTAGTGATTATTTCTTTCACAACTTCTGGGCTGACTAGAATGAACTCCCTGACACCACAATGCAGTGTAGAATGTTTCTGTAAAATTTCCAAAAGCACTGTTTGATTTGTATAACATTTGTTCATAATTGAAATGCAGATAATTAGAGAAAATAGAGACATGACAGAGAGTTAAAGGTTCCATTAGTGCTCCTGGCACCTGATAAATCACCGAAGAAAATGCTGAAAAATACCAACCTTGGTAGAATATTGATCTTCCCAAGGTACTTCAGCATCTCTGTAAATAGTTTTCTTAAACATACAAATTAAGTGGACTGGAAAGGGAAAGCCATCCTTGGTTTGCTAAATTGTATTGGAAAGAGTTTCACAATCGCTTTCCTCCAAAGCTTTAACGGATACCAGAGAATTCACTTATGAGGAGCAAGGCCGCTCCCAGACAGTGTCACAATTCATTAACTCGGCTAATCTCCACAAATGAACGAATTACTCAATTTTATGTCAATTGACAATGGTCCTTTAATTTATAAAACTTTTTTCAAGTCAATACATTTATTTAGATGTCCAGAAGCTGTTACTTTAATGAAATTAATCCAATTAAATCAATCACATTTATTAGAATAAATATTCTTTATATAAAATATAAAGTGGCCAAGCGCTAGAATTTTTACATATTTCAGGAGATATTTCACCCAAAAACATATGAAAGAATAAAGTAAAAACAGAGAGAAAGCACAATAATAATTGTCAACATTTTAAAGTGTTGTGTTGCACTTATGGGGGCGTTTAAGGAGGAAGACAGGGCTGTAGAACAGGAAACGTTCTGCCCTTGTTGTGTGTGAGGATTTCCCCTCTGTCCCCTCCTTAGGTAGCAATAAGTCATAACATTACGCAAAGCCAATATGCAATTTTGACTTCACTGACGTCCCTACACGGCTACTAGAGTTGATGACCTCAGTCTTTATCAAGGAAATATGCATTAGCATGAGGCCACTACAGATGATATTCTGCAATATCATCTAGGCAGCAAATGGCAATGGAACTGCGACAAAAGCAATCAGTTTTCTGGAAGGTGAGTTCCTATAATGACAAATATTGAGGTACAATGTAAAAAATCCTACATTAATTTGATATTTCCAAATACTTTTCAACCAATTGTTGAATACTTATTGGACATTTTCTGGTTTCTCCTGGATTCTTTTTTTTTTTTTTTTTTTAAATATATTTTATTGATTTCAGAGAGAGGAAGGGAAAGGGAGAGAGACAGAAACATCAATGATGAGAGTCATTGACCGGCTGCCTCCTGCACACCCCCTGCTGGGGATCGAGCCTGAAACCCGGGCCTGTGCCCCGACCGGGAATAGAACTGAGACCTCCTGGTTCATAGTTCGATGCTCAACCACTGAGCCATGCTGGCCGGGCTCTCCTGGATTCTTGATATAGTTTAGACATAGATTTTGTTTATATTGCAACATAATAATATATTATTGGCCATTTTAAGCATTGCTTATAATTAATACCTCTCTCTGGAATCTATTTAGTTTACCCTGTTCAGTTATTGCTATTCACAATTAACAATGGGTAAGAAAGGATGCAGTTAGGTGCACAGAGCCCTCCCCTCTTCATCCACAGAAGCAATATTAAATTAAGTGATTAGAGTATACTGTTTAATGAATTGGATAAAAAAGTATATTCATCAGGACAATTCTTGTCTCGGAAACATTTTTCAACTTCAAATAATCCACTCTGGCATTCTAGACGGGTCAAGCCTCTCAAGCAATCACTCACCCTCGCTTTATTTCATTGTCCGTTGCGCGCAGTTCCAAAATTCAATTTCAAATTAATGTCATTCTGTGTTTAGGGTTATTTATATTAGTTGTCTGTGTTCATTCTGTTCACTAGATACTTTATAAAGTTCTACTTTTCTGTACTGCTCAGGTCCAGAGTAATGAAATCCTCTCTCCATTAACAGCTCTTCAAAATGTGGGGAAAACTTGAGAATATGAAAATCTATCATGAAACGTTCCCCTTAAAACAGAGCAAAAGGAGGTGTCCTGAGTTTTGCACAAGTGTGAGGTGCCAGAGTATTTTTTATCTCAAGAGAAAAACTCCCCATCTGAAGGTAACATTCAGGAGGCGGTTAATACATGATGCACCCTGAGGGGCGACAGAGGAGCGGTGAGGAGACTTGTGGATGACGTAAGAACAGCAAGGAGAGAGAAACGGTCAGTCGTGAGGGGACAGAGGCAGAAAGGGACTGTCAAACAGGATGGCCGAGCAATACTCAAGGTGCTAAAATAAAGACTGAAGGGAAAGGGTAGGAAATAACATGAGAGGGACCAGAAAAATGCCCTGAATAAAAATCAGATTATATCCTCAAATGAAAGATGCAAAAAATCAATTAAAAACATATAGCCTCATAATAAGGGAAAGAAGGAGGGAATAAGAAAAAATGGAATCATTTTGAAATCACATTAAGTTAAACATTTTATACACATTTCCTCTTATAAGCTGCCCCCAAATACTGCAGTAGGCAGAAGAGAGGAATATCCCCCGAGATGCCCACATTCTAATTGCTGGAACCCGTGACTGTTTCAGGCGTCAGGGCGAAGGAAATTTGCAGATATGACTGATTATCTTGGGAGGATTATGCTGGCCTGTCGGGTGGGCCCGCTGGAATCCTGGGGGTCTGAGAAGGGTGGTGCAGCGTGAGAAAGACTCGATGGGTCCCCGCTGGCTGGACGAAGGAGGAAGGGGCCGTGAGCCAAGGCCTGCGGAACAGGCAAGGGGATGGGCTCTCCCCTGCGGCCTCCAGAAGTCAGCCCATCTACTCTAGTGCCCTCCTTTCAATCAGCCACTTCAGCCCAGACGCAGAAATGAATTAATTGAAAAAATAAAATTTTTAACGATGAGCAGCTGGAGATACCGATGATCGTTTATTGGTGTTCTCGCCAACTACGAGCGCTTACGTGTTTGTACCCACTCACACGCAAGAGGAATGATCGGGTTTGTTAAATGAATTAAACGAGGCCCTTTGACGTAATCCTCTCTAAAGTCAAGAGGGACAATGTAATCTAAGCCCCTGAAGGAAGTAATTGAAACCTAAAGACAACTAATCACAAATAGTTAGCAGGCTTTCCGTTAGGGCCCATCTATAATTCCCTTGTCTGCTTCTACCTTTTCTCCCCAGACTCCTATCCACTTCTGGGTTGGTTCTGCTCTATTCAAATCAATCTTTGCTCAAGTAAACTCCTAAAGTTTTTACTATGCCTTAATCTTTTAACAGGTTTTAATGAGCCTGTGCCCTTGAACTGTGACCTTTACAAGTGCTTTTCAGTATCAGCACCTCCCTCGCTGCCTCAGGTGAGATGGAGACCAGGGGGCTGGATATGGTATTTTCCTCCCAGATTAAAGACTGCAGGGGGGTGATTTAGGCGGTTCCCTTCTTCCTGGACAGCCAGGCTCTGGTAAAGTAGTTTCTTCTGACGGCAGATCTTTGTTTAGGAGAACACAGTGCTCTGGGCCCATTTCAAATGACTGTTTTCCCCGTTTCCTGCTGCAAACACAAGCACAAAGGAATTTCTTTGCAGGCCTGACCCTGAGAGGTGGGTAGGGCTCCTGGTGTGAAAACTCACTAAAGTGTGAGAGGCGGGGAGACTTGGCATTTTTAAATCTCAAGCTAGTCTGCACCGAGAAATTCCTCAACTATACTTGAGGCCCCGCCAGCATTGGCTCCACCAGCTGACTTGCGCTCCCAATAAACTGTGGGTCTCAGTGTTTCCAGGACCCTCCAGTTTCCAGAGCAACAACAGTGCGTCCGGTGAGCGCAGTTCTCTGATGGGTCTCAAAAGTCGTTGATGTTCAGCGTGTTCTAGCCTTTTCCTTGTGAGGACAGGAAGCGATGATATCCAAGCTCTTTTGATGTTGGGCCAAACACCAGAAGCCTGCTGGGTCCCTTTGGCCTGACTCTTTGGCCACCCTGCTTACCTCTGGTCTAGTATATTTCTTGCTCAGCCTTAGAACCCAATTTTTTTTGAATGCATTTGACACACAACATTGTTTAAGGTGTAGAGCATGTTCTTTGGATGCATTTCTATACTGTGCGATCACTGCTGTGCAGTGATATTTATCACATCACATAATTATTATATACATTCCTTGTTCTCTGTTCCTGTTCTGTTAAATACTGAAGAGAAATCACTGAGGGATCAGAAGTAGAAAAATAATAAATCTGAAGATTAGAACGGAGACGAGGCTCTCACGGTAATGATGGGCTCTCACGAGGCCAGGTGATTTATGCGGGTCTGACCCTTACATCCTGTCCCGGATCAATACCCCACCACCGGGAACGCCCAGCACGCTGTAAATCACACATCCTTCCCTGGCGCCATCTCAGGGCACAGTTACAGAGAACGCAAACACTGTTCAGTCATTAAAGCTCTCACAGAGTGATCGACAAGTCTCGCAGGGTGCATGTGGGAATTGGAAAGCAAGCGGGGAAAGCCCCAAAATTTCAGTCTCCATAGTGTCTGTTTTCCAGAGGCTGTCCCATCGGCCTTTCTTCCAACGTGGGATCACGTGGGCTTCCAGCTTCTGGTCTGCTCACTTAGCTAGTATGGCACGTCTGGTCCCTGCCCCCTCATCTTAGGGCATCATTGATATTGTGCCCTGATCCTTCATTCATCTTGACACTGTTAACATTTGGTTCACCACTTAAAAGACTATTGGACTTTCAAACAACAAATGAATAAAAAATATAGAGTAAGTGAACATTCCAGCGACGTCTAGTTTCAACAGTGCTTTCTATTATTGTTTTCTTATATCTTTTCTCCATTCAAAGAAATGGATGTTTTTCTGAAATCGGCTTAGAAGAAGACATTCCTTACGTCTTTATGTAGAGGGACGAATCCTTTACATTATTTAGTTATGTTTGGGCATAGCTTAACTTCCTGTATTTATAGAAGAACAAACTAAGGGGTCAAACAATTAAATTTATCAATGATTCCATTGATGTCCCGCAGAGTAGAAAACACTAGTGAAATATTGAGACTAATATGTGCATAAATCTGAGGGAAGAAATAGAAGATAGGGTTGTCCTCTATATTAAACATCAAATGTAGGCAATATTTCAAAGTCTAGCCAAGGAGATTTTGAAGTGGACTTGTGAGAGCAGGTGTGTCACATTGAAAAACCCAACTGCTGATAAAAACAGGACCAAAAAGAAACAAATCGTCATGATCTGTGGTGACTAGGGGGGCTTGTCGTCAACAACTCTGATGAATTATTTTTTCTTTTATTAAATTTATTGGGGTGACTTTGGTTAATAAAATTAAGTCGGTTTCAAGTGTGCAATTCTATGATACGTCCTCTGTGTATTGCGCTGTGTGCCCACCACCCAAAGCCGTATCTTCTTCTGTCACTGCGTATTTGACCCCCTTTCCCCTTTACGACCTCTCAAGCCCCTTCCCGCTGGTAGCCGCCCTACTATTGTCTGTGTCTGAGTTTTTGTTTGTTTTTCTTGTTTGTTCATATGTTGCTTTTCCGTTTTATAGTCCACATATGAATGAAATCACACGGTTCTTGTCTTTTTCTGTCTTACTTATTTCGCTTAGCGTGATAGCCTCAATCCATCTATATTGTTCCGAACGGCAGTATTTCTTCTTTCCTTTTGGCTGAGTAGCATCCATTGTGCATGTGCCACATTTCCTTCACCCAGGCATCTATGGGATGAGCTTTTGAGGGATGTACTGCCACAGGCACCAGACAAGAGGTGGACATGAGAGGCTGGCTGGCAACATTTTCCTCTACAGAAACGAGCATCTACAGTAAGGGAGTGGATGCAAACTCATCCTGTCCCTTAATTTATAGATTGAGATTCAGAGAACACTACACACAGCTCTCATTTCAGATGGATAAAGCGACACCATTGCAAGCGGCAGCCTGGGAGAAACCAGGGCTTTCTCCAGATTGTCCTGCAGAGAGGGGTATGTGACGCCCACCTGGCCGATAGAACCACTAGAAAGAGTCCATTGTGGGGTCACAGCCGGTAGCTGGCATGTACGGTAGATACCACGGTCCTGTCGCTTATTCAAACCCAGGGAGGAATGACCACCGAGTTGTTGAGAACCTTAATGAATCAAATGAAAGTCAAAGTTGTGAAATAATCAGCAAGAATAAAGCATGGTAAGGAGAAAAGATACATGGCGAACACATAAATAATACAATAAAGGGGGAAATGATTGCATTTCTCTATTCTATAGGCCCTTAATGTTATCAGAAAATACAGGAGACTCTAGGTTCAGCCTTGAGGAAAGGCATGTTTATTATAAGCACAACAAAGCTCATAAGTTATAAGAAAATTAACATTTTGATAGGAAAAAGATATCACTAAGAAATAAAAACACTGTGACAGAAATTGTTTGCAGCTTATTTGAGATAAGGCTACCATTCAGAATGCATTAGAACTTCTGTGGCTCAGGGAGACAAAACAAAATAAGCTGATGCTGTTGGTGTATAAATAAACTGCAATGTGTAGAATTAGAGGAACTTGATGATATTTACAGGAGTAATTGTTCGGTTTTATTAGTAACATGACTTCTACCTCTAGGTTTCTATTACATAGAAATAATATCATGCACAGATACTTGAAAGGTGGCATGAATTAGAATATTCTTTTAAGAACTTATTGTAATTGCAAAAAAAATGGAATACTCTATAGATCTTGATAGAAAATTTGTTACTAAAGTTCTAGTGTATTAGTATCGGGCAACACCCCCGTTTAAAAGAGTGATGCATATCTAGTAGTTCTAACATGAAGGGAGCTCCTATGGATGCTTTTAAGTGGAAAACAATTAAAGAAATTTAAATTTTATATAAGCAGATAGTATAGTGAAAAAATTATCATCAAAAAGGGATCTGGAAGTAACATATAAAACATCACAATGGTAATTACTTCACAGAAGATAAATTAGTTTTTGGATATTTGAAGATCTTTCTATATTTTCTCTATATGATTTAAAAAATATTTTTAACTTCCTGCAAAATCATTCATGATGATTTACCTGTATAACATTACACAAAGCATAGACAAAGGACTTTAGGGGAAAATAATAGACATGGAATTCTTTAACACGACGATCACTTCTTGACCAATTAATTAGGCCGTAAATAATGCACAAGCAACCTTGAGGGACTAAGGTAACAATTCATAAGTGGGGGGGGGAGTGGTAGGGAAAGTGAGGGGAAGCGTGGAGGAAGGAGGGGAGGGAAGCGGAGGGTTGAGAGCACGGGTGTTGCGATCAGACCACACGGACGCAAGCGCCACCTTGTCGCTTACTGTGCGACCGTGGGCCAATCATTGACCACGCTCGTTTCTCAGTTTCTTGGTCTTTTAAATGGGAATGATAAGAGTAGACATCTTACGAATTGCATTGTTCTTCACCTGAAAATTAGTAAGTCTACAATATTCTCTCTCTCTCGATGTATATATGCCGTCGAGCGCCCAGTCTTCTTTTCCTTAACTTGCAGTTTTACTTAAGCCTATTTCTGCCTCACAAACTCGTGTCCTACTTTCCTACTTTAATGGGCATTATGTCTTTCTTGATATCATCCAAAATAGACTTATTCTGAAGTCATAGTGTTCTATAAAGTTAATTTCATTAGAAATGCACTTACGTTTCAATGATTCATTCTGTCGGTGGCCTTTCTTAGCATTAGGGTGCGTCGAAGCTTTGTGCTTTGTACTGTGGCTCACGGACCTACTTCGATGTCGGCTTCTGAGCGTTTTCAGTGTCTTCTGTCTCTTTCGGTTCATCTGTTTCACCCCACGCTCATCTCTTCTAACTGTGTCTTCACAGCCTCTCGCACCTGGCGCCCCAGGTCCCAGTTTAACGGTGTCTTGGAAAGGTAGGTGAGGGGCTGTGCCCCAGGCAGATGCCATGCAGATGCCAGCGTGGAACCAGTTTTAGGCAGAGGAGAATCAGCACTTGGAGGAACAAGGGAAGAAAACCGGACTAGGTCAGGGGAAGGAGACTCCAGACTCCAGATGTTCGAAACTTCACTAATGGGCATTCAGAACATTTAAAGAGACCCAAACCTAGATACGCATCTTGGTGTTTTGGTGAAAGGTGGGATCCCCTTTCTGACAAGGAAATTATCTTTCCGAATGGATGACTTAGATGAAATATAAGTAACGGATAAATATGAGAAGTAAATTATGTGATGATGAACTTTAAAAATCTGCGATGGTGGGAATCAGAATTTCTTGAAGAAAAGCATTCATGAAAAAAAATTATTCTATCTATTTTGAAATCTTAGAGATACAACATCGAAGGCCTGAATCCCAGGGAAAGGTGTCGCAGGCAGTCGTCCATGCCCCCTCCCAGGGCGGCCAAGGGCATGATAAACTCGAGCACGTGGTCGTGGTAGAGATGCCACAAGGCAGCGGGCAGATCGCTGCGGAAGGCGGGACTCAAGAACGTGCACCTTAAAAAAACTAGAAACCCACCCTTAATCTTGGATCATAGCGTTCCGAGCAATGCTATTAAATGTGAAACTTCAATGTACGTATGTTTTTACCCTGTTTCCAGAATCCTCGGGTGAGTCCCTGCCACAGCCGCCTCTGAAGGCGGAGCACACCTACGTGTGTTTACTCAAGTGTGTAAATGAACACAGCGCTTTCCCCCGAGCCTGTGCCCGGCGCCGCGGTAAGTCAGAAGCACAGCCCCGAACTCGCCCTTCCCTCGTCCGGCCTGACGGGGCCGCGGGAAGCGGGGCGAAGGGTTGTGCTGTCCCCCTGCTGTGACAGCCGGGGGGGGGGGGTGGGGGGGGGGTGGGGGGGGGGGGTGGACGCTCGCCTGCAGAGCGGCGATGCCCCCTGGGCAGGCAGAGGGGAACCTCCGCAAATGCCAGGGAGGCTGGCGGGCGTCCTCTGTTTTCTCCGTGTCTAATGAGAGGTGCGTTCATCGGGAGGACACGCGCGTGGGGCCTGGTGTGACGCTGGAGACCTGGGGACGCCTGGTTTCGTCTTCTCGGTGCAGCGTCAGAGCAGAAGGCCGCAGGGCAGTTGGCCGCGTGGCCGGTGAGGGCGCCCCCCCCGCTGGCAGAGGCGGGTCCCACCCGGGTCGCAGTCCCGCCAGCAGAAGGACAGGGACGGCTGGAGGAAAGATGAAGGGGAACAAAATCTCCTCTTGGTTTTCTTGCGCGTAAACAGCGGCGATGACCGACAAGAATAGCAAGCCCGGGCCTCAGCTTGCGTTTTCTCCCTTCCCTGCAAAGTCCTGGAAGCTCAGACAGAAAAAGGCCACGACCTCTAGTTTTCTGTCGGGCTTGCGAGGAGTTGGGAAGTCGCCCCCCTGCGCTAACAAGTAAAAAGCAAACAAAGGGAGAAGTCAACACTCCTGAGACCCATCAGAGGGGGGAGGCCACGGGGCCAGTGGCTGCTCCCCGGGTCGGAGACACAGACGGACAGAAGCCGAGACTGACCGGCCGGCAGGGCAGAGCCCCAGGTGGAAACGCCACAGGCGCCCGGCCCCAGGGCAGGGCAACCTGACCGGTTCTCGCATTGCAGGGGCACAGGGAAGCGTGGCAATGCCAGCTGATGAAGCTGGATACGATTTCTTGTCCATTAGATGTGAAAAAACCAGCCAATTCTAAATACACTGGCTTGGGGGGGAGGTGGGAAAGGGGGTCAGCGACTCTTACACGCTGTTGGTGAAAATGTGGGGTGATGCAGACTTTCAGAGCCAGTTGGGAAGCCTCGGTCTAAATTTAATTTATAATTTCAGTTTTAGAGTTTAGCCCTGCAAACATCATAACTTACGAGGAAAATAAAATTGTACGCAGAAATACTTGTTGCAATATTGTTTGCAGAAAACACACACCACGAAACAACTACAAACAGTTTAAACACCCACCCACGGCTGCACAGTTCAAGTTAGCATTACGGGGCGTCCGCGCCCTGGGACAGTGTGCGGCCTCAAAGAGAAATGATGTTATTTTGGCAAATATCCAGTATGAAAGAGCAAGTTGTAGGATAATTTATTGATCACATTTGACTTAAAAAGATATAACTAGGCCACTAATGATACGTGAGAGGAGGTCTGGAAATCTATATGAGAAATGTAGACGGAGGAAACCTCTGCGGTGTGGGCTCAGGGCGTGGGGGAGACGCAGTGGACTCACTACCTCATGTTACTCAAAGGCTTATCGCATCCCTTGAATTTTTTAAAGAGTAATTTTTTTTTTTAATTTTAAAAGAAGGAAAAAGATAGAAAAGCGTAAGTATATTCTCAAATTCTAACATATATATCAAACCAATTCTAATGGATAAAAGAGATATAAGAAAGAAGTGAAGCCTAAAAGATAGAGTTTCTCAAAATTAGAAGGATTACTATACGGCTAAAACCCCGGAAAAAGGTGGGTAAGCAGATCTTTGCATTTTGGTATAACACGTGCATTAGCATCAGGGTGCACACATATTTTAATATATGTATAGAAAATTAGACACATAGGAAACGTGTCGACGGTGGCTGTTTTATGAATGCCAACAATTGTTATTTTTACATATTTCTGTAAATGTTCTGTGTTTTTTTTCCCCCCCAGCGAGCAGTGATTGTGTTTCATACTAAGGCAGAGCCTTGACTGGCATTTATTTTATGCGACTGCTGTGTAAGGTCCAGGCACCTGGCCCTGGACACGAGGACGCGTGTCTCGCTCGGCCCGACCAGGAGCCGGTCACAGGCGGCAGCGGGACAGGAGGAGCAGAGCGGCCTCGAGCCCTGTGCTCGCGTTTGGCTCCGTCGGGTCCCACACAGGCCTGGAGCCGGGAGATTGGATATTGATTATGTGCAGCCTGTTTTCAGCTGCTTGAGGAGGGGGGCCGGGGGGGGGGAACGGCAGCTTCGTCATTCATGCCAAGCTACCCTGACGTGGGTTGTTAGATCCCAGGCACTTTTCCTTGAAACCCTTCCTCTCCTGCTTTGGGTCTGCTCTGTCCCGTGGACGGCGCCCTGGTCCACGGGGAGAGCACAGGTCACCTCAAAGCCATATGGACCACAGGCATTTTGTCCTGGGACTCAGTGTTGGGGAACCTTCCCGAGTGGAGGGGATGCTGGCTCCAGGCTCCTTGTACCCCCGTTTCTCCCAGCTGTGACCCCATCATTCCAGTAGGAAGAAAGCTCCCTTGACCCTTCCATGGGGCAGACGCCGTGGCAGGTTCTCAGACCCAGCGTTGAACGTGACAGGTGGGGAAGGCAGGGGCGTGACACAGGAGCACAGCGATAACTCTAGAAGCACTGCCATGCAGACGCTTGGGCGCCCTGACGGTTCCCCCCAAATCCTCCTGTGGAAGCCCTAAAGCCTGGAGCCTCAGCACGTGGACACCAAGTGAAGCGGCCTGAAGAGGAGGGATGGGAAGGGGGTGTCAGGAGATGGATGCACTATTTTCATTATTTATTCCTGCTTTTAGGTTAAATGGATTGGGGTGACATTGGTTAATAAAATTACATAGGTTTCAGGAGTGCGGCTCTGTGACAGGCCATCTGTCCGTTGCGCTGAGTGCCCAGCACCCGCAGCCGGATCTTCTCCCACCACCATGTGTCCCCCCCCCTTCACTCCCCCCTTTCCCTCTGGTAACCGCTGCGCCTGAGCGTCCTGAGCCCGCCACGTGGTGGCGAATGGCAGCATTTCCCCTTCCCGCCGTCCTTTCCAAACCCTTCGTTCGTTCATAGTTTCGCAATCTCGGCATCATTCTGATTTCTCCGGTTTTCTGCGTCGCAGCTGCTCTCACTCACCGGCGTTTCCATGTCTCGGGCTCAAATGAAGACCGAGGACCAAGCGTCTTTGTCACCGCAGTTCCAGTGCACGGCAAAGCCTTCGGAATAAATATACTGCTGTGTCTTTAATCCAGGACCACACGCTGGACCCCAGGACGCCTGAGCCCACTTATCTCCACCCGCAACCTTTTGGCCTCTCGTTCACCACTATCCAGCCTCCTTCCCAGGCTCTAGCTTCTGTTACCACTTTTCCAAGATTATTTATGAGCTTATTGATGACCGATCAGCCCTAGACATGATCTTCCTGTGGGCGCTGTCCCGGGAGCAGGAAGCACTCGCGGCCCCTGAAGGCTCCGGCTGGGCTGTTCCTGGGCTGGTGGAGGCTTTGGAGTCAGGGACAGGCCAGGGCTCCGCAGGGCTGATTGCTCAGCAGCTCCCGGGCCTCCTTCCTCACGGCGCCCACAATCCCGTCCCTCCCAACTGCAGTGGGTTCCCCCCGGCTCCCCAAATCCAGGTGTGTATTTGCTTTATGTAGGTTGCCAAATAATAGTTTCTTTTAGCAGGTTTTAATATGATAAAAATAACACGTAGAAAAGTTTTTTTTTTTTTGGGAATCCATAAGTTTATGATTTTGGTCACAAATTAGGTAAAAATATAGATATAAAAAGCTGATAGAATTTTTTATGTTTTTTTTTTTGAAATAGATAGAAGTACATTCCTAAAGGCAGGCATTTATCTTTAGATTTGTTCATTCATATATGTATGAGAGACACAGAGAGAGCAGGAGGAGGAGAGATTAGTCTTATCACAGCATTAATGAGGGAAAACATACAAGTTTATACATATTTGACAGAATAACTCAAGTCATTTTTAATGCACAATTTCTAGCCGTGTTTTGTTGTTTTAAGATGTAAGATTGTTGGTTATGGAGCCAACATAGAGAATCCTTCACACGGAGGGAATGCGAAACCGGGCACATCGACTCCTTGCATTATTTACGGGAAGCGCTCATTACTCACCCACCAGTTTAATTGGTTTGAACTCTACACGGAAATAAAACAGACGGGCTTCTTGCAGCAGGATTCTGGGCATGAAGAACCTAATCCCGTGAGGATTGTAATAGATGATTTCCCCCCATCACTTTTTATCTCCCGTAAGCACAGCTTGAAAGTGACTTGTGTATCAGCGTTGCCGTTGTTTATGTTGTTGGAGGTGCTGCACAAAGAACACACAACCAAGGTTGTTATTTTACGGTATCTTTGAATTATCGAAAACGGAAATAGTCACCGATCCCTTCACCGGCCTGAGTGAGATCGGATAGAATACCCAGCTTGCCTCTGACTGGGGCCCTTGACTTCCCAAGGTCGTCAGTGGCGTTTGTTGTTTTACTTTTCCCCTACGAAGCTGTGTGCTTCCTACGAACACCTTTAACCTTGAGAAGAGAAGCGCCGCACGTAACACTCTGAATGCTCTTCTTAAAAATCGATGATGCTTCTAGTAAGAAGCACACAAAATGTATGCACTTTATGTTAGTAAATTAAGCCTGTTTTAATTTGTGTCAAACATGGTATGTTTTGCAAATTTTGTTTTACTGGGTGCTCAATAATTAATATCAAGTATCATGATATTTTTTGCCAACCTCACTTCAGTAATAATCTGAAGAATGGTAAAATACACTTTCCTCTTCCTGCCAGAGCTTGTCTTCCTAATTAGCATGCCACCCACAAACACAAACGATCCAACGGCCGTTTCTAATGGTTTACATTAAATTTACATATTTGAGTTGGTGCAGTGAATTCATGGTCTGTGGTGACTTTTAATCCAGAGGAACTTTTGCAGATAGATTTATCACAAGCTCCCTGACATTCTAAGGAGGCCCCTGCCTTAGTTTTTATTACAGAGGTGCCCCTTTGATCTCCAACGAATAGATCATGAATTGCCTCGCCCGGCGCATGGACCCCAACACAAGGAGCCTTTCTTGGACAGGAAGCCCGACTGGCTCCTCCGTGAACCTGTACAATGCTTGGAAATCTCCTTAGTTGAATGTAGAAAGGGTTGGCTGACAAGGCCTGTTGACACCAGACACACACACAATCTGATAAATGAAAAAAATACCCGCAGTATAGAAACTAACGGTCTAACTTGATAGGAAAGGAGGTGACGATCTGATCAACATTCTAGCAGGAGCCCTTTGCTGACTATCTGCATGTCACTGGCAGAAACCTGATCTAAGTTAGTTTTCAGACTGTAGCCTCTGACCGGGTCCCGCTTTGGCAGACGTGTTAACACTGTAAAGACAAGTGGCTGTGCGGTGGAATCTCAGAGCTGCACTTTCTGTTGGGGAAGCTTGGCAATGGGTCTGCCCGGGGAGAATTTCAGTGAGTCTTACTGTGCGCCGTCAAGGGCCGGAGTCTGTTTCATAGTGACGTCGGTGGCCACCCTTCCCTCCTCTTTTTGTTCCGGGGCGGCCTTCACGACAGTTAGTGTGTCTGTCTCCTGGAGACACCGCGAGCCTTCTCTTGTCTTAAACCGCTCTGAAACATCGTTGTTTCTCAGAGGTTTATATTCTCAGCCGGGGTCCTTCAAATGTGTGTGCTCTGGCATTTGGCGTGAGATGTGCTCAGGTCTAAAGATCCACGTGGAGACTTTCCCAACAGTTATGAGCAAACTGCAGCTAATAAGATATGAAAACTCCACGGGGTCCTGGCAAGGCCCGTGGCTGGAAGTCCCAGCTACAAGGGCCTCTCAGCTGCCAGTTTAGGCTGCAGGCCTGTTCCAGGCCTTCTGGTGGGATTCGGGTTGTCACAGCGCTGGCTTTCCTGGGAGGGCCTAGTGAAGGCGAGCGATGGGTGTGTGCTTTTCCGATGAAACGTCAAGGTTTACTCCTGAAGCCGAGCTTGCGGTGTCTGATAGCCTCATTCCCAGGAGCAGCTGGGACGCAAATGAAGAGAAATGTCACTTTCCTTCTAATGATCCCAAGTCATTCCCAGGGAGGAGCAGGGAAGGTGGTCACAGGGTGGATTATTAAGGAAGAAATGGCAGCATTTTCCTGCTAAAGCCAATGACCAGAAAAGCACAGGAAATGCAATTCGCTGCCACAGATGATGCTCACGGAGGCGATTTCCTCTGGTTTTGACTCTCCTTTTTGACTATCGGATCCAGCACATAGGGTCACATATAGGAATCACCTTTCCCTTGCTCTCTTCACCTGTGAGCATTTGAACAGGTGTTTAAATGACTTCAGAGAGCACCAATCTTGATTTATACCAAAGAATATTTCTGAAAAAATATACTACACGAAGAAGGAATACACCTTGTTGAGAATGAAATTAAAATTAAATAGTAAATTTAAAATGAGGAAAGATATGTACTTTTCAAATCATAGTACATAGACATACCTCTACTACTCTTATTAGCAATAAATAAATTATATGCCACACACGCGGCAGGCAAATGATTAGCCGCCACCCTTTGAAATCTCCACAGCTTCGTAACAAATTAACGGCCTCCTCCAATGAAACAGCATGGAAAATATCTGTGCTCAGTAGCAATTAAAGAAATTTTAATTGAAAAATGAAAGACGAGCTTGACTCCCCTGACTGCTCACTTGTCCTGCAAAATAGGCCCCCACTGGAAACAATGGGGGGGGGGGTGTGGACAAAATGTTGTAGGAAGATTTTGTGCAGGTGTTTGAGAATGTCTGTGAAAAAAACTTTAAATTTTGCATAGACTTTGATGAAACAGTTCCTCTCCCAGTAATTTTTCATGATTTTGTGTACAGATTATGTATTTAAGCTTTATTTATAATAGCAAAAGATGCTAACAAATTTATGTATATATAAGAATATAAGTAAGAACTAAGAGAACATGTATGCCTGTGTACATATATGTGTAGAGAGAGACACACACACACACAGAAAGTATCATTTTAAGGGTGTATCATCTCCTTTTACCTGTATTTCCATGAATTTTCACAGCTAGTCCAAGCTTCTTCTGCCCACCCAGGGATTCGATGCCCGGTCTTACTGTCACTTTGAATCCTGCGTATTAGGTCCACCTGGAACCCAGAACCACACACGATGAAGTCAGGAAATACACCCCAAAGACTAGAGAAAATGTTCATTGTGTATTGCTACTTTTAAAAATAGATAAAAAACAGATTTATGTCTTAGTATTTATTTTTTCATTTTTAAATTTTAGTTGATTGTCCCCCTCCCCTTTTCTCCCCTCTGTGCTCTCTTCCACCCCTTTCCGCCCCCGCCCCCCCATCAGCGGTGCTGTTGTTTTAAATCACCTGCAAGTAGGCAGGGAACGTGCTGTGTGGCCACATGCAGACCTGCTACCTGTGATGAGATTAAAATTTAATCTAAAGAGACTAAAATTTAGCGATTCTATTTTTATGTTTTACTTATTAATGCAGTGACCATACAGAGTTATATGATGTAAACACAAAACAACATTCTGATGTATTTTGGTTTTGTTAAACATTTTTTAAATCCCATTTGCAGCCCCCGCTGCGCGCCTGGGCCCTCGCTCCGTCCCCGTGGCTGCGCTCAGGCCGCGGCCTCCCCCCCTTCCCGCCGCTGCAGGTGTAGCTTTGTTTCCGCTGGAAACGGCGCATTTGGGAAGGAACCAGGAATTTTTTCATAAAGGGGGTGAGGAAAACGATGAAGGGAAGTGACATTTCAATGGTTGGTTGAAGAGAAGCATCTTTCTGACAAGTGAAAACGTACACAAAGCTCATCCTTAGCGACTTTAATGATCCCAAAGTAATAATAACGGTAACATTTGCGGGGAAATGACTACGTGCCAGGCCCATGATCACTGCTTTACTTTGGGGTTCACATTGAATTCATTCATCAACTAAGAAGCACGGATCTTTCTCTGGGCCCGTCTCTCTCTGTTCCCCTTTTCTCCCCTGTCCTGCTTCTGGACAAAGTGACTGCAAATTCGGCAGATTCTACAGAAAGGTTAAGTGAGATGAAAACTGATGGGAGACTTTGGGATGTGACAATTAGCCAGCTTCCTTTCGTTTCAGATCCTGGGGCGGTGATGAAGGCGCACACGGAGAAGAGGGAGGGGAGACTGAGAAGCTCATGTCTGCAGGCCTAATAATATATTTTTCCATACTCACACTTAAGACCCCTTTATTAACTGCCATGTAAGCCAAAAAGCATGTATTGAGTGTCTAGTAAGTCCAGGGAGTACAAAGAAATTTAATCTGATCCCCGCTCTCCGAGATCTGCTGGTGGGAAAGGTTGTCTGTGTTTTTCAACTATCTGCTCACAAGTCTCGTTGACTGAATGATGGGTGAGTGGCAAAGAAATAGGGTCACAGAAGAGCTTCGAACTCCAGAATCAAGATCGAGTAGTAAACCTCTGATACTATGAAACAAGCAATACAATCGTCATATACCTGGCCAAAGGACACACAAAACAACAATAACAATTTTTAAAAAATAGTTTCTCATCAGGTTATAAATATATATAAATTAAAAAAATAATTTTCAATGACAGTTGACATTCTATATTATTTTATATTAGTCTCAGGTATATAGCAGAGTGGTCAGAAAATTTTATATTTTAGGAAGCGATCTCTAGTTCCCACCTGGCACCGTACATGGTTATTACAGTCCTGATTTTAGGACTGCAAGCTCCATGTGCCTTTACCCAAACGAGCGTCCTTGAGTACCTTGCTCAGGTAGAGCACCGACAGGAAGGGAATTGGGAGTAAGGATGAGCATTGCTGATAGTTTCTTTTGTCCAGACGGGGTAAGAGGAGGGAAAGACCAAAAGAGGAGACAAGACAATAGCAAATATGGTTCCTTTTACCTGTCAACTGAGAGCCAACCTGGCTGTGAGGCTCAGTTTCCATGAAGCAGATATTTGAGCGAGAAAAATTCCTGACAAGTCATAGTAAGAATTTAAAGCATTTTATTAAATATTAGTATTTCGTTAAAAAAGAAAAGAAATGCTGATGCCCAACATTGTATGCAAGAGTTCACCGTAAATGGAAATTTGACCCAATGCATACAGACCAGAAACATTTTAAAATATGTTAATTGAAACGACAGGCTCTATTCCCATTTTATAATTTACTATCATGGAGTGTCACGCACATGTGATGAAGGACATGGTATTAAGTGGAAGTATTGAGAAATAAAATCAAGTTTAATCATCAGTCGTGGTCAGGATTGAGTCACAATCCTGTACGTAGTGCTTTGCCCTTCCCTTAATCAGCCCCATCAATTCTGCCCTCTTCTCACTGTCCTCCTAACTCCTACCAGTTCCCTTCCTCGTCCTCACATCTGAGTCACCAGCCCAGGGCGGAGCGCCCGGCGCGGGTCAGAAGGCCATCTCAGCGTCTGAAGCGGACAGCGCTGTTCCCGCTCTCTGATGTAATATCCGTATCCTCTCTCAAAGTTCTGTTAATTTTCCTGGCCTTACATCATCAGACAAAATACTAGGTATATAATTTTGCCTCCAAAATAAACATAACGTTTTTTGAAGTTGTAAATATACTTTAATATATTAAAAAATATATACAGGGTGTCACCAAAAATGTATACACTGTTGAGAGCTGAGAGCTCAATTGATCTTTCCTTTCTTTTCAGATTTAACCCATTGGAACTAATCGTTATTTAAAGTGTGTATACATATTTTTGGGGCACCCTGTGTACATATTTAACAGCTGGTAGCTCAATGTTGAAAATGAAATGTAGTTTAATAAACTCGGCCTTTATAATTATTCAAAGGGTGTGTATACATTTTTTTGGGACACCCTAGATTTGCAAAAGTGGTACTGTTGCTATTGCCAAAAAAATGTATGTGGTGGGTGTGACGGCTTGAGCAAACTCGATTTTTTTCTTTCTTAGACCTGCCTCTGAGGTGTGGCGACGTAGCCGAGGTCTCCGTTTCCCCAGCTCGCTTGAGGTGGGAGGGAGCCATCAATGCCGCGTAAACGGAATTGCAGGGCATCCCGCCTGGATCCGGAACCTAGTAAAAGAGGGTAACGGCTCTACGGCCTGCCCTCGCTCGGCATCTGGGTGGGAGGCCCCGAGGCTGGAGGAGTGGGCGAGGCCACGTGAGAGGAGAGACGTGCGTGCCCTCCACTGTGTGGGACCAGGGGCACGTGCTCTATGTGACCGTGACACTAATTTCTATTCCGATGTCTTGGGTTTATTGGTAACGGCAGTTACTGTTTCCTTAGTGACACAGCAGAGCCCGGTGGCAGTAATGCTCCGTGGTGTCAGCCCAGCGTCTGCTGGACATGGAGATGGCCCTGGACGGCCCAGGGTTCTCCTGAGAAACAGGACCAGTAGACTAGACAAGGCTTTTCTACAGGCGATAGATAGATACATAGATGTATTTTAAGTAATTGGACTGACTCATGACTGCGGCAGCTGGCAAGTCTGAAATCCATAAGACAGTCTGAAAGCTCAGGCGGAATCTCCAGGTTATAGCCTTGAGGCAGAATCCCTCCTTTTGGGGAAAATCTATTTTTGGCACAAAGGCTACAACTGATTATTCTGGGCTAGAGTAAACTGGGCTGTGAACATCAATCGCATCTACAAAATACCTTCCCAGCGGCATCTGGACTAGCGTTTGGCCAGGCGACCGGGCCCCATCGTCCAGTGGAGGTGACACATCGACGGCAATGAGCGTCACACTCCCCAGGGTCATGCTGAGGGGCAAGGCCGCCTTTACCGCCCTCTAATCTCCTGCGTAGGAGGAAGCACCTGACCCCGGGAGGACCCGGTAGGATCCTTGGCCCTAAATGGAAACGAGTATGTTGTATCCAGGGGATTTGTATTCCAGGAATTAGCAACTGGAAAACGTAAAGCTGGGGAAACAACCAGAGAGGCAGAAGGTGGAAGCCTGTGTCAGAAAGCCCGTTAAACAGGGGAGCCGCCAAAATCACTCATCGAGGAGAGGCCCGAGGAAATAGGAAGTGTTCAGGTCAGTCCCTGGGAAGAAAGCCCTGGTTTCAGAGCTCAGAGGAAATGACACGCGATCAAACGGAGACCCCAGGCAGGGAACTGTGAGGCTGCCTCTGTTCTAACTCCGGTTTCCAAGAAACCTGTCGCAGCTGAAGTTCTCATTTTTAAATAACCCGCATCCTGCTCATTCGCACCCACCAGGTTAAGTTGGCTTGAGCATCTCTTATTTTATTATTTTTCAAACAAAAGGCCCTAACTAAAAGAGATCCCGACGAGAGACTTGTGCTAGAGTAGGTGTTCACACTCACTCTGCATTTTCCTCCCGTCCTGGTCTGCGCTCCAGTCTGCAAGGAACAGGGGCCTAGAGGGACCCTCAGGAGAGAGCAACGTGTTCTGTCGGCACTGGGGGCCACTGAAGAAACTCAAGTTCCTGGGAAGCGTGAGACACACTCTGAACATTGACTGCTCTTGAGTGATGGGGCCTCGGGTGGGGGTCTTTCAGCTTCACTTAAAAAATATTCAGTGTTGCCTGGCCGGCGTGGCTCAGCGGCTGAGCATCGACCTAGGACCCAGGAGATCGAGGCTCGATTCCCGATCAGGACACATGCCTGGGTTGCGGGCTCGATCCCCAGTAGGGAGTGTGCAAGAGGCAGCTGATCAATGACTCTGTCACCACCGATATTTCTATCTCTCTCTCTCCCTCTCCCTTCCTCTCTCTGAAATCAATAAAGACATAAAAAAAAGTCTAAAAAAATATGTAGTGTTGAATTTTTTAAAGCAAGTTTTTCCCCCCAATAAATAAAACGAAAATGAAAATTATTTACATATCTCTATAGCATATGATGCAACATTTAAAACCAACACATAGCGGAAGTGTAAATAAATAAGAAATACCTTTAGAATCATAAAGGCCTAACTGAATCCAAAGCAACTACAAACAAATTTGATTTACTTAAGATCCCTGAGATTGTGTGGCTTGACTGTGGTCAACCAGAAATGCCCACAGGGCAGGAGCACTGCTTCCAGTCAGTGGCAATGGTCCAGCTGGGAAGGGTGGGGGCCTGAGCTGACACAGTGACCAAAGAGAGTGGGTCTGGGCGAGACCTGCGCAGGAAGACCAGAGATTCAAAGCATATTGGAGCGATTTGACCACACTTGGTACCTGATGACATGTGGGCAGAATGCAAATGGAAAGCTAAAGATGATTCCCAAGTTCCTGCTTCGAAAATTAAGTGGATGCTAATGCTGTCTGTGAGAATGCAGATGCGGATACGTTATGGATTTAGCACGGTTTAAAGGAACATGATAGGAAAAATTCTGAATTGAAGAAATACTTATTAATTCTCAAACAACTGGGAATAAGAAGTGAGAACATTTTTAATAAGAAAAAATTCCAATTTAGAGTTGCTCTAAGAAGTGTGAGCATGTTTTGTTTGTAAGAGAGAGCGCATATGGGGCTATCCTGTGGCCACAGAGAGGGGTGAAGAGAGGAACCCCAAAATGTACCTCGATAGCTGTTCATCCTTCCAGACAACGCCCTGGGATGACTCGCTAGGGTGTCGCTCAGAGACTACCCCGTGGAATGAAGACCTGCCATGACCTGCTTTTAAGTAGAGGAAACGTGTGGGCTGTGCCACTCAAGTCGGTTGAAAGCCAAATTATCCTGCCTTGAGCCGACACTCGAAAGCTGATGAGGGTATCCAGCCCGTGTCTTGATTGGAACATATTTTAAGCCATCTACATTGAACATAAATATTTAATCAAAGTTGCCAAGTGTGCTTTGAAGGATCCAGCAACAGTCATTCCTCAGCTCAGGTGTCTCGACTAATCAAACCTCAAGGAAAAGTGCAACATCCTTAATGATACCTTCCTCTTATTGAATCACCCCGGTTAGATCTGATTTCAGCACGGGAATCACAACATGCGCTTTTCTCTGATGGAAACGCAGCTCGGGGCTGTAATTTTCATTTAGTTGGAAGGGCCTGCGGCTTGCGGTGCGCGGGGCACCTCGTGAAATTCCAAACTGCACGGCCCCGGGTCAGCCCCTGCTCTGGGCTCTCTTCAGCGTTAGACCCAAAGATGCAATGTCCCCACCCGAGTCACTGTCTCCCTCTGTGTTCAAGCCAAATGCCCGCTTTGTTGAAAGAAGTGAGTCTTTTGCTAAAGTGGTTGAACGGCACCAGCGATACCTCCGAATGTTATTTCTGAACCGTCAAGAAAATGATGATGTTGGGGGTTTCCCCGTCTTTGCTGACTGCTGGAGCTGAGAGGAAGATCAGTGAGACGGTACACGCGGAGCTTACTGATGGAGCCCTCCTTAGAAAGGGGAGACTATAAACTGGGCAACGCTCCATTGCAGTGCTACTGAAAACAGCATTTTTGTGTGTGTTCCACTAACTTTTCTAAAATGTTATAAAGAACATACTTGATCACACGGAGACATACACTTCTGGATGTTGCCTAACCCAGAGAATGCTGCATTGGGACATTACAGAGATACGCCAGCCATTCATATTAACAGGTGGTTGTGAACAACTTGTTCTCGATGGTTCTACGTTTAACTTACTGGGGAACCTCCAAACTGTTTGGGGTTCCAGGGGGTTCCACTTTTACCACGTGACTGTTTCTTCGAGAGAATCGTTAATGTTATGTATGTGAGAGGCTTCCTATTTCAACGGAAATGCGGAGATGGGCATCCCAGGACCACTGTGTCGATAACCACAATTATTGGTATTAGGCTGGGATTATTCAGATGCTTTGGGAATCATTATGTATTTGAGCTTTAGGACAATGCAGGATAAGGAGCATGGCCAACCATGTGCTTACTCTACAAATGAGCCAGGCGAGGCCCAGACGCATAGACGCTTTAGCTTTACTTTGTAGCTGGTGAGTGCTGTGGTCAGGACCAGAATCCAGGCCTGTTAGTTCAATGCCGTTCATACTGCTCTAGGACATGCACTTATTTCTTCTTACTTTGACGCAATGTTTCCACTCAAAAGAACTGAAAACAAATGTTCACAGCATCACTATTCACAATAGCTAAAATGTGGATAAACAAACAGTGGTATGTCTACACAAGGGAATATTATTTAGCTGTAAAAAGGAATGGAGTGTTGATACATGCTGCCGCGTGGATGAGTCTTGGAAATATTATGCTAAGTGAAAGAGACCAGACACAAAAGGCCACATATTATATGATTCCATTTACATGAAATATCCAGAGTAGGCAAACCCCATACAAACAGAATGTGGGTTGGTGGTTGCCAGTGGTACTGGGAAGTGATTACTTTTAAAGGGTGGGGGGTTTCCTTTTGGGCTCATGAAAATCTTTTGGAACCAGACAGTGGTGATGTTTATGCAACATTGTGAATGTACTAAATGCTACTAACTTTACAAGGGTTAAATGGTAATTGTAGGTTATCTGTATTATACAATAAAAATTGCCATTAGAAAACAAAAACAAGCCCAGCTAAGCATGGCTCAGAGGTTGAGCATTGACTTAGGATCCAGGAGATCAAGGTTGACTCCCGGTCAGGGCACATGCTCAGGTTGTGGGCTCGATCCCCAGTCGGGAGAGTGCAGGAGGCAGCCGATCAGTGACTCTCTCTCATCATTGATGTTTCTCTCTCTCTCTCCCTTTCCCTTCCTCTCTCTGAAATCAATAGATATATTAAAAAAACAACAATAATCCTCCCCCCCCAAAAAACCCAACAAACAAAATACAAACACACAAAAAATGAGTTGCTCTTGGTTGGGGAAGGGTTTTATTAAACAGTTGTAAAAGTGGAGATCAAGAGAATGCTTCCGAAGCTACAAAGAGAAGGTTTGGTGTTACAATTCTCCTGGAGAGAGCCTTGCCCAGGGTTCAGCAAGTAGGGCCGCCGCTCAAGGTCTTGCATGGTTCCTGGCCTAAATGTATTACTGTGACCAGTGTGCTATGTAGTGATTCAGGAGGCGGCCAACCAGGTGAAGGCACAGCTGTGAAGAATTAGATTTAGAGGAAGAGAAGCCTTCATGTACTTGTATACAACACTAGGTAAATAAATCAGACCACAAATACCATTATCAGCAAGGCAGGTGTGGAAGGTGTGCTCCCCTGTGGGTCAGACTGTAAGACATCTCCTCCCAGATGGTTGAGGTCAGGTTCTTTTCATCATTTATATAAATATGTATTTTACTCTGAAGCGTCGTTAAAAGTGTGTGTGTATGAGTGTAATCCTCATTGTATAATCAGACTGTCTACTTATGTTTACGTATTTCTCTTTTTTAATAGTTCCATGAGAGCTGAAATCTTAATGTCATTAAGGTGACTCATATTTGATATTTAATATTATGTATTTCATGAAAACTTAGTTCAAAATACAATCTTTTAAAATGTGACCTGTTTTTTTTTCTCGTTTGAAATCACTGAAAGTTATATTTGCTTTTCCTAATTCTGATCATAACTATTTTATTTACAACTTTGCAGTAAAGTGTGTTTTTTAATAGCAAATGAAAAACCTAGTATTGACCACACACTTTCAGAGAGTTGGGTTTTGGAATAAAAAAGTAATTTTTGAAAAGCATAGGTGGATTTATTATATAATGTCAGATGTATGAAGCCTTAAGTAATTTTGTTAGTGACTTACTCACTAAATGGCTTGTTTCCATCAATTTGGAGAACTAAAGTTTTAAGGGCATAAAAAAAAAAGGAAGCAAAATCCTATTGATTCATGTCAGCCAAAGATATATTTAATTACTTCTGTTCATGTTGTCCGCCACCTAAGATCAGGACTTTATCAAAGAGTCAATCTTAAGAAAGGATATTTTTCAAGAAACAGCAAATCAGAGGCTATAGAACATTCCAGCAACCAGAAGATAGGAGATAAGTTCTATTATAAAACCTTATCTTTCTATTTCCTAACAGAGATGAAAGAGAACATAGAAATAAAAAAACAAAATATAAATGATAAGCTTATTTAACTGATAAGTTTATATTCATTGAAACACAGGTTCATGCAATGGATTAATTTGATGAGCATTCTGTACAAGTTGCTATGGATACAAAGATGGTTAAAGTCTGGTTCTCTGCAGAGACAGATGTATAAACAAAATAATGACTGTGCAGGGAGCTGGGCTGCCCTGGTTTAGGACAGGGGTCTGAGAATATACTTCTCAATTTCCTCTCTGAGCTTCTCGCTCACTCTCCAAATGTCAATTTGCTTCAGGACTCCAGCCCTGTTCCAGACTATGATCGAGTCTTGTGTGAGATCATCCTGTCCTATGGTCTTTTTTTTTTTTTTAAACAACAAACATTTATTTCTTAAAATTCTGGAGGCAGGTCAAGGCACTGGCAGATCTGGTGTGTGGTCTCATCCTGGTTTGTAGACAGTTGTCATTTCCTTGCATTTTCATGCGGAGAAGAGAGCTGGCTGCAATCTCTCTTCTTACAAGGGCGCAAATCCCATCGTGAGGACTCTGCTCTCATGGTCTTAATTGCCCACTTTAAGCTGAGAGTGTCCAGGTCTATACCTCCAGCCCGGACTTCTTTTCTGAGGGCCAGATGCACGTATCCCACCTCGACCAGCCATGCTCCAGGTGAAAGGACACACCGTATCGCCACGACGGTGTCCCAATACTTAAAGTATCTTCAATGGTATTTAGGGTATATTGACAAATGTGATTACATATATGAATATATGGTATACAGAGATGTGTCAAGGTATGAAAGATCTGTATAAATCCATGAATCATTTTCCAGATAATCAATGCATGATTTTCCAAAACAACGAGTAAGTAAAAGATCCATTCAAAGAGCAAGAGAGATAAAGGATTTCACTACACGGGAAGTTCATTGGTATGACTTCAGACTTGGCGTTACAATTAATCTTTACGGCACTACCTCTTGTCGAGTTTTAGTGTAGTATCAAAGAATGTCCATTGAAACTTTTCTGTCCACGGATATAACTTAAATTAACAGAAGTTTTGGAGGCTCTCAATTTTTAAGAGTATAAAGGGTTCCTTGGGCCAAAAAGTCTGAGCACTACTCACGTGCCCATTTGTTTTCTGTCTCTTCTCACTAAAACATGAGGTTTAAGAGGACAGAGACCTGCCTGACTTTGCCACCTTCTGTATCTCATTGCCTGGACCTGTGCTGGACAAACAGCACTGACCAGCATCTTCTTAACCATCCATGCCTGCAAATCAAGTTTAAATCCATACCACATCCTGTTAAATACTGGCCCTCAGGCCCCGCAGCTTCTCTTCTCTAAGCTGTGTCATTTCCCTGTGCCAAGTCCAAGCCATCTAAATATCTTCTCTGTCTCCCCTGGGGTACCAGACCTCACCAGAGCCAGGAGAAGTGAGGGATAGACATTTTAATGTCCTATAAATATTGTTTAATAACTTATTTGGGAAAAGCGTATCTGCTGATGACAGGTCGTGAAAATAGAATCCAAACTGTAACTTGAACACCTCAGATTACTCTGCGGTTATTAAGCTCTGTGTCTTGGCAACATTTTTAAGAGTTGAATGCATCTGCCAATTTATTTATCCAATTATATTTGAGATTATATTTACATTTCCCGCCATTGTATATTTATGAGAATCGCTATTGTAACCATTGACACTTTCCTCAGCCAAAATTGCACTTTGTAAATGGTGTGGGCTCTCTTCATACTTTGCTTTTCAAAATTGCCTTGGAGGAGTGTTATCAGCACAATTAATTGTTTGCAATTTGAGTTGAGATCTGCAGGCGGAAAAGGTGAAATGTAATTTCCAAGTAGTTATGTTTACCATTACGGTCTAATGACATATATTAGCCATACACACCCAAAGGGGACATAGCCTGGGGACAGGATTCTAGTACTTTTAGCACAGAGGCAGCCGAGTGATTCTCATTAATGCTAATAGGAGCCAAACCTACCGGAAAGCTTCAGGCAGTGGTCTCAGCGCATTGCCTGGTGCTGCTGCAAGTAAACACCCTCTATGAGAGATTAGCTGCTGTGTGCACGTTTCAGAAACGACTTCCCTGTGTTATTCGCGTGAGTGTAAACTGGTAATGAGAGGGTATCTGGGCACAAACGAAACTTACTTAGTTTCCATTACTAGACTTTTAAGAGCTGCAGCTCAGTAAAGAATTTTCAAGCAGAAATAATGGCCGAAAGAGTCATAGCGAATTATCTGCTCAAGTGACTAACTGCATCCAAGATACAATTTCTTTTTCATTACATCTGAAATATTGAGATTTCCTACCATGTCCCATGAGCTGAGATTGCCACTAAAGATAAGTTACTGAGTATAAGGATCACAGTTTCTGCCTTTTTGAGTATTTCAGGAGATACATAAAAAAACCCACAAGGTCACAAAATGAACTATTTATAAGCTGTGTACTTTAAATAAAATGTGGTTCTGGTGTTTTAAAAAATTTAGTATGTGATGAGCTTGGAAGTGGTCACTCCATCCTAACAAATAAATAGTTAAGTGAGCTGAGATAAATGTCTCTTCTTAGATATATCAAATCACCGAGGTCACAAGACTAACTGCAGCTTCCTACGTTAGAGACAGACAGGAAGTTATAGAAAATTACAACTTACAGGAGTAGAAACCCACGAGCAGAAAACTCTGCAGGAACCAGCACCAGGTATATCATGTCTGGCTTTCAAACAAAAATTACAAGGCACAATGCACACTAAAAGGCAAAACATACGGTTTGAAGAGGCAGAAGGCATCAGAACCTGACTCAGATGGGGCAGGTACGTTGGAGGTACAAGGCTGGTAATAAAACAGCTGTGACAAATGCAGTGAGACTGAGGAGGACAGCAGGTAGGACCACGTGGGCAGTGCAAGCAGAGAGAGACATTCTGGGAAAGAACCAAAGGAAATGCTAAGGATGAAAATCACCGTAGCAGCATTGAAGGTCTGTGGGCCTGGCCAGGAGATCGGGGTTCCATTCCTGGTCAGGGCACACGCCGATCGAAGACTCTCATCATTGATGTTTCTCTCTCTCTCCCTCTCCTTTCTTCTCTCTGAAATCAATAAAGACATATATATATTTTAAAAAAAACACCAAAAAAACTCCCCCCCAAAAATGCATTCCTCCAAATACGATTATGTTCACTACACATTTAGGATCCCTTTAAATTCCATTTTAGATTGATGTTTTCAGGCTCCACCGCCCTGCAGGAAAAGGCAGTTTCTAGTTCGGAATTCATGAAGATGGCTGGGTTTTGCTTTGTCTGTCCGTCTGTTTTCTTTTGCAGTCCACCCACAGAGGGTGCAGGAACCCCTCTACCTGCCGATGCCCCTCCGCTCTGCTCCCCAGCACACGTTTGCTTCAATACTTTTTCAGTTTATTATTATTTTTTTTTTAAAGCTTTTATTTATTTTTTAATATCTCTTTATTGATTTCAGAGAGAGGAAAGGAGAGGGAGGGAGAGAGACAGAAACATCCATCATGAGAGAGTCCTTGATCGAGCCCGCAACCCGGGCATGTGCCCCGACCGGGAATCGAACCCCGATCGCCTGGATCCCAGGTCGACGCTCAACCGCTGAGCCATGACCCGCTGGCTTTTTCAGTTTTTTAAAATTCGTGGGGCTTTGTCCATTTTGGCTTCAGAATATTTTTAAGATTTTGAGGAGCCTCCGTACTATTTCCATAGTGACTGTACCCATTTCCTTTCCCACCAGCAGGGCTCGAGGGCTCCGTTTGCTGCCCCCCCCGGCGCCCCCCTTTCTGTGCCAGTTGTCCTAACAGGTGAGAGGCGATGTCTCCTTGTGGCTTTGGCCGCGTTTCCCTGATGCTTCGTGATTCGGCACCTGTTGGCCATTTGCATGCATGTCTTCTTGGGAAAAGAGGTCTATTCAGGTCCTTTGCCCATTTTTAAAAATTGGGTTATTTGGTTTATTGCTATTAAGTTGTATGAGTTATTCATATATTTTGGATATTAACCCCCCTGTTGGATATTTGATTTGCGAATATTTTCTGCCCTTCCATCAGTTCCCGTTTAATTTTGTTGATGGTTTCCTTTGCTGTGCACAGCTCTTCCATTTGATGGCGTCTCATTTGTCTCTTGTTGTTTTAGTTGCCTGCACTTTTGGTGTCAGGTCCAAAAAATCGTCACCCGACCAAGTAATTAAAAAAAATCACAAGAAAAACTAGAAGTCATTTGAAGAAGGTTATTTAAATAGTCCCTCAACAAGGTCATTGCTATGTTATCAGGACTTCTTAGTTCATTCATATTTTGCAAATCAAATGGAGCATTTCTTATTTTTAGTGTAAAGGGAAACAAAGAAGGTTTTACCAATGGAATTTGGTTTGCGGAGTAGTTTAGTCAGGAGACTAACTTTGTCATATTATCAAAGATAAATAGTTCCTTTGTGTTTACTCCACAAGGCATTCCAAGTATCTAAACTCTGCTTTTAGGAAGCAATTATTTTTCCGGCTTTGATAGACAATTTCTAAATATTTCGGTCATATTCAAAGACGTAAGTGAGCCCCACTGGCACACACGTTCTCACATGTCTTCTGGGAAAAATAACAGGGTCTGTTTCAATCTCCCTCACGCGGACAGTGCAGCAGAGAATCCCGGCGGACACCAGCCCTGGAAATGCAATTATTTAACACCGAGCCAGAGAAGACCCTGGCCTTGCAAGTGGTTTTCAGAAACAGTGCTTGCTGAAGCAGAACATTCTGGAATATTATGTTTCTCAATGCATTTGGGTCCTTTAGCTTAAATGTATATCTCTTATCATAAACCATTACCTACCTCGAAATTCGAGAGCACAAAAATCTGTTGCTTATAAATAGCATATTTATATGTTAAATATCCGAAGCTCATGGGCCTTCGTTCCTTTTTTTATTCTTATTGCCCCAAAGACAATTTCTAAAATAATTTCAGAGATACGGAGCAGTGAATGAGGTGGTCCTGAGGGAGAGCACAGAGCGAAAGCAGTTTAGTTTGAAATGTCCCAAGTAATCTGTTGGTTTTATATGTGAGCTTCAAGGTAGGTTAGGGAGGAGCGAAGGAGTGGCAGCTTGGTCCCTCACCTGTAATTAAAGGTGGGGAGCCCCAGGGATTCACAGAACAGGAACCTGTGGTGGTTAAATTGCTAAAAAAGACAACATCCATCGCCAGAATGGTGCAGATCGTGACCTAACATTTTGTTATCAATCTCTACCTTATATACCCTTAACATCACAAAACAATTTATATCACCAATTTAAATAGTAGTTTCATAATTTATACACTTTAGTATGTATTGATTTGTCAACAACCAGTACTTAGCTCTGGTTTCTGTTTTCCAATTTAATAAGCGGCTCAAAACAAAACGAAGATTCATGACACCTGTGTTCTTAACGTGAAGGTTTAACTTATGTAACTTTCTGCTGATGGAAACAAAATGAGGGAAATCTCATGTGAGTCACCTGTGGCCTGAGACATTGACTAGGGTTTTATCTTAGAATAATTTAAGGGTTACTGTGTCTGCTCCAATAGCCGCCTGGAGGCCTGGCTTTTTTCAGATAGCCATCCCTGCTCAAGAAAGAGGTGAGGCAGGCTCCTTGTGGCCTCAGCTGATTGTCTCAATAGCATCTAGGTCTCTCTAACGTGAAGTCTCAGAATACTTAGCTATTAGCACCAACTTTTCTAATCAAGATTTAGAGAAAATTGAAAACTTTTTTAGGAGGGAAATGTCAACTATTACAGAAGACAGTCTTTTTATGTATTCCTAATCATTAAACTCTACTGCTTATAATAGTATAATAAAGAAAAATTGAAATAGAGGTAGATTTGTACACATTTCTGAATATGAATATGAGTGCTTATGTATCTACATATATAAGTATAGAATAAAATTAGTTTGCATATAAAATATAACTGTACACATCATTGTAAATATATATATAATATAAAAATATTTTTTATATGAAAATGTCTTAAATGAATTTTGTTTCATGCTAAATATATATATCTTTCATTCAAGGTTTTTGGGGGCTCTGCCCATGTGGCTCAGTTGGTTGGGGGTCATCACACGCACCGAAAGGTTGCCAGTTTGATTCCTGGTCAGGGCACATGCCCGGTTTCGTGCTCGATCGCGGGTATGAGGCATGCGGGAGGCAGCTGATCTATGTTTTGCTCTCACATCGATGTTTCTCTCTTTCCCTCTCCCTTCCTCTCTCTCTAAAAATCAATAAAAAATCTTTAAAAAATTTTCATTAGAATCTTTTATATATTTCCTAAGCCCCTGGATTAAATGCTTAGAAAATTAAGTGCTTAAGTGCAATTCTATTCTTTCTAAACCTCTTTTTGGAAACATGCTGCTTGTTTGTTGTTTTTTGCAGTAAAGGCCGAGGCGCAGAAAGTGGTGTCTTAGTTCATTCTGTCGTCCACATACGGTCCTGGGCAGCACCCTTCACGCCCAGAGGCGGCTTCCAGACGTCTCAGTGACCTGAGGGAGCATGGCTCGAGCAGGCGAGAAAGGGCCGGGGTGTATCAGAACTGCTTCATTCCACTTAACTTCTGAAGAAATCCACTTACATGCAGAAGTCACCTTTCTGGAGTTGAGGACATAAAGTTAAGAGATTCTTATTCTTACCATTTTTTATTTTTTATTTTTTTTACTGATATCACAAATACCAGTTTTTAATTTCCCAACCAAAACCATAATGTTTTAGCCTTATTTGCTTTGCCTGGTCAGTTATCCAAATGGTAATGTTGGAATCCTATGCCTTTTCTTTTTGGTAATTTGCCTATGATTGATTTTATATTTTGAAGTTTTGTACAGCTTGCAGAAAATGTTTTAGCAAGTGAGCTTTTTGTAAAATATACTCAAAATTCACAACTAAGTTGTTGTCTTTTCTGTAACAATGTAACCAGTCAATATATCAGAAGATGAAGAAGTGTTTATTTTCACTCTTTCTCTTTACTGACCGAAGGACAATGGCAAACAAACACAAACAAACACAAAACCACTTTCTTCTAGACATTTCATATAATTTTCCTCTTCTTTGGTCCTGCAAAATGATCATTTAATGGGCTGTTTTCCCATTTATAAAAGGCAATACACATTTATTTTAGAAAATCGAGACAATAAGAGCTATAATAAGCCAACAGTATTATCCAAAATCTCTTCCTTGGGAGAATCTCTGAGAATGTTTTAAAATGTATAGGATTTTCAGGTTTCCTCCCTTAATATACACATGGTTCTCCTAAAATTGAAACCACAGTGCACTGTAATTTTATATCTATATTGTAGTTTGTTCATTTATCATCCTACCATGGGAACTTTTCCTCCCCTTAAATATATTATAATATTTTTTTGTATTATCAGCACAGGCTTTAACTAACGATTCTGTTATTGGATTCTAATATTATTTTATCATGCTAACTTCTTTAAATAATATATAATAAATATGGCTCATAAATCCTCATGTGTAACTTGATTATACCCTTAGCTATATTATTCTGAGACATTAAATTACTGAGACAAAGTGCGTGAACATTTTTAAGAAAGACAACATGTCTCTCTCTCTCACACACATGCAATAACATAATTTTATCAGGAAATTGGTCATTTCATCACCCTCTGCTGAACACCAAAACTGACAAGGCATAGGGGGCTTAGGAGTGAGACCTGAATGAGTTCAAAAGGTGTTAACACATTGATCAGAAAACTAGCTAAATATGAAGAGTTAATTTGGTTCTAACCTTGTCTTCAAGCATGGAAAAGGGTAACACTGTTATCAGATAAAAAGATGACGACCCTTCTGAAGGAGGAAGGTTAATAATTTATATTTATAAATATTTACTATTTGTACAAACATGTCTCTACCTGGCGGTTTCTTTTAAAAATCACGAATATAGGGTACTGGCAAGCAACCGAAATTCATTTCCATAAATTAATTATACAGCAGGCCGATGTGATCTGCTTCACCTATGGACTTGGTCTTTAAGAAAAAAAACCCAACAAACTTGTGAGAAAGTACATTCTAGAGCGCAGGGCAGGTGCGGGGGGTTGGATTTCCTTGAAAGCTTTCTGTGCAAAGCTTGCTTGGGCCGCGCTTTTCTTCAGCGGGGAGCGCCGGCGTGTGGGCCTCAGGCCGCGTCCGAGGGGCCGGGCGCTGGCTCCTGGCGCCCCTTTCTCAGCGCGCTGCTCCGGGCGGAACCTCGGGAGAGGGGTGGCGCTGAGGAGGCGCTTGGAACTGAGGGCACCCACGTTTCATTCTTTCGCACTCAGAAAGAAATTACACCCCAGACCAGAAAACGGACATTTCTAAAAATTTGTCTTTATTGCCGAGAGAACCGCAGGCGTCTTCTCCCCCCGCACCCCCAGTTTTTAAGCCCAGGTGGCCTTTGCCCTGAGGTCCCCGTGAGGGCAGCGAGCGAGAGTCCCACAGGCCAGTTTCCTCGGGCCCAGGTCTCTCAGGAGCCTAAGCCACAGAACTAGCTGCTCATTTGTGTTCTCGCACTCAGTTGACCTAAATCTTTTCTCTTAAAATACTGTTCTTTAAAACGTGTCACAGACTAGGGACAGTGTGCGAAGGGCACGATCCTTGGGCTCCCCCGCCTTGGGCCGTCCCTGTCATTTGTACAGGGCACTTGCACGTGGCTTCTGTTTTTCGCCGTGGCCGTGGCCCTGCAGGTCCGCCAGCAGATTACCGGGTTGTCTGGAGACAAATCATCAAGAAGCGAATGCCCGATGCCAGGGGGTTTGCATGAGCCGCGGCCTGCGGCCGACTCGCCCGTGGGTTCGTCCCCTGGTGCAGGCTCCCTGTGTACAGAAACGCAACCGGGATTATCTCCCGTGAAAGCAAAGGCCGGTGAAAAGCCAGGAACATCACAGGCCCTTTAATCTTGTTTCAGCCACACACAAAATCCTGAAGGAATGAATGTGTCCGAAGCCGTCCATCCCCTCCGCCTAACAGGCGCTGTGACAATCATTGGGTTACCCAATTATTTTAAAGTAGCATCAGCGTCTTTGTCTTTCAGAATGAAAGACGGTAGGGAGCTAGGAGATTTTTTTAACTATGAAAGAGGGATGGATGTTTATATGTCTTCTAAAACTGTGCGCATAAGTTTACAAATTTAAATACCACTGATGATCAATTAGGGGAAAGAACTCCCTGGAGGTTACAGGCCACCTTCCAGAGGTAATTCAAGGACATGCATTTTGTGGTCGCTACGTGCGGAAAAAAAAGATTATAGTCCTGTATACAACATTTCATTTCTAAGTCTGTTATTTCCTTCCATATGCTTTCATCATTTAAAATTCCATTTCATCCGGCAGAACCAGCCGCTCTTCCCCTTTCCCGAGCTCCTCTCACCAGCAGCTGCTAATGAGGCGAATCTGTGGTCTCGGGCTCCGTACAAAATCCCACTTGTTAGCACCCGGCGAGGCAGCGAAATCTAAAGGAAACAAAAGGCTTATAAAATGCAAATAAAGACCGGATTACAGGGGGATTGCAATATTTTGCTTCTGCATGTGTTTTGCAAACATTTCACCGTTTACCTTTCCATTTTTTCACCAACACCAGTAAAGCGAAAGAGACACAGTGTACAAATTACTGACATAAGCAGAAGCAACAACCTGGAAACAAAATTTCAGATGATCTCAAGAAACTGCACACCATGAAATGAGGGAAGGAGAACACTTCTGTATTTCCTCTCTTGCAGCCACTGCATGTCATTCTTGAGATTGTTAGAAAAATACAGACTGATAACCATTTGTGAAATATGAAGAGTGTCTATTAGGAAGATAAAATAACATACAAAACACAGAATTTAACTTTAAACTGCTGTGTAGCAAAAACGGATACGGGGAAAGGAAAAGTCCAAAATATACGTAAGATTTAAAGTAAGAGGACAATTAAGATGTGTTTAAATATTTTTTTAAAGACAAAGAATTTCTGTTTGAAAAAAAAATGATTTTGGAAAAGCGAGAATCACAGGATGACTAACGCGAGTTGGTTACGGGGCATATTTGGCGTCTACAGACCCCTAAAGACATTCTGCCTGAATTTCCCCCCAAATCAGGACCAAGGAATAAAGATTTGATTTTGGGTGGCGGGCACACAATGCAGCACACAGGTGATGGATCATGGAAATGCACGCCTGAAACCTGTAACGTTTTATTAACCAATGTCACCCCGATACATTTAATTTAAAAAAGAAAAAATAATGTTGAGAAAATAGGAAAATGCAGGCAGAACCTAGCACATGGTTGGCATGGTAAATGCCGGCAATTAAAATAATTCTAGGACCTTCACACCGCTCCAGCATTCAGTTCCTCTGCTCCAACTGCACTTAATTGGATAAAAAAATATTTTATTGAACACCGAAAACCCCCCAAAACCCAACAACAGCAACAAAACAAACAGTATATTAGGTGAGTAGAAGTATTTAACGGGCTCGTTCTGAAATTAGCCCCACGGTGCAGTTTCCGTAGGTACAGCGATGGCACTGAAACATCCCATGTAAACGGCCTAACGTGGTTTTGTTCAGATTAAATCCAGTTAAGGGTTTGCTTGGTGACTTAGCCTGGTCGTGACACTGGTCTGAGCTATCCCCCCCACTCTCAGTGAAACCCTGCAACAACTGGGTCTGATTCTGCTTTTCTTTGAATTAAAGGGATTAGATAACCCGTGGAACAGCTGGAGGGGGAATTACCTGGCCCGGCGCCGTTCCCTGGGTTAGCTGAGCCAGCTCTCCTGCGCGGCCTGCCTGCGTTTCTGACACTCGAAGCAAGAAGCCATCAAGGGAGCTCAGGGGCCTGTGATTTCCTGTCTTCGTTACGGAGCAAAGGCCAGTGACCCGTTTATTCCCCAAACCACCCGGCGGACGGTTAACCAGCTTCCGGTTTAAAGACAAAAGAGAACAGGAAACAACAGCGACGTCGGCGCCGGTCAGAGGACAGATGAGACCGCAAGGGAGTCGCAGAAACGTCAAGCGCGCATCCTGCACCCCCGTCTGCCCGTATTCGGCGAGGGAAGGACACCCGGCTCCAGGACCCCGCATTGTGCCGGGCAGGGCCTCGGTGGGACCACGACGGACCACGGCTCGGAGCCGGGGGACAGCCACCCCCCCTGCAGACGGGCGTCCCGGGAACCACGAGCCACGGGTACGGCGGTGGCCCCGCAGAGTGCGATGGCGCTGGAAGCTATGGTCCCAACGCCGGCACCCGCCTCGGTGCCACAGGCGCCCCGGGCATTCTGCACGCGACACCCGCCCGGGGCAGGCGGCCGAACCGCACGGCCGGCGAGCAGCCGCTGTGCCGTCCAGGCTGTGGAGGCGCAGGCTCTGCTCTCACACAGCCGCCGAATCACTCGGGGTGCGGTTCCCAGAACATCTTAGTCCTCACGGGAGAGCTTTCGTACCTTGGCCAAGACCCAGACCGACCTTAGACCCCAGGCACCTGGGTCCTCACAGCCGCGGTGACCCCGGTTTCGCAGCCGAGGTCGATGCCCACTCCAGGGTGACAGTCCGCTGGGGACACCCAGTTCTTCACTTTAACGTCACGGGGCTCGTGGCCCTGCGAGCACGTGCAAGGAAAGGGGGTGACCGTTGGCTGGGTGTGGGAGAAACGGGGCAGAGGCCGGGTCCAAGGGGGTCGTGGGGACTCACGTATGAGGAATGAAGGCCAAAAATTGGTTTGTAGAAATCAAAGGCACAGTAAGGTGGCGGAGGCTTCAGTACCGTGCCATCTGGCCCGGCCCCGTGGGTGGGCGACGTAGAATGTGGGGGACCCTGGTGCGCGTCTCCTGTGCGGGCGTTTGTCAGACTCTACGGTGCTCAGTCAGCAGCATCCGGAAGTTCTGCTTTGCTGTCACCCGCCTGTCCCTCTGCCACGTGCCCACCGCCACGGATGCGTGGTTTTAGATGAACGCTTACGGTGAAGAGCTTGACGGCGGAGTCGGAATAGCCTCGGAGAGGGTGGGTGTTTAAGCTCCTTTGTGAAGGAGGGTTTTCTATCAACAGCGATAAAAAAGCATTTGTTTCTTGTTACTGTTTGCAAAGCTTTTAAAAATGTTCTCGCACGTTATTGGCAAGGGACCACTCGGACGCCGGTAATGATGGGAGGGTGGCTTTGATTCTGAAACTCCATCACGTAACAGTTTGTCGCATTCCCTGCACCCGCAGAGCGCGGATCCAGGCGAGCACAGGACGGCGGGCGCCTCCTCGGACGTCTCCGCCTGCCACGTTCCGGGCGACAGGGGAGCTGGAACCTGAACGTTCGGTGCCAGTTCTTTTGATTATCCCGAGCGCTAGATTTTAAAGACACTTGTGTGGAACCCACTGGAAGATATTTTTCTGCTACTAATTCATTTTTTTAAAAATATGTTTTTATTGATTTCAGAGAAAGGAAGGGAGAGGGAGAGAGAGAGAAACATCAATGATGAGAGTCATTGACCGGCTGCCTCCTGCACGCCCCCGACTGGGGATCGAGCCCAAAACCGGGGCGTGTGCCCCGACCGGGAATCGAACGGTGGGTGACCTCCTGGTTCATAGGTCGGCGCTCAGTCACTGAGCCTCACCGGCCGGGCTACTAATTCATTTTTATGTTGACTTGGTAATGAAAGCTCATGCTCTTGATAGGAACTTGAAGCATGAGGCTTGAATGCACAGCTTAAATACTATGTGAATTAATAAGAACAGCCCGACGTATTAATTTATATACACAATAAATCAGCAGCTATGTACAATAAAATGCACTACCACTATGTATTAATCCATGTTGTTAAACTCACTCTGGATTGCTCTTGATGCCCGTCAGAGGCTGGATTGTGTCCCCCCAAGTTTATATGTTAAAACCTTAATCCGGGCACCTCCGACTGTAACCATGTCCGGAGATACGGTCTTTTGATTAAGTTCAGCTGAGGTCGTCAGCGTGGACTCTAATCCAGCACGACCGATGTGCCAATAAGGCGAGGTTACCGGGACACAGGCGTTCAGGGAGGAAGGACCCTGTCGACGCGGGGGGTCGGCCACCTGCAGGCCAGGGGCCCTCCGGGAGAACCCGCGTTGCCCACACCTTGACCTGGGACTGCCAGCCTCCGGGGTGGGCAAATACATCTCTGTGGCTTAAGCCACCCAGTTTGTGACTCTGGGCTGTGGCAGCCCTAGCGAACTAATAGATGATGGTGCCAAATGATGTGTGACGTGGCAGAAGGAATTATGTCAAGGTATTCACTTTGCTGCTGTATCTTTCACATGAACATCCATCCGGGGAAGCGCTTGGTGTCCTGGCTCACCCCTCTCCCAGCCGGAATGAATGTGTTTCATTTTATTCTTCCCCACACGCAAACGAGATGAGTTACACTTTTGGGATAAAATGTATGTGCTTAGCTGCGGCTCCTCAAAATATTTTTCTCCCTGCGAAGGGACAGAAAAAAACCTGCAAAGTCACAGCTCCAAAGAATGTGCAGTGTGCAGGGCAGACCCCTCTGCCGCCTGGGCCCTGACGCGAGGTGGGCCAGACGCACGCGGCGCCCGGGACCTCGGCGGGCCCTTCCCCCGGCGTTCCTCTGCCCCGGCCCCCCCTCGGAGCAAGCGCGCAGCCCCGGCCCCTTAGTCTTGAGGGCAGGGTGCCTTCCAGGGCCTTGCGACAGGACAGAGGGGCGCAGGGCCCCTCACTCCCGCCCCGGGGTCCGGCGCCCGCCGTCCACTGCTGTCCAAGACACTACAAGAGAAATTCCAGAAGCAAATTCTTTCTGTCTTGAACCGTGTGTCCCTCTGAGCTGCGTGATGAAACCCCGGTTTCCCTCTCCTCCTGACCGGGGTGGGGCTCAGCCCTTGTCCACCACCTCCAAGCCGTGCACGCTCCCCGCCCGTTACTCGCTCCATTAGACCAACGGCAGGGGTGCCAGTCACCCGCGTCTCCCCCAATGACAGCCCGAAGCCCGGGTGGCGAGGCGGCAGGCGGGAGGCGCCGCGGAGCAGCCGCAGGTGCGTCCCTGGAGGGAAGCGCGAGTCTGGGGAGGAGCAGAGCACTTGCAGGCGTCCCCTGGGGTCTTGGACGCATCCCCCATGAATAAGGGGGGGCTGCTGTTCAGGCTGTGTGTGTGTGCGTGTGTGTGCGTGTGCGTGTGTGTGTGTACTCATATGTTTTTATAAACAACACGTTGCGATTTTTATGATGGGATTTGTGCGGTCGGGTGGACATTTAGCAGGTCGGGCCTGCGGGCGGCCGGACAGCTGGTCCTTCTGGACTCGGCGTCGGCAGCCGGTGTCCGCGTAGGTGTCTCCTATCCTGAAACATTTGGGCCGATTTTAAATGCATGGCTTTATGGACATTTTGAAAATTGCGTACAGTTGTGTAAATATTTCTCTAATAGCTGTACGCAGTTTATATTTGGTATGACATCTCCTTTCATTGAAACAGGAGGCGGAAGGGGGCCCCGAGCGTGGGGGTTTCTTCAGAACAGAAATGCTTAAGCTCGGGGCCTCTGTCTCCCAGCCTTAATCACCCGGAGTCAGGGGCAGGAAATCTGAATAGAACTGTAACAGGCAAAGAGACCGAATTTTTAAAATTATCTCAGAATTTATTTTACTTCTCGCAGATTTCCAGGCATTGGTATATTGCGGTTAATAGAACATAAAACTATTGTGTCTCTTTCTTAAAATGCGCAGCGATACTAATTAGTTGCAGCAATGCACCCACGTAATTCTCAAACCGCTTTTATAATAACATGCACATTTCCCCTTATAATTTAAAGCACCGAAATGTTCACTTTCGAGCTTCCCGTGAAGAAGAGCCTAGACTCAGGTGGCTTCATGGGAGAATCCTACCGAACTCTAAAGAAGGGTTAATGCCGATTCTTCCCAACCTCTTCCCAAAAAGATGAAAGAGCGGGGAACACTTTCTAACTCGGTCTATGAAGCCATCACTTACCCTGATCACAAAACCAGGCAACGGCGTCCCACGGAAACAAAAAAAAAAACCCAAATAAAACCCAAAGTTAGAGACGAGCGTATTTTATAAATACAGACGCAGCTCCGCAACACCGTACTAGCAATATATAAAGGACTGTATACGTCGCGACCGGGAGCATTTACCCCAGGGGTGCCACCTTGGTTTAACACCCAAAACCACTTATGTAACCGTTTCAATAGCATCCCGGGCGCATCAAGCTCCTCCTTTTATTATTCCATCTTCTGTTGCTTTGACCTTTGGGCTCGGCTGACTCAGGAGGACCTGCCCCACCCAGGGCTAGTCAATGACCAGAGATAGCAAACGACTTGCCCCGGGGGTGCCTTTCTTACGCAAACCAACCAATTCCGAGCCCAACTCTCTCACTGTCCGTTTCCCCCATTCAGGTGTCCCCACTGCCGTGACGCTGTGCCACTCTCAGACTGGATTTGGGTTTCGTGCCCCTCGGAGCCAGCATGGTGGCCTTGAGACACCTTCTGGCTTCCCCAGCAATGAAAGAACAGGCTGAGCGAGAACAACCACTCGCAGAGTCCCAGGTCCGGTCCCCAGGTGTCCAGGAGACGGACAGCTGGTGCTTCCCACCTGTACCCCTGCGGGTCACGGCTTCCGCTCACGCCAGCCCCTGACACCATCCAGGACTCTGCATTTGAGTATTTTTTTTTTTCTTGCTGGGGCAGCCAATATGCTGGGGAGTTAATCCCCAGGTAGCATCCCAACCAAAGACCAATGGGAGGTGATGGACAATTGTGCCTCGAACTCCCTATTGCCACAGGGGACCTCGCCGAGGCCGTGCCCTCTGAAGCCCCCCTTCCCCGCGACCGTGACCAGCAGGCGGGGCCCAGGTTGCTGCCTGGGGTGGGCTCATCACCCTGCACTCGGGCTGCCGGGCTTCCCCACCCCCACTTGTCCTCCCTGACGTCACCTCCTGTGTGTCAGTTAACTCCAGTTATACAACAAAGGGTCCCCAAAGGGAACGGCTTTAGTCCCACCAGAGGTGAGCAGGAACCTTCCCCACACTCTCAAGATGCAGGCACTCCTGGGGGGCCTTAAAATGACAGAAGGGAAACTCTCAGGTCATTCTGAGGGTTTGACCGCTCCCAGCTTCAGTTTTGGTGCCCAATGGACTCCACCTGCCTGGCAGAGCTCTTGCGCCCCTTGGAATCAAGGGTGAGCATGGGGGGGAACGGGTCTCCTGGGACAAACCCCGTGACGTCCCCTAAGCTCCCCCCGGTTGCCTCTTTTCACCCTCACCTGGATTCTCTGGAGCTTTGCCAGGGTGAGAAGTCCTGTCCCATTAACCAGAGGATGCTGGCACCCACTCAGAACCACATGCCCACCGGGCAGGGCGCAAAACCAGGACGCCCGTCTCGGGCTCCTTCTTAGCCCCGAGTGTCGAACGTGGGCCACTCCTCTGTCTCTTCCCCTCTCTCTGTTCTTCAGTCTCCCCCTTTCTGCTTCTCTCGCCCTTTTTCTTTGCCGCTCTCTGGCCTGTCCCACAGCTTCTCTACTTTTAATGTTTCCTCCGGGCACATTTCAAAGGCTTTCCTCTTAGGGGAACATAAATACAGACACTTTTATAATTACAGTCTGGGGACAGTGGCTTCTACGGATAATTGTGCTGTCCCTCTTCCCTCTCGGACAGAGCTGGCCAAGGAGGACGTGCTGGAAGGAAGCTCGCCTTGCCGCTTGAAATGTGGGTAATAAATAAAAAATCAGGAGCAGAACTCGAAGATTTGGGATAATAACCGACACACACTAGGGGTGCTTCGGGATGAAACCCAAGGTCTTACCAGGAGGACCTGTGTCAGAACTAATTCCAGTTGCGATCACACATAACGTAAGCTGCTGAATCTCTGTTTATATTAATTCTTCCGAGAATTGGGCTCATTACTGATCTTTTTCATGGACATTAACAGGCCATTTTACATTAAAAGGCATTTCCTTATCTTTCCATGCAACCTCAAATCACAGTTTTATTCAAAGGAATGTGTTGAACAAATTGCAACATTAGCAAACATTACAATTCTTTCAAAAAAGTCACGTTAAATCTTCGTGATAACATCAGGTTTATGTTCCACGGCACTCAATGGCCTTGCTGAGGCAGAATCGAGGTGTATCTGGTTATTTTGACTCACAGACTCACCTAGAGGCTTACTATTGGTTTAAACAAGCCCTCAAGTAACCAAATCCTAGTTTGAATATTATGTTTTTAAATCCAACTGCCTTTTATCTATAAATATCATATGTAAATCTTTTGGATAAATTCTACTTAATAAACATTTTCTAATGGTCTGCAAAAGAATATTTAGGTAAGAAATACATTTCATGGATTTTTAGTCTTTAGATAGGTACCTAACTGAAATGCTTTGGTCTCAAATTATGTTATAATAGGTAGCAATGATGCCAAGAGCATTTATCATTGTCATTAAACCACACGGAATCATGTCACTAAGGTATTTGCCCAATAAATTATTTTAATTTGGTCAATATTTAAGAAAGAAGTAATGAAATTATGTATATATACATACACACACACACACACATATATATATTCATTCTTAGGAAAGTACCTTCAAAAATATCCTTGACCCTGAGACTTCCACTTCTGGGAAGACCGAGTAGATATATTTTTTCCTATTCTTTTCTTCTAACTACCCATAAAACCCCTGGACTTTAGATAAACCAAGAATATTCTGGAAGGTTATTTCAGATTCTCCAAAGAATCTCAGATTGTATATAATATTCTTACAATGTTGTTTTATAGAAAGGGAGACGAGATTAACGGCTACCAGGAGTTAAGGAGGAATGAACGAGGGGTATTTGTGGAGCCGACGGAGATGCCTGGATCTGGGCCCGCCGAGGTTGGAACCCGGCTGCGGGCCTGCAAGGGGCTACAGGTGACTGGGCAAGGGCACCGGGGGGCCAGGTAAGGGCACACGGGATCTCTCCTGCTCCATCGTCTGCGTGTGGATTGATTTAAAAATTCTCCCTTTTCCAGCAGATATCTGGACAAGACTAAATTTCCCTCACATGTTTCAACCAAAACACCATATGGCAAAGGATGAGTGCAGAAGCCGGTATGAACCCAGCTGACTTCTCAGTCAGGCATTAAACAAATGTGCGGAAATGCAAAGCCATGTCGTCTTCTCATTTTACACCCATTTGTATTTGAAAATATGCTAACTTTTTTGTTTAAAATGTGATTTTGATGGCAATATAATAACTTTACTATTGATGTTTTTCAATAACATAAATAAATACATTGAAAACGCCTCTGTTTCTTTTTCTACTGTGGTAAATAACAGATAAAACCCACATAAACAAAGCTCTTTAGGGTCTTTACTGATTTTTCACAGTAAAAGAGGTCAGGAGACCATAAACCTGAGAAGGGCCAAATATTGACCAATATCCATTAAACACACTCAACCTTCAGCTTATTTTGTCTCTAGAGAGATTTTAAAACATATTCTCTCCCAAATGTAATGCGATGGGACGAAACGGTCAGGAGTGTAAGCACTGACTGATGCAGCATTTAATTCCAACAGATACCCAAAGATCTGTAAACAGAAACCATAAAGAGCCTTTTTTTCCAAAATGTCATTTTAATCTTTGTCTCATTTTCTGATTGGAAACTGCAGACTTCACAAGCACTTATTTAATTCATCTAAGCATTTAATAGTCAACAACCCTCAGTGGCAACATAATTGCCCTCGAGGCAGCTGGGAAATGAAGGTTTCTCCAAGACAGAGCTCCCTGATGAGGCCTGGCTTTGACATTTTATTTATTTATTACGTGGGAAGATGACTTTTTACCCCTGAAGCCAACTGACAGGAAGATTATAACCCTGCGCGACTTCCCTGGCGCCCTGCACATCCCTCCGAGTATTAGACAATATTCCCATCCGTGAGTTTCCTGTTCAAATCCTTCCTCCCTTGCCACAGATAAAGTAATTCACAGCAGACTGCAAATCCAGGTGCCAGCAATTTGCAAACAAGTGTTTAAAGCAAAAATTTGCTTTCGTCGCTGGTTACCATGAAGAGAAGCCCAGGGCTGGGCGGAAGCTCCGTCTACATGACTCGTTCTCAGCGAATTTGCGTACACGGCGCCCTCGGCCAGGCCCCCCGTCACTCTACTGAGGAGGAAACAGAACATCAGTTAAGAACCGTCCAAGACACTCCAGCTCTGGTTACTCTTATTTATAATTATGGCCTTAATTTCATGGGCAGAATGGGATATTTATTCAGTCGCCGAAAGGAAGGATGCACTGATATGCACCACAACTTGGATGATCCTGAAAAACATAAAACTAAGGGAAAGGAGCTATCAAAATGCCCCGTATTGCATAATTATTTATATGTGAAATACCTGCAATGTGCAAATCCACAGAGACAGGAAGCCTATTGTAGGTACAGAGCTTACCTCTAAGGATAGCCTTCCCCACTAATTAGCAAAACCTGGGTCAAGCATTATAAAATCACCCAATTGAATTATTTGTCTGAATTCCCATACAATGTGGGGAGGCCTGCAAGACTCGGAGCAGCTGAAAAACAAAAATTAAGCTCCGTTGGCATTTTTAAGAAAACAAGAAAATTCAACTGACTAACGTTACTCCGAGTATGTCCGCTGAACAGAAGATTCCTTCTGACGGATCCTACCTGCCGAGCCCTTCCCAACCCAGGGAGCCTCCCGATGGTCTATCAGAGAGAAAGGAGATCATGGAGCGACTGCCATCTCCGGGGTCACCGTGAACCCGGCAGACTTCGGGAAGTTTGAGAAGAAAAGCTATTATGGATAAGCTCCTTTGTAGATTTATTTCCAGCTGTGATTGTATTTAGAGCTGAATGTACAGAGTTTATCTCAGATACAAATAAAACTAATGTGTCCAACAAATATAAGAGCAGAGTTTCAGTAACATTATTTAAATCTCTTTATTTCTTAAAAATAAGGTCAAGAAAAATAACAGTTCTTTTTGAGGTTATTTTTGAAAATGTGTTTACAAGTACATGTGAGATGATACTAAGAAAATAAAAATAAAGTATATGATAATCCCAAATGATTTAGAGTTTTTCTAGTAAGAAATGTATATACTTTATAGTTATCTTTTTTGGGGGAAAGTGGGAGCATCCTCCATTTACTCTGTTGAAAGTCCTTTGCCACCCGGATGGTGTGGCTCAGCAGGTGAGCGTTGACCTAGGATCCAGGAGATCTCAGTTCCATTCCCAGTCAGGGCACATGCCTGGGTTGCAGGCTCGATCCCCAGTCGGGGGCGTGCAGGAGGCAGCCGATCAATGACTCTCATCATCGATGTTTCTCTCTCTCTCTCTCTCTCTCTCCCTCTTTCTTCCCCTCTCTGAAATCAATAAAAACATATTAAAAAAAGAAAGAAAAGAAAGTCCTTCGGCCTTGAAAATAAAGTCACCCTATTGCATGTAATCCAATCAACATGTGTTGAAGCACTTGGAAATCACTTCTTCCTTTTAATTTGTGAAACATTTCCCTTTTGTTATTAAATCTTACCTGACATTTGCATGAAAATCAATCGTAGTGTTTAGAGGTGCCTTTGAACCACTTTTAGTTGAATAACTGGGTGTGAACACCAGTGCAGAGTCCACAAATGTTTCTTCATCACAATTTATATGCATTTTCAAAATAGCATTGCTCTTAATTCTATGAACAAAATTACTTTCGTTTTTTTTTGGAAGGACATCTGAAAACTTTAATAAACTTTCCCATATAAATATTCTAGAACAATGCCATATGATGCAAGTATTTTTACATAATCAGTCCTAAGATAGGATTAGCTAGTCTTGTGTAACCAACAGATGTGAGCTTACAGCACACAGGCTTTGGAAACCTGCCTCCTGCTAGACGCAGGCGTTTCTAGGCCGTTGGCTTGAGTTTGGAAGGGCACTCAGGACTAAAACCGTGGCAGGTAGGACTTTTTCAAATAACATAATTTCTGTTAAATGCCAAATTTGCTTTTTTATGCTTTCAGCAGACACGTTTCTCCTTGGTTCAACATTGAACCGGTTAAATGGAATGGAGTCGGGACTAGAGTCCAGGGTAAAGCAGGCTGTGAGGGCCGCCCCTCTGCTCGTTGGAGGTGTTATCAGCAGCTGCTCGGGTGCCAACTTTGACCTTAACGCAGCAGCGACGGCGAGTCCGCCAGATCTTCGAAACAGGCAATTGCGTGACATATTAGAGGAACGTTTTGATTTGACAGAAAGGAACAAAAAACATTTTCTTTAATAATGTGAGCTGTCAGCGGGCACAGAGCGGCACCGGCCCTCGAGGGTTCATCGTTCACTGAGGGCCGTGCTGGGTTTCGGCAGCAGCTATACTTTTATAAGCCAACTACTCGCAGTTAAAGAAAAGAACTGGTATATTTGTTATAAAAAGTAAAAACTGGCCTCGTAATGCCTCCATAAAATGTTAGGCGAGTTGTGGACCGGCGGGTATCTCGCGACGCCCCATTCGAATGAAGGGCGCCCGTTTGAAGCCACCAGGGACCGAGTTTTGCCTGAGACAGCAAACAGGAGGTGTCTGCACGAAGGGGGTCAACCGCCTTCCACCCCCGCCTGGCTCCACTGCGGGTGGCCCAGCCCAGGGGCACGGCCCAGCCGCCAAGGAGAAGGGGTCCTCCACGCTCTAGTCTTAGGGGCAGAGGGGTGCGCCGTCATCCAAACGTTCCCTTGGCCGGGAAGGAAAGTGAAGCCTTTCCTGACACTGCAATAAGGGTCCCGAGAGAAGGGACGTATCCCAGGTTCACCGCGAGGGACTGGAAGAGAAATTCAGACCGAGCAGCATTCCCTCCACTCTGTGAAAGAAATATCATTAAGTCCTTTAATGAGTGGGAGCCAGAAGCTCATATTTCAACGCACGGTAAATCTCTCCCTGTCCACTGGGCGAGTCTCCATAACAAATTGCCTGCAGTGTTTTTATCAGCGAGCGTGCATTCGGCCAGGCTCTACTCGTGATTTTCTACAATTCTGAGGGAAAGAGCCCTCCACAGCCCTGGCCGGGCGGCTCCGTTCGTTGAGCATGGTCCCGTGCACCGAAAGGTTGCAGGTTCGACTCCCGGTCAGGGCACATGCCCGGGTTGTGGGCTCGATCCCAGCAGGGGCCGTGCAGGAGGCAGCGATCGATGTTTCTCTCTCTCTCCCTCTCCCCCCTCTCGCTCTAAAGTCAATAGAAACATATTTTTTAAAAAAGAGTCCTTCACATGTTGTATATACAGGCAGACATTGGACAAGACTTATTCTAACTGATAAGGAGACTCCAGACTCTGGTTCCCACGCTGGGCAAACCCGTGAGAACGACCTTTCCGTTGTGGGTTAATCAGGGTGCCCCCGGAGCCCAGCGCGGGGCCTCCTCAGGGTGTCAGCCAGGAGGCCAGGCCGGAGCCTTGGTCCACTTACCTGTAATCAAATGCGGGGGAGCTGAAGAAAATATCAGTGCATATTTTCTTAGGCCCGACAGTGCCTTAAATACAAAAAGCCACAGAGATGGATATTATTGTTTGTTCTATCAGAAGGTGGATCTTTCAGACTATAACACTAGTTGAAAAGGCTGTTTGGAGAAGAAGAAATGGAAATGATTAATCAACATTTTATCAAATGTTGTATCAAATGTTCCAATTTTATCAAACTACAACTAGGAAGATGATTCGTAATAAATTCCTAAGAAAACGTCTGTCCAAAATTATTTATGCAGCATAAAACTCACTGTGCGTGGTCTGTGTCTTATCTGAAACCCATAAAGCAGTTCGCCGTAAGCGCATTTATTTCAGGACACACAGGTGAGACATTTCAGGACGTCACTGAACCATCGAAGCTATTGATTCCCGGACTCCCAGGACGAGAAATCGTGCGGACGTGGTTTTGACTTTCTTACGGCAAGAAGGTTATCGGTTGGATCCCCGACGTTTCAGAATCACCAGCAATCGTGTTGGACTGTTTATCACGTGCACAGTGTCCCAGGGCTTCCCTGAAGCCACGAAGCAGCAGAAGTGAAGCATCACGTTCCATCTGCCATGCCGTCTGACTGTTTAAGCGGGAGAAAAGCAGACGGGCCTCAAACCCAAAGAGGTGCCGTTAGCCAGGGCGACGCGCGGGGCCCAGCCGCTCGCCCCCTCGCCGGGCCGCGAGGCGCGTTGTGCTAATGGCTGCAACCGGCCTGCTTATCATGAGGTCCTGGGTGGGGAACAGCTTTCCTGAGCCACTGGACAAACTAAACGGGCCCGTTTAACACTTACCGTATTCATGAGGCCCCCTCGCGTTGTCCAGTTTCCGCGACTTAGACGGTGCCGTGCATGGTTTCGTTGGCGATCGCGGTGACAAAGATTTTTTCTCGCATTCTGGAACAGGAACGTTCTGTGCCGTACCATGTTCGGAACACACTGAACCTCTTTGTAATTATTTCTTGAGCCGTAGTGATTTTTTTTTTTTTTGTTCTGTATCATTTTTTTCCTAACTTAATACCAGCCAGCTGGGCGAGGGACATAGAGCGGGTCATGCTAGGTCACTACGCCTGCCTGCTGCCTTCATTTCGCTCAGCCAGAAGAACCGGTTGCTCACGCATTGTTTTTACAGGATTTGTTGGTAATACGTTCTTTCAGGGACAGTTGACGTAGGTTCTCACAGGCTTTGCATAATCACCACCCAAAGGGCGGGCGCAAAAATGAGACTTTTGAATTGTGAAACGAATACTTTTATAGGAGGTTCTTTTAAGCTCTTAGCAGGTGTGTATGCTTGTATTTGAAGGGAGCTATTAGTAAATCTGTACGTCTTCCTCTCAGGAAAACTCATCGTGAAAACTGGCAAATAATACTCTTCTCTTGAATATACATATATGTTATTTATATATATTATATTCTATGTGAAAATATTTTGGTGTAGCCTAAAGAAAAAAAACTAGTTAAAATTGCTAATATGAAAAGCACAGTTTTCTGGGGTTCGCTTGTGCAGTGCCCCGTGCGTGGGAGCAGGAGCCCCAGCCAACGGAGTGGGTCGGCTGAGGACAGCGACTGGGCGCAAGGCCCGATGCCGGTCAGCCTCACGGCAGAGACCTGCGCTGTCCGGACGCAGCGCTGGTTTGACTCGGCATGAATGACCGTGTGCCTTAGTTTAAAGCATTTCCCTCATAGTCAGGAGCTGAATTTTATTTAGTCGGAAATGTAGATTAAAAAAAAATAATCTTGCTGAGATAATCGGCCAAACATGCCAGGAAAATACTCTATTTCAATTTCAAAATTTTGAATGAACTGCACATGAATTTGATTAACTTTAAAAAGTATTAACTGATATAGAGAAAACAGGTGATCTCTGTGTCTATTGCATCCAAGATGTACAAAGCAATCATAAAAAGACAACCCGATGTAAATAAAATGGGCAGAGTAGGTGAGCAGGCATCTCTCCAAAGACGATACACAGAAGGCCAGTGGTGATTGTTTATACTTATAAACCCCACGTATGCCCCAAACCACCTTAACATTATTTTTATTTTTCAGTACTTTAAAAAATTGAGTGTAGATTTCTAAATTGGCTACTGCTTTACCCTAGTGTTTCAAACGCGCGGCTCCCCGACCGCCCCGCTCCCGTGGTCCCTGCCGCGTGGGCGCCCCTGAGGCGGTATTTTTGTTGTGGTTTCCGTGGCCTGGCTTCTCTCTCCCGGGCTCTTCATGTTCCCATCACGCCTGTCAGTGTGCGGTGTCCTGAGACGCATCCAGGGACGAATTCAGTTTTATTTCCCCTTTCAGAACACAGTGCGCTTCCTTCTGCTTTAGGATCTATGTTGTTCCTCAACTCCAAGAAAATTCCCAGTCCCTCTTTGCCGTATTGTCTCTACAGATGCCTTAGTTTTGTTAAAGAAAAAACCCCAGGTCCTAGCTCCCTGACACGCGCGGATCACGCGGTTATCCACACGGTCATGGGAACAGCAGCTGCTGAGTTCTTTCGTTTTCTGTATTCATTTGAGAATTTGGCTCCAACCCCTGCGTTTTCCTCTTGAATCGCGATGTATTTTTCTCTTTGCCAGACACCTGGAAATCTGCTTTCCTTCTAATATTTGCCTGCGTGTGGATGAGTGCTTGTAGATCACTGTGCTTTATATAAATACCTATGTGACTCGTGTGTAGCGCAGTGGAGAAGGGAGGCGCTCGCTCCCCACGCTCGCTGCCGGCCTCTTCGATTCCCCCGAATACGTCTCCCGGGCCCACGGGCCTCAGTCATGTTCTTATCGCACCACAAGAGCCACTGCTGACAACATGGGCTGTTTCTAAGGCCCTGCTCTGTCCCCTGGGCCACCGTGTATACATCGAATAGTGTATTTTATCAACACAACAATTCATTACCTTAGCTTGTCCTTTCTGCCAAGGGGCATTTTGCGAGGCATTAAAAAGGAATCTTTAATATCCTTACAAGCGTTAAGTGTCTTTTTTTTTTTTTTTTACTACAGAAACAGAATTCCACCTGATATATGTATAATCCTAAAATAACTAGTAGTCTTGAAATAGTTAACAAGTAATATTACAGAGATTCCATCACAGAGAAAAATGAAGATGTTAAAATTATAATGTCACATCTCCACAATCATCTTTGTTTTCCTGCCGGCAATCAATCTCTCAGGGGTGAAGACCAATCTAACGTCAAAGCCCCGACACCGGTTATTTCTCAGGGGTTGTGATTTTTTTCTCTGTCGCAGCCGCAGCGGGCCTAAAGGTAATAATTTCTCGGGCAGGAATCCAATTCTGTGACTGTCTCGGTCAGCGCTCCGGGTTGGTACTGTTCCCACGGGGCGCAGGAGGGTGGCCCTGGCCGGCGCGGCTCTCGGCTGGTCGAGCCTCGCCCCCTGCGCCCAAAGGTCGCCAGTTCAACTCCCGGTCAGGATACGTACCCAGGCGGCAGCTTTGATCCCTGGGTGGGGTGCCCGTGGGAGGCAGCCAATGGATGTTTCTCTCTCATCACTGATGTCTGTCTCTCTCTCTCAAAAAAATCAATAAAAACATATTAATGAAATTACCTGCACTCCTGTCTTCATGCTGGAGGCGAATGTAGGCGGGACAGGTGGCCACTGGCATGCTAAGGACTGTGTGACTCAAGACCGGCCCAGGGCTGAGGTCCTGGGCAGCTGGGAAAACACACATGCTTTTTGAAAAAAATAACGGATGTTGTCTTTGGCTTGAGATGGCTCCCCTATTCTGAAATAAAGAGCTTGAGCATCGGGGATCTCATTGAACTCTCTCAAGGGCATCCCCTTAGAAAAGTCCATTAGGCTTCACACTGGTGTCTACCTGGCCCAGAAGATACCAGCTCACGCTCCGCAACGAGGTCCCTGGAACTGGGAGCGTCCGACAAACGCACCGGGGTCCCCTCGACTGCCTGCCGCTTCCTTTCGGGCCCTGCGGTCCGCCTCCCTCCTAGTGTCCAGCCTGCGGCCAGGCGGGTGCCCTGGGCAGCCCCAAAGCTGTCCTCCAAAGAGCCTGTTGTCATATACTTGACGATTCCTGCCCGTGTCCTTTACCGGCGCAGAAGGGAAAGGGCCTGGAGGCCGGCGGTGTGATCTGGGGGCCGGTCAGGGCGGGCGCCCGCGCTCCCCTCGCCGTCGCCGACGCTCAGGAGGAGCCGCTCCCGAAGTTCCCCTCCTCGCCTTGCCTGCGGCCTCTGCCCCTTCCCCCGGCACCCGCCCCGAGCAGCAGATGTTGTCAAATCTGATTTTCTCACGTGCATCCGAGCCCCCGTCTATGAGGCCTGCTGCCGACGCAGCGAGGCCCGGAGCCTGCTTTGGGGCCTGAGCTGCCCACGCACAGTCTGGGCAGGGCGCAGGCCGGGCCTGACCGCCGCGGCGTCGGAGCTACTTGTCAGCTCTCACAGCCGGCGCCCGCGAGCAGTCAGCAAACGCCGCAGTCACCGGCACTAAGGAACCCGAACGCCTGCCTCTCGGAGCAGCCGCAGCTTATTGACCGGGGAGAGGGCGTTCCAGAAAGCTGAGCCCTTACGACGGCCGCCAAGTTCTTAATTATACCTCAAGGCACAGGTTCGTGAGAGAAACCGCACGGAACCGAACTCACGGTCAGATTCTACGGATGTGGGTAACGAGGGCTGCCAGAGCGGCACCCGGGCGACAGGCAGGCCATCCATCGCGGTTCCTAACAATTCCTCCAACTCTGTTACGAAGCAGCTCCCAGGCCGGCGCCTGGAGAGAGAGCAGAGGCTGTTCACTTTGCTACGACCGGGTGGGGAGAAAAGCACCAAGACCAAGGTACGACTTCTGCCGCTTACAGGAGGACAGTGCAGCCAGCAGTTACAACGCCCAGAGGAGACGGGCTGAGCTGCAGGCCTGTCCCTGCAGATCCGCGCACCTGCCCGTAAAGCACGGCCGTGACCTTGAGCCAGGTGCCAGCGAGAAGTGGGTGACGATGCCACAAGCTTTAAGAGTAAAATCAGTTGTAGGAAATGTCCCTTTCCGTGCGGTTCCAGGCGACCTCCCTGGGCCTCTCCGGAGAGCACCTGCTTCTGGGTCACGGGGACCAAGGAAGAAAGGAAAGCAAGTGTCCCCGCCGCCTGCTTGTCCTCGCTGTGGACGCCCGCAGGCCCCACGGAGCGCACCTGGGCTCTTATTAGCCTCAGGGCTTGGAGACGCCTGTCAGGGAAAAGGCGGAGTCGTGACACTCACAGCGAGGGGGCCTCTGGGGACGCGTAGGGCCTGTTGGTTGGTAACACGCAGATTCGAGTCCCCGGGACGCTGGGGTGTGATTTGGAGGCTGTGTTCCAGATCCACCTTTGCACTTCTGAGAAAACTAAGAAACGTAGGTCTTTTCAGAGGAATTTTCACATTCACCTTATTTATTTCTGTTCAGAACACGCACGTCGCTGGCCGTGGTGGCCTGAGAAATAAAAGGGCACCGAATGGACTATGAACACCCCAGAGACGCCTGGCAGCGTCTTCACAGCAATGGCTCCAAGAGAAGTCTCAGGCTCTCATGTGGACGTCTGACCTGTTTTTCCTGCACAGATGCTGAGAGAGGCAGAGAACGAAGCTGACGTGCTGTAGGGCTCGTGACCGCACCGCTTCCCTTCAAGGCAAAGTTACCGAGGCCGACTCGAAGGCAAAATGGTTTCTCGAACTTTCCTCTTTTGAATATGCACATATGCAAAACTCTGGGCAAGAACAGATGGAAAAATAATTGAACATATATGACAAGAGAGTTGATTACCATATATATTATGTCTGGACGCTCTACTGATCCAAGAGCAGAAGATGAGCACTGTCATCAAAAGAGGCCACGGACTCCAATGCAAACCCACCAGAAAGATTACCTGGCTCATAAAAAACACACGGTCTCATTCAACACTCAACTCACTCAAACAATAAGATTTTAGGTGGGTCAGTTATCCAAGATAAAACTGTAGGCATCTCAGCTTATTTTAAAAAAACACCTAACCTATAATTCATGTAACAGCACATACTAGGACACTGTTTTTAATAAATGGCTATAATGTTTGCAGAGGATATTTGGCAAATGAACTGAAAATCCTGACTTGTTCGTACATTTAATGGGGCAGTTTCACTGAAGGAGTAATGGAAATATCACAAAGATCATGTTCAAATAGGTTCGTGAAAATGTCTCTTATTTTTAATGGCAACAAAGTATTAAAAAGCTAATCAACCAGTAATTGGTGTTTGCAACTTAATCAAATGGTCCTATCATAAAATATGCTGTCAGAAAATAGTCTGTATTTCTCATCACGCAAAGATTGAAGGCAATTTTAGTTGACTTAAAATGATGATGTGACCCGGCCTACGTGGCTCAGTGGTTGAGCGCTGACTTATGAACCAGGAGGTCCGGGTTGGATTCCCAGTCAGGGCACAGGCCCGGGTTGCGGGCTCGATCCCCAGCAGGGAGCGTGGGGGAGGCAGCCGGTCAATGACTCTCATCATTGATGTTTCTCTCTCTCTCCCTCTCCCTTCCTCTCTCTGAAATCAATAAAAACGTATTTAAAAAAAAAAAAGATGTGCTACATTGTAAACAAAAGGGATTTTAATTTAATATGTTTCTAATAGAAAAGTCTTAAAAACAAAAAAATTTGTAATATTTAGAGTGTGTCTGTATTAATTGTTACAATCATATAATACTACACAGGCATTATTATATTTTTAAATGGTTAATGAAGTAGTTGATGAAATAATGATTAGTTAAATAATGGGTATGTCCTTAGATTGATAAATAAGAATACAGGCCACAGGATTGTGTGTGTGTGTGTGTGTGTGAAAATGCAAGTATAGAAACAGAATGCACCAAAATGCTCGCAAAGACAATTTTGAGTGTAGGATTTATCAGAATGATATTTCTTCATTTTTTATATGTATTTATATTTTCTGAAATTACCTTTTTTGATCAGGCAATACTACTTTAAAACATTTTGAAGTAGTTGTACATATAAATATTTAATTTGCTATACCACTCATGGCAAGAAAATGCCAGTGGAAGTTCTCATCTGTGACAGATAGTTTATGGTTTTCCGAAAATGATTGAATTGCAGACAGGAGGTGGGGGCACCCCCAGCTGATAACCCTGGTACAATAAGCACCCCAGGAATCAGATGCTACTGCTGAACAGCTTCAGCCACCACAACAAATAAATCAGCCGCAAAACCAAACACACAGCACACCTTTTTCTGTTTTGACACATGAGTACCTGTGGCTATTTAAATGTGATGTGCTATGAAACTATGCCTCCTACAAATTACAGAAATTATCCCTGCAATGGTTTTCCCAACAACAGATGGTTCAGAGTAAACATTGTCAGAAGAATTATGTGACTCTAACTCCAGTCACACAATAAAATTTTTAATTATCAATCTGTTAATATGTAACTGAAAACAAAGGAACTCATTTAAGTACTATCTCTAAATTTGGAAACAAAGTAGCTTTTAGAAAAATATCTTTTAATGAAAATGCTTCTCTTCCCAGATCATCTTGTGCTCCAGGATATAGATAAACTTAGAAATACTTCCTGTTGAATTTTAAGGATTGGTTTTGTTTCAGTTCAGTAGTTTAATTTTTCATTATTATCATGCTTGACCTAAAAGGAATTCACTTTTGTATAAAAATATAATTGGGTGAGACAAATACAATGTATTCAGAAGTCAGGTCTCTGACTACACTTCCAACTTTTAAATCTTAACTCTGCCCCTTGTTAACTATGCTTCCTCTTGTTTATAAATTAAGTTAATAACAACAACAGCTACTTAATATTGTTTTTCCGATGGTCGGTTGCATGTATATGTGTAAAGCTCTTATCAGAGTGATTGGCCTGTAATGAAGTTTGATAAATGTTAAATTCTGAAAATACTCGCCCATGAAGATACTGAGCGTCGCCTAAGGAGCGGGTGGAGTTTGGAACCCCACAAGCCTTCGGTCGCCACTGAGGCTTCTGCGACCACCCAGGGCGGGCGTGTGAGCCACGTTATTTCTAAGAGTCTCTGATAATGTCATTGATGGAGGAAGGAAAGCCAGCTCCCCGAGGGCCCTGAGCTTCCTCACGCCACCCTTTCTGTTGTTAACGCAGCCGTTCTGCGGGCCCCCGAGCCTGAGGTTTCCGTGGCGCGTCTCCCGCCTCCGGAGTCGCAGGCGACGGGACGCGAGCGGGCGAGTCCCCCTCCAGAAACGAGGGGCCGCGAGCCCCTGGGTGCCGGCTGCGCGGACCTGGGGGAGGCCTGGGGTCAAGCGCTGCCTGGAACACGCACCTCGGCAGGCGCGCTTGGGTGAGCTCAGGAGCCTCGCCAGCTCTCCCTGGACGGAGCCGTCCCGCAGCACAGTGACGCCGCGCTCGAGTCCCGCAGGGGGCGCGGGTGGGCTCCCACTGCCCGCCGCCCGGTCCAGCACAGGGGGCTGAGCGCAGAGCCCCGCGTGGGAAAGGGCGCAGATCCCGCCGAGAGGCCCTCGAAGGTGACTTGGGACGAAGGGAGCACGTGCTCCCGGGGGGCTGAAGGGAACCCAGGCTGGAAAAGCCAGACTGGCTGGAGCGGAGGCGAGGACGGTGGCCTCGGGGGGGGGGGGGGGGGGGGGTGGCCTTGCAGAGTAACCCGGGGCTATCCCGGGGTCAGCCTCAACATCACACAGCTTTTGAAAGGACCCAGCCTAGTTTTTTTAAAAAAGAAATATAATTGTGAACAGAATGTTGAAAATGGCTTAAAGAAAAATAGCCTCGCAAGTAGGATTTATTTACAGGAGTTTGTTTTGGGCAGAGGGAGGCCTGAACCAAGGTGGCGGCAAAGCATGGGCAGGAGGCTTATGGAGGTGGCGTGAATTTTCTCCTATAAAATAAGAGGAACAGAGAATATGTCTCTGGGATGTTGCCCAAGGTTCAGACTCGCTGAGGCCAGTTACTAAGAAAGAGAGTCAGTGGCCGGAATTAGGAGCATGCGGCTAGAGGTTAAGAGGATGTGTCCTGGGACAGGCCTCAGACCACGTTCCATCCTGGCCCCGTGTTTCCGTGTCCCCTGAGCCTTTCTGAGTCCGACAGGCAAGGAGATCAATGGACTCGGAAATCAAAGGGAAAAATCCAGGGTGGGGCAAAAGTAGGTTTACAGCCGTGAGTCCTTGAAACAGAGTTTATTCTTGTATTATTGTTATTAATTATTGTATTATTTTCCATAGGAACAACTGTAGACCTACTTTTGCCCCACCCTGTATAGCATAAAGAGAGTTTTTTTTTCCAGCTTAAAAATTCTGAAGAAACATCCCTTTGTTGGGGGACAGTTGTCCACGAGTCACTTGCATTATAGAGCCACACACTATCCTTACTTGGGACTATCTTTTCCAGTTTGTACGTCCAATAGATACAGAGCCTTCTCTACAGCAAAGGCGAGACAGGCTCATTCAAGGCTTGAGCTCCCTCAGCTCAGGGCTCCTCTCTTGTGACGCAGCAAACTCGCTGGCAGACGGAACCTGGCCCTTCCCACGTCACTGTGGGGACTGGATCAGATTCCCGGCCCCCCACCATGCTTCGATCCGGCCCGTGGATACTGTTATGAGTAGTAAAGTCCTGTTTCTAAAGCCCAGAAGTCTACTGTCTTCTGCCAGGACCCACGAAACTGGGGCAGGCCAGCGCTTTAGCTTGCAAATCCCACACCCCTCCCAGTTCCAGACACACTGTTTTTAGCGGTCAGAGGGGACACGTTACAGAAACCTGAGCAACAGCGACGCTGGGGTACCTCCCCCTCAGGATGCCGACCTTAGCAGAGTCTTCTCCAAGCCTCTCCAAGCCGGCTCTGCTCTTGGGACACAGCCTGTAGGGCTCTTTTCACATTAGACCCTTTCTTCTAAACCCTGGTTCTCCATTGGATTTCAATCATGACTAGATGAAATTTAGTTTAAAAAGAAAAAAGATATGAACATTTGTCATAAATAAAAAACATTACCAGATTAGAAGCATTTCAATTTGAATAATTTTATAAAACCTAATGTTCTCATTTTAAACCATTTTCCCAGCAACACTAACATTTCATCTTACAGAAAATGTTTCTACCCCATAAAACCAAAGGGCAATTTTGTTTGAAATGATGGAAAACCACAAAGGAAACAACACACAGCAGATATGTCAGGGAAATATCTGCAAAGTTGGCTTAAATACACGCAGAAAAACAAGGAATGTGCGGGCACATTTTATAAAACTTAGATTTCAAAATGATGTCTCCATTAGCATGGAATTGAGAAAATTTTTATATCTCTATAGGTCTATTTTTAATCACATAATTTTAATGTTGAAACCACGTTGTGAACCCCAGTCCTACGCCTTAGGCCACTGCAAGACATTCAAGGAAAGGTAAATAGCCACATTCTTTGTCCAGAATTAGATGCTTCTGCTTCTTAGCCATGAGCTACTTTCATCCTAAAAGGTGTTCTTGCTCCTGGCCTCAGCTTTCACTAGACACAGCTTAGGGTGAGCGAAAAGCAGGTCTTTTGTGCTATGCCTGGCCTTGTTCACAGCGTTTATTCACTTTTTTCTTTAGCTTTTTCATGCTTTACCTAAAGAATGCTGGATTCATTGCAATGAGTCTATCGCCAGAGAAGAGGTAACTAAAGTGATTCAGATATAGCACCTTTCCCCGCTATGACTGTCATTCTACAAATTATGTAGAGTGCATTCAAATCCAAAATATTGTTCAGGTTACAGGAGAAATTACCTTTGAGCACAAGGCAAAATTAGAGTGTAAATTCAAGAAAGGAACTGGGAACAATTCCAACCCTCAGCCCTAACTCTGAGAATAAAGTTCCTGGTTTTAAATTAAAATTTAAAATATATAGTATGACCCTAGCCAGTTTAGCTCAGTGGTCAGGGCATCAGCCCACAGACTGAAGGGTCCCGGGTTAGAGTCCAGTCAAGGGCAGGTACCTCAGTTGCAGGCTGGAGCCCCGGCCCCCATTGGGGTGCGCGTGGGAGGCGACCAATCGATGTGTCTCTCTCACATCGATGTTTCTCTCTCTCTCTCCCTCCACCCCTTCCACTCTCTGAAAATCAATGCAAAAAATATCCTTGGGTGAGGGAAAAACAATTAGAAAAATAGACACATATAATATGACTTAAAGGGAATAAAACGCATATTACGTTGATTGGTTTTCTGAGCATCTAATATTGTAAGCCTGTCATTGGGCAACATCATTTGGATTTTATTTTTAATTTCCAAATCTCGAATTTAAGGTACGTCTTGTTTGCGCCTCCAGATACAATCCCTCTTATTATTTTTATATATATATTCCTGAGTCTTGCCTATAAATCACTATAACCTCATCGCCATAATCCAAGACACACGGAAACTCCTGTCCTGAGCCCGGTCGGCACTCCTCTGCACTTCCCCCAGCGCGCGGGAGGCCGGAGCCAGGGCACGTAAATGATGAATCTTTAAGTCGTGTCTCCCGCTTCGTGAGCAGGTGTCTCCGCCTGCTCCCACAGAAAACAGAAACCAAGGTATGATGAAAACAAAATAGAAATAGAAAAGAAAATAAGGCTGCAAGGTGACACAGTAGAGGCCGACCGCTGCTTTGCAACAGGACACGGAGTCCCCGGCGCGGCCCCCGGGCACCTGGGAGTGGGTCACAGGGGAGCCGCGCGGGGACGGCCCTGCGGCAGGGCAAGGGGGGGGACTGACCTCTGGGCGTCCTGCTCGTACTTGGTTTCTCACTGGTAAACATTTTCCCAAATATTTTGCTTTTCCAAAAATTTTTGTAGCATTTGACCTGCCTGACAGGTTCTCAAAAGCCAGACCCTCTCCCTCAACCCCCCACCTCGCGATGCGTTGCCTCGGCCGGAGGTGGCCCGAAAGCCAGGCCCCGATGCCCGCAGCCAGGGGACTGTCCCAGGCAGGGGGTCAGAGCCCCCGGGGCCCAGCGTGGGGTGGCTGGAGCAGGGAGCGGGGACCGGGCAGCTGGGAGAGAATAAGGCACCGTCTGTGTTTCCACCCAAGGAGGTGTAACTACCTGTCTGCTCTATGAAGCGTAGTGTCCCATGGAGTTTTGCATATTTTTAACACCACCTGCACACGCAACACTTTCATTCTTCCTGACGATAGAAACTGGACTGTTTATTGGTCTTCCGACCCGGTGACTATTCTGTTGATCGAAAGACATGTTTTACTTTTGCAAGCTCGAGTTAATAAAATCATTGATAAATGCCATTTATACGCAAATGCTCCTTCTGCAGTGCGTTGTCCAAGCCCCTCGAGTTTCCCCAGGCCGGGAGGGCACTGCCAGTCTCTTCCTCTCTTACTCGTTCTGTGAGCTCGGGTTAGGGGCTGTCAAAGCGGCCCACTCGCCTGACGTGTCAGCTCAGTGTTTCTTTAACTTTCCCTTAAACACATATTATCTGCCAACTAGGAAATTACTCAGAAAGCTTCATGCCGAGCATCTTTTCTGGGCGTTGGAAGATTTCTGTTTCTTTTGTTACTGTCCTTATGTTGTGCCAATTAAAGAAAGTTGTGTGGATAAAATTAAAACAATTCAGGCAACACCAGAATTCACAGCAGCGTGTGTGCGACTTCGCACACCCGCCCGCCCCCCGCGCCTCCCTCCTGCCCCACTGCTGCGTCCTGTCCCCCCCTCTTTCTTATTTGGGACGGGTTTTCCTGTTCATAATTTTTATTTTAAAAACAACATACTTTCAAAGGTAATTCCAGCTGGGAGTGATACCCTTTTTCTTCAAAGGGTGAAAATCAGTGTTAACAAATACTCTATCCCAGACACATACACCAAAGTGCAAGCACAAAATACACCCGCCCCAGAGTCAAAATACAGCTACAAAAAAAAAAAAAAAAAAAGCTTTTTGAGAAAATGTCATTCTAAGTTGATTTAATTGGAAAATAGTCACACTGAGTTTGTACCCATGGGGATATTGAAACAACAGGCCAAAGATGTATTGTCAATAAATTACAGAGCAAAAGTTAACAGTGATCACATCACAAGAAAACTGGGTATTGGGAACGACTCAGGCGAGCATCTCACCGCGGGGGGCGTTTTTCTGACCCGTCTTCAACATCGTTGAGGGAGAGGGAGTCACAAATCTAAACTGCTGAGTGTAGACAGTTATAAATCTCTTTCCTCCTCTTAAGCGGGGTCACCACACAATAGATTATGCTACGTAAGGCATAGATATTCAGCTCTCAGATGAAAAGCCTAAATTAATAAACAAGAAAGCAAGGAAATAAGTCAATTTAATTGTCCAATCCAAATAAGGTAGAGTGACAAAGTTTACCCAAGAGAAGCTAGAGAAAGCAATAAAGAAAACAGAGAAATAAATAAAACTATAACCAATATATTAATTCAAGAGCAATTTCTTTGAGGAAAATAAATATAGAGCTATTCCTTCAACTACCCTAATCAAGAAAGAAGAGCAAGGGAAATTGTAAATGTGCGAATTAAGACGTTAAATGTGGAAACAGCAAACATACAGGGGATTCGCAGGAGCACTGAGACTAGGTTATCAATTCTAGGCTAATGAATTTAAAATGCACACAATGAGTGATTTCCCAGGTTGCAAACTATCAAGCCTGACCTTAGAGAGATGAAAAATCTAAACAATCCAGTAGTCAAAGGATACATAGAGTAATTCATTGACAAAAATCATCCCATGTATAGAAATATGCTCAGATAATTTCAAAAATTAACTTTTAAACCTCGAAAGAAAGAACTGATAATTCTTATTCTTTAAAAGTTCTTCAAAATGTAGTAAAAGGATTTTCCAAAATGCTGCTGTGCTACTATAAATTTGATATCAATCTCAGTGGTACAAAAACAAACACCAAGGACCACTACAGAATGATCTTTTTAATGAATATTTACGTACAAATCCTGAATAAAATATTAGAAAACAAGATGAAGGAGCATATTAAAATAGTAACAACCCATGGCGCTTATTCCCATTTTATTAGGTTTTATTTTTAATACATTATTATTTATGTTATTTAAAATTAACTTATCCATCTATAGATACAATTATATTGTCCTTGAGATATATTAACACATCACTACTAATATAGTTACGTCGGAAACTTCATCAACAGAACAAAACACACTTTCACAATAATAAAAACGTAAATATAGGTTCCGGTTAAAACTGGGCTCAGCCGTCACCTTCACGGAGCCGTGTCGTAGCAGCGGCCCCCGATTGTGGTTTCACGTTGCGTATCTCACGTTGCTTTGACCTGAAGACGCCCGAAGGACTTACGCAACCCCAAGGGCACACACTTCCCCGGGGCGGTTGGCACGTCGCAGGCCGAGCCGCGGGGACGAGAGCGCGTCCCAGGAGCTTGAGCCCATCCCGCCGGGCGCTCGCAGCCTGTCTGCGGAGTCGGGCTCTGCGGCGAAGACTTTCGCCACGTACCTCCAAGGCCCCTGTTGGGCCCAGAGTCCCAAATAATAAAGGAAACACGCGGAAGGGCCAAAACGGACGCAGGAGCTGGCTTCTCCCTGCCCTTTGATGGAACCGAGACGGGCCAGGGAGGCCTGCTGCGGTCACTCCATTTCAATACCGATTTGAAAATAATAACCGCGCGTTCCCCAAGCCATGCCCCGGGACTTGCAGCAGAAAGAAATCTGACTGAACAAATATTAACGATGTTGTATCTTACATATGAAGCCCTGTTTAAACTCATTCCCCCGCCAGGAAACGAATGTGCCGTCTGCCTTCACGGTTAAAAATCCCACTGCAGAATTATACATGCAAAGCTTTGTCATATTTGATCTGATGATTTATTTTTATTGAACCATTTCCCAACTGGCACACGATGTTTTCCTCCCCGAGTTCTAACTGTAATGAGCGAATGACAAGTATCCAGCAGGTTTAATGCTATCTCGCCATTCATCCATCTGGAGCCTCCTCAGGACCACACCGGCTCCAAATTATAATCTATTGACAGAAATCTGAATGAAAATTAAAGCGATTCACCCTCCAGTTTCTGATATGAGTGTCAAGATTAGGCAGCAGATTCAGACATTCAGACAAACAAATGAAAGGGTGTTTTAAAGGAGCAGGGCCTCCCGATGAGGCGTTCGCCCTCTGTGGTCACACCTGAAGACTAAGCGCATAGTGACCCGCGCAGTTCATCCCGGAGAGGCCGCTTCACTCCCCACCGGCAGCCGAGCCCAGGCTCTGTGGCCATGGCGACAACCGTGCTCACCTCCCTGCGTTGCCTGGGGCCATCGCTGAGCTTATATTATGCAGAGATGCAATGTTTAGCCAGAATTTGTTGGGGCGACATTGGTTATATAGGGTTCAGGCGCACAATTCTATCACACGTCACCTGTATGTTGTGCTGTGTGGTCACCACCCCAAGTCAAGTCTCCTTCGGTCACCATTCATCCCCCCGGTACCCTCTTCTGCGTCCCCTTCCCCCTTCCCTCTGGTCATCACCACACCATTGTCTGTCACACGCTCTTTTTTGACAAGTGAAAACTTTATTTTTTATTTATTTATTTTTTAAAAATATATCTTTATTGATTTCAGAGAGAGGAAAGGAGAGAGAGAAGAAACATTAATGATGAGAGAGTCATTGATCGGCTGCAGCCCGAAACCCGGGCATGTGCCCCGACCGGGAATCGAACCCTGATCGCCCGGATCCTAGGTCGATGCTCAACCGCTGAGCCGCGCCCGGCCGGGCGAGAAGTGAAAACTCTAAATAAATACATGAATCTCCCTTTAAAGGAAGCGAATGGCCTTTAATTCAAGGGAAGCTGGGAAGTGAATCAGCTGGCGTCCGGAGCAGGCCGGGCGCACTCAGGGAAGCCGCCGCCCGGAGTGGCTCGGAAAGGGCGCAACACAGGGTTGGCCCTTACGGCCGGGGTGCCCGTGAAGAAGCCTCTGGAGGCCGGGCCTCTGCGTGTGGCGACAGCCGGGGGGAAGGGGGCGCGGGCACCGGCTGACGGGCGGCACCTGGAGGCCGCGAGGAGCCTCGGCGTTGCCTCCGTCCCTTCCAGCCTCGGTCAGGTGAGTGGCTGTCGGGGCCCCAGAAACACTGAGACGGGCCAAGGGCCACGTGCAGGGCCGGCCTGAGAACCGGCAGGTCCGCACTCACGTGCCCGGCCGCAGAGCACGGGAGAGACGCCCGTCCCTGGATCGTCCCCTGCCCTCAAGCCTCCCTCGGCCCGACTCACACCCAGAACCGCGCGGGGACGGCAGTTCTGGGAAGTGTCGCTCCGGCCTTGCTCCGTTTACGTAGCGAAGACCTCAACCGCTCTCAAACACTGTGTGAGATTCAAAATCGTGCGCTGTATAAATAAGATAGAACAACGGGACAGGCTGCCTTCAAACCGGAGCTAAGCCATGAATTCGTTACTGGCCCGGCAGGGACAGATGCCACGAGAGTAAGTACGACTAGGCTTGGTTCCCTGCCGTCGGTGACGGTTCCTCCGTGGGGTCCCCTGACGTTGAGCACACAGAGATAAGGAGCCTCGGCGTGTCACACGGTGGGACTCGGAACCCGTCTCTCTCCTTGTAGAATAAAATCCAGATTTCTTTGTTTGTAAAAATCTCAAAGTTGGGAAGTTATGTTTTAGACAAGGGCAACGCGTCTTAAAACACGGGGCGCAGGTGTGGCGATAGTTCATAAATTTACCTGCTGATGTCGCTTCGGTCTAGCCGAGCCCCCAGTGGGTCACCGTCCTTCCCCCCCTTGCCCACATGCACAGCGTCGGGGGTCTTAGGCTCCCTCGTCGGACCGCCTACCTTAGAATCCCGGCTTTGCCACCTCCTGAGCCACGACCTTGAGCAATTTCCTGTGACCCAGCCTCCCAATTGGGAACATGATAATACGTGTTGCATGTATTCCTTTGGGCTCCCGCGAGGACCGAATGGGTTACAGGACATCAGTAGGAGGAAGAAGGTCCCGGTGCAGGGGAATCCCCCTGAGCAGCTGCTTGTATTTTAACCCCCCCGCCCTGTGATCGGAGCCGCCCGGCAGAGCCGCCCGGGCCCGGGCCGGCCGCGACGCTCCGTCTCCGGGTCCAGCCTCGTTGAGAGCAGGACTGAACTAAATGGAAGTGCTCCGGGCAGCTCTGAGCCCGTTTGTAGCGTGTGCATCTTTGACACCAGGCCACCTCTTCCAACCTTACGGATAATTACTAGGCACAGCCTGAGAACTCCCTAATGTGTTTTTTCATTTTGAACTCCGGACTTAAAATGGTCCCAAACGTCCTCCTTCCTCTGAAAGTCTCGCCAGCACCTGAATGCAGGGTTTCCAAAATAAAAGTCACAATTAGCTTTCCCCGCATGCGTTAAAAAAAAAAAAATCCAGTTTAGCAAATGGCACTGGGCGGTTCTCACGTGAAGCACGGGGGGTGCAGCGAGTTGCTCTGCTGCAGCTGGCCTGCCCCGGCACCCATCTTTTTATACGAATATACTGTTTTATACTGTTTTATACGACTAAAACAGTCCTCTCCAGAGTCAACAGCAACCTGCTTGTATTTAACTTCAATCGGGAATTTTTGGCCCCTTCTTAACCGCTGTCTTACCAGAAGGGGACCCTTCTGGCTGTTCTTACTGCTCCCTCCTTCTCGAAAAGTAAACTTTCTTTGTTTTTTGTGACCCTACATGCCCCTAGTCGTCCCCCTGTCTTTGGGGTCTCCCCCCACCTCCCCCCCGCCTCCATTTCAGGCTCCTCTTTATTCTCCTTAAATGTGGGTGTTTCTCAAGGTTGTCTCTTAGGTACTCTGTTCGATTTATAAAAACCCACCGTGTCTCATTCGTTCATCTCTGTGCTGATGAATAATAAATCTGCATGTAACGTACACACAGCTCCCCAAGGTCAGACCCGTCGCCCAATCACGTCTCTCCTGCGATAGCTCATCCAAACCTCAAATTCACCGAGTCCCAATTAGACTCCCAGCCTCGCTCACCTTCGCTGACGCTCTCTGCCCAATGGTCTCGTTCCCACAGATGGTCCCAGCATCTGCCCCCTCCCTCTCCCCTCTCACAGTCCCACTGTCACCGAGTCCTGCCTTATACAAGTTCAGTATTTCTGCTTTTTTCCTTTACATTCTGTGTCTACCCCTCCGGTCTGGCCCACCGCACCATCCCTCCGATTTGCTACAAAAATTTTCACCACCAGAGTTTCAGCTCCAGTCTTTCTCTTTCCTGCTGATCATCTATAAAGTCATCCAGATGATTCTTCTAAAATGCAAATGTTAACATTTCAACCCCTTTTGTAAACATTTTCAGCTTCTTTCAACTTATTCTCGGGTTAAAAAAATTCTCACTGTATCATTTGCAAGTGTTTTTTTTAAATATATATCTTTATTGATTTTAGAGAGAGGAACAAAGAGGGGGAGAGAGGGGTGGAAACATCAATGATGAGAGTCATTGATCGGCTGCCTCCTGCACGCCCCCGACTGGGGATCGAGCCCACAACCCGGGCCTGTGCCCCGACCGGGAATCGAACCCCGATCGCCTGGATCCTAGGTCGATGCTCAACCGCTGAACCACGTCTGGCCCTGCACAAGTTTTTTTTTTTCTTCTTACTGAGGAGCCCTCTACTCACTTGCTACCACCCCTTATGGTACTATCCCTGCCTGACATCCCACTCGATCTCGAAATGCCCCCCTCGTGGCAGCTGACCGTTGCCGTGGCCTCTCCCGGGAGGACTCAGCCCCGCGCCCGTCGGGCGCACGGCTGGTGATGACCCCGCACAACCTCAGTCGCTGTGGAGGGCCTTCCTTTCCTAGGAGAGGTTCCGTCTCTATTAATTCTTTCTCTGAATCTTGAACCTTCCCTCATGTAACATAAACAGAGCTCTAACGTTAGTGCCTGTTCGGCTGTCGATCTTCACCAAGAGGCTGAGAGTGAGGAGGGGACTGTCGCCTATCTGCTCCTCATCGCCGAGGCTCCGCGCTGAGCCCGGAGCTGCCCTTCAGTGGCGGCTGAACTGTGGTTAATTAAATTGACCAATGACATCTCCTACTGCACGAGACTCACCTTTTTTTTTTTTTTAAATTTCTCACTTCATTAAGAATATTATCAAGGAGTTACAGTTTCATCAAAACTTCTCCGGTCCTTCGTTTTAATGGCACAGTGGTGGAATCCCCTGATAACATAAGACTTTAATTATTGCTGGGAGTTATTCAGTGCTTATTAAAATAGTGAGCCCTTGTTTGCTTTTAGGATAAACTAAGGTTTTAAAACCATGAATAAATTTTGAGTTTTATCCACCAGGTTTTCTAAAGTCATAAAGCTAAATGGCCGGAAGCCTTCTGCGTATTTACAGGTCGCATAACTTTGGGCAAGTTCCTTCATTGCTTTGTGAGGCTGTTTCATCTGTAAAACAGACGTCATCAGAGTGATGAAAGTGAGTGAAGGACACATATATTAAGGAAAGTGGTTGTAGTCGGGGTATGAAATATTGGCATTTGACCTTTCAGTGAGGAGGTGGTCCCCGGGACGACCGGGTGCGGATGAGTGGGTGCAACTCAGCGGCGCCGGAGGGATCTGAAGCCGAGTTGGTCTGAGAACATAACACGCACCGTTGGCAGAAGCGACGACAATGCACAGTGTTTGTGCTGTTGGGCCTGAGAGTAAACTGTCAGGATGTTTTAATGGAGAGGCTGACGTGATCTGTGAATTTCTAAAATGGGCCAACCTTAATCCAGCATTTCTACAAATTCAGCTCTGAGAAGTAAATACAGGGTGGGGCAAAAGTATGTTTACAGTTGTAATACCAACAAATAATATAGTAATTAATAAATAATAGTACAAGAATAAACTCCTGTTTCTTGTAAAGCTACTTTTGCCCACCCCTGTATTTATATACCTTTCAAAGACATGAATTAAGGGATATTATTAACAGTATAAAATTTTGAAAAAGAGGTAAAAATACAGATTTGTTAAAAGCACGGTACATCGATACAATAAACACTGTGATGCTATAGAGCGTGTAGAACCAGATGTGTTTATAAGGAAAGGTATCTACAATATTTTATAAGAACTGAAGCAACTTCCAGTACACACACTTTGCTGCGATACTGACTGGCAAATAAATTATATATTATAATGAAACCTGCCCCCCGTCTTTCATCCCTGCTTTACCAGTCCGCGCGCAAAGTGTATAAATATCTCCTCTTGACACCCACCTACTTGCAATGCTCCGGGGACTTCTCCTTTTTAGCATAATGAAGATAACACCTGTCAGAACCCGCACTTCCCCGTGTGGCCTGGCTCCTATCCAGCTCTCCAGGCTCCTCTGGAAACCTAGCTGCACTTTCTCTCTGCACCCCAACAACTCCGACCTTAGCTCTGCCTCCAGGCCTCCTCCCCACCACCCCACAGTGCCCAGAGCTCACCCTTCCGATCTCAGGCAAGTTTCCATCTTCCAGGAGCATGCAAATAAGTAAATAAACAAATGCCTCGGTCCTCAGACCACATCGGATTCCCACCTTGCACATGTTCATAGATCGCTGGCCTCCCCCTTTGGCCCTCACACTGTGTGATTCTCACAGTGAGATTCAGTTCCATTGAATTATAAACATCCCAGGAAGAAACTCTTCCATTTGCTATTGTTTTATATTTTTACCATTGTCATCCAGCACAGGACCTGGCATGTGCATAGTAGGGACAGAATTTCATTAATAAATAACAGCTACTATCTTTATTGGATGCTATAGTTACCAGCCGTAAGAGAATGATTTTTGCCTTGGGAGATCAGGTCCTGGAGCTACGCCCCTCCTCTGCAGTAGTTCAAATTCTGACCACTTTTACAGTGAACACGCACTTCCCTTACTATTAGAAAAGTAAAAATAGGATTAAGATTTGTTTTTGTAGAAACTGCCTGCTGGACTGCAGGCTCGGTGGAGGCAAGGACCATTCCCGAGCCTGTCGGATACATGCACCTGGGATGAGCCAACCCGACCCATCGTCTTCCCTGTACACCCCGAAATACAGTGTTTCAGCCGCTTGGTCAGACAAGGTCTTCCCGTGTTTCTGCAGCAAACACGGCGCCCGCTGCAGCGGCTTCACTGTCAATATCTGCAGTCACTGCAGCCCTGTGTAGCGTTAGCACCATCAGGTCATAACTTACCCACAGCTGATTTCCTGAATTAGCATTTCTCTATTGAGTCCGTTGGCTCATTGTTGTCTTAATGTGTACATATGATATTATTTTTCTATGTTTCTCAAAGAGAATAACTAAAATGCGTTTAAAATTTTTTTCTGAATATGTCTTAGAAATGTGCCGCTCAGAGATGTAGTAAAAGGAATGCTAAGAATTATGGCTCAGGCAGTTTAACATTATTGGCATGCTACTGATTAGCACGTCAGCCTCGTACGTGTTCATCCAGGATCTCAGCGGCTCAATGTATTTCTCCCTAAACTGGCCACTTGCAACACATCAGCACTGGAAATGGAAAGACGAGCGCTCGCGTCTCGAAGGCCCACCCCTGGGAGGCGTGTGGTCTCGAGGTGGCGACCGAGCGGGACGAAGCAGATGCCAGCCTGCCGCAGACAACGGCGAGGGCTCTCGCTGATTCTAAAGCACCCGTGTTTGCAAGGAGGTCATCTCCGCGGTCATTTGAAAACATCTACCCTCGGGCAGCTTTAAATGACTAAAATCTCATTTTCCACTTGGGAAAAAAGTAAAAAGATGGTTATGCCTTGGTTCAAATATTCCCGACCCCTACTGATTCCTGACTTATACTGATAGGAGGTTAAACCGGTGTGCATGTGCGCCATGCGTGCATGCATGTGCACACATGTGCATGCGTGCGTGCATGTGTGCACACACGTGTGTATGTGTATGTGCGCGTGTGCATGCATGTACGTCGTGTGTGCATGTGTGCATGTGTATGTGCATGTGTGTGTGCATGTGTATGTGTGCTTGTGTGTGTGCACAACGACTGGCGCACCGTTCACATTCCGAGTTGTCCTACGAGGTCGGCAGGATCTCAAGAGCATCGCTAAATACCACAAGCAGAAGAGGGCGGGGCTGTCACTTGGGGGAAAGTGGGTGGGTTTTAGTGCAAACGGAGGAAAGCAGGTCTCAGGGACAGTGAGAGGAAAATTTCGGAGGGACCTGGACACCCTCCAAGGGGCAGCGGTCAGGGCGCTGTGAAGTCTCCAAGAAAACCACCAGGCAAATCTGAGACGCCGCAGGAAGGCTCAGGGACAAAGCAAAGGGCTGGGAGCCGAGGTCTCCTGCACCGGAGTAAAGCCCAAGGCCGGAGGCAGGGGGACAGGGAGGAAGCTTAGGGTCGGGCTGGGGCGGCTGCAGGTGGAGGGGCCACCCTACCCGGCTCCGTGGAGGGCAGCTTAGTCCCGGAATAATTCATTTATGAATTCACGAGGGCTTTGCTTTTTTTTTAAAGTTTATTTTTTGCTTGTCTCTTTCCAGGCAGAATATGGAATTTTGTCCTAATTTTATTCTTGGTGTGTTTGTCTTTTTCCTTGACAAGCTCTGCTTTTGTTCCTGTTTTGTTCTTTGTTGAAGGCATGGCAATCTATGCCACCTCTCTGAGGAAAGGGGACGTGTCTCTCTTAGTCACTTGTGTGTCCCCAGCCTCTGTAACAAGACATGACAAAGAATAACACTTGTCATAAAGGTTAGTTCATAAAAAGCCGAGGAAAACTGCCACCAGGAGACGGCTGCGCAGTGTGATTTATAGAGCACAGTCGTGGGTGTGGACCGGTCGTTCCTATTACCTGCTGGGCACCCACGGACCCACATGAGAGAAGAGCTCAGGGTTAGCATACAACGTGGGGGGCCTCGGGCAGCAAGCACGGCGCCCCGATGATTGAAAAATCAGCAAGGTGAGGTTATGGCTTCTCAAGAACAAACCCTCCACTCCGCCCTTCGCTGTTTTGCTCTGACGTTGGCGTTTCCTACAGACACAGCCGCACGCTTACATTTCAGTGAAGAAAGGGCACAAGCAAATTCCAGAAACCGCCAGATCCTAACGTTTGAAGCAGATTTCCAGAGGTGCATCAGATACCAATGAAGCCGTGTAGAAAAATGAAACGTCACCGCTCAGGACTCTTGAATAAAAACAAAACAGAACATTAGGGAAAAACGAGACCATGCAACTTTCACTCAAAATAACATAGCGATCTATAAATAATACGGCGAAAACTGAGGGCCTATTTCCAGGTTTTTACGACATTTATAAATCAGATCTATGAAAATGTTATTACTTCCAGCATATCTTTAATCTTAATATATTTCTGTCCCCAAATAGTCTGATAAGACCTGCAGAAGTAATAAAAGTTCTTAAAAGAGCAAATATTTGAGGGAATTATTAATATTAAATAAAACACATTTCCCAAATGTGTCATCAAGATGTAATCTCGAGGGTCACATTGGGTGTAATATTTCCCGTTCCAGCCTCTGCAGGCGTTACTGATCATATCCAGGTCTCTGGGGGATTTTATATTAGTGGACTTGAGGATGATGAACTGCATTGTACATGTTGCATCTGATACTGTGGTGTTTTTTATTAGCACTTGATGAATTATGTTTCACATTAATTCAGTTGATGGATGCCTTTTACTCATAAAGTTACACTGGATCAGATTTTTTAGAACAATTCTCTATTCCAATGTCTACCATGGCCCATTGATCCCAACCAATCAGTCAGATATAGAAACACCCAATGGCAATTGAGGTGAGTTACGTGGATTAATACCATCTAGCTCCGCCCATCTTGTGATTTCATAAAGTGTTGTAAGTGAATTCACTGTGTTTCAGTGAATTCATGACTTAAAATGTTGGAATTTCATGAAATGAAATAATATAAACTTCAGTGGCAATTTATTAGTTTTTTAATTAAAAATGGAAAAGATTTGTAGGGAAGCCAATACTCTCTCTCCTACTGCTGTGGCTTACACAGGTACTTAATTTCCTCAGTTGTCATTTTGTTCAGAAACTTAGCACCGAGGTGATTTTACCCCTCAATTCACGGTATCGTTTTACAATCACTTTATACGGTGTCCCGCCTCTTATTCTATTACCCGTTGTTCCCCTTTGCTACCGACACACTACACTCTCACTCTCTTCCATTTTTCTTATATCCAATGTGTAGAATTCCAATTCCCCTTCCACACATTGGTTTTCATACAACCATTTTATGTGTTTTAAATTTACATTAATTGTCTATCTTATGAACGTAATTCTCATATTTTCACTCAGTATTATGTTTTTGAGGTGACCCATTTGGCTATGGGTGGTCTTAGTTCATCCCCCTGGTATTACACTGTATGGATGCACCGCATATGACTTGTTCACTCGTTTAGAGAAAGCCACCGAGTTATCTAAAGAGCTTTGTGCCTGCAAATAACACTGTGGCAAACATCCTTCTACACAACTCTTTGTGTGTCTGCGTATGAAAGTGTATTTAGAGTTTATACCCCGTAGTGTGTGTGTATGTACCTGCTGTGGGTTTATGTAAATTTTTCCACGTGGAAGGATACACCCAATTTAGGACACATGTGCCTATGATGAGAAATAGACAGGTATTTAAGAGACGGAGTAAACAAAGAAGATCACAACTAATCTAAATCGTTTTTAACTTTAAGAAAAATATCTGAAACAAAATGTGACAATAGGGACAATAATACATTCTTAGAAGAGTGCACATAAATTTTCGGTGTATTTTTCTAGGCACCTTTACTTATTTTTACAGTTGAAAAATTGATTTCTGCTTTCAAGAAATTCACAATCTACTAGGAGACACAGCAAGAAATTAGAATATTGGGAAACATAATGAGTCCTGCAGTGGAAATACACTCAGCCTATATAGTTTACACATATGTGAAATATAAATAAAGGAGGGTGTCCAAAAATACTCGAGTGAAAATATGCTTCTAAAATATACTTATGTGGATTCTGGATGATTGAATACCAGGGCACTAGGCATATAGAAAAAAAAATTCAGGGCGTAGGTAACAAGCTGAGAAAAGCATAGAGCTTAGGTGCTTTGAGTAATGTGATGCTGGAAAACATGTCATGTGTATGGAACAAGTTTTCGTGACATGATGGGGGCCAGGTGAGACTCAGCTCATCGGGGAAAGTTCTGCCAGGTCATGCCAGCCAACAGTGAAGACGTGTTCTTACTCTGCGGCCAATTAACCGAGCGTGTTGTTAGGAGAAGTGGATTTTAGAGAGGAAACATCTTGCATCAGGAGACTCTTGGAAAGTCCTGCCGCTCTGATCAAGACGCTCGGCAGTGACCTTTAGCAAAGCTTTCTTCAAGTGGAAAAGCGTGTACCTGTTCGATTCTCAATAATCCCGGTGTACAGTGTACCCGCAAACGCCGGGCTTTCCAGCCCCGAAGGGGCAGCAACAGGCAGGGAGGGAAGCAGAGTCCCGCTGCGCGAGCTCCGGCCTCTGCCCCGAGAAGCGATGGCCCCCTGCTGCTCTCACCCACGAGCGCGAGTAAGCCTGACACGGTGCCCGGGGGAGGGAGTGTCCGTGGCGTCACGCCATTCACGCCTCATGGCCACGAACGGGGGTCACCGCGCCAAACGCTCGGGGCCTACACAGACGCGAAGGCCTCCCGAGTGGCCCTCGTCCCGAGTCCTCAGATCAAAGACGAGAGGGCGCTGGGCGAGTGTCCCTCGTTGTGTCCACCCGAGGGAAGCATACAGACCTTCTGGGAATAAACTAAATATTGATAACGTTCACCTTTTTGTCATTCTGGCTCCTTTGCTCAGTCATAGAACTTAAATAATGAACAAAGTTAGTGCTTAACAAGGGAAAGGAGTCCCCCCGATGTCTCACCAATCGTGCCCCCCAACAGCAGCTCCCGATACGGAAAAAAGACGGGTGCATCCCCTCTTCCTAGAGGGCCACACGGATTTCTTTGGAAAGAAAAGCATCAGCCAAATATCATGTGAGATATCTGAGAGAGAAGTGACACCTCAGACCCCAGGGTCACACTGGGGGACTTCACATCGGGATGCTGTTGGATCCTAGGGCGGGGGAATTAAAATGAAGGATTACAGGAAGGCCTTCTGCAGGAGGTCGCGACACAGCCAGGACTCGGGCTCTCCCTCCCCCGTTTCTGTTGTCTACGCCCACATAGCAAAGCGCCCGAGGACTTAACAACGATTTTATTGTATTTGTGGATTAAGATTCCATGCAAAGCTCAGCTGGGCAGCCCCACTCCGCGTGGTGGCCTAAATAAGAGAAGGTCGTTAGGATACATATTTTTCAGCAGTAAGAAACCAAAATTTCTGATGTTATGATTAAGAAAGGTAGACAGGAAGGTAGTGAGGATAGGATGCTATAAAATGGTGCTAAGTTTAAAAAATGTTATTCTGCAGTAAAAAAATGGATTTTGGTTTAAAATTTTTAGTAGCTCAAAAACGACCAAGATTTTCTGGTTAGAGTAAAAACCCTAAGTAGTTTAACTACCTAAAAACATCTTTCTTCAAAAAAATACCAGCCCAATTTTATGAGACATCTACCATTTGTACTTGAACAGAACAGATAAATTGCCATTGGAATTGTCCCCAAGACACAGCAAATAATCTTCTGATGTCATATATAGAATCTAGAATAACTCAGCTATCAACTTAAAAAAAACACCCAAAAATCTACTGGATAACATCCCCCAAAGATATACATACCAAAAATTATAATATTGAATACTAGAACATTTTATTTTTCTTCATATTAACAGTAATAAACTCATGAATTTTGTATCAGTGAGTAATTATGCTTTATCATTTTAAAATACATCAATATAATTCATTATGTTAACAAATGTTATAAGATGAAAAAAATTATTGGCCATGTAGTTGCATAAATATATTTGATAAATTTAAATGCACTTCCATTTTAAAACACTCTTGGCACTCAAGGAATAAGTGAATTTCCCTGATTCATTAAGAACATTCATCAGGAAATGCAGAAAATATCAGAGTTAATTAATGAGATATTATGTAATCCCATTATTGTCAGGGAAGAAAAGAAATCAAGAGCTGGCATTATTAAAAGTAACTTCAATGGTGTTTGGTGGCCTTGGTTAATTTAACTGGGAAAGATAAAAAGGCTAAGATATAAAGGAGGGGGTACTGGAGCCACTTCTGGACACAAAAGGCAATTCCGGTTTCCCTCTTGGGGTTTAAATGGAGCCACAGGCCGGCCGCTGACCCCTGCGAGTCAGTCCAGGTGCCTGGTCTCCCTTCTGGGGCTGGGACAGTCAAACGCCGGGGTGCGGCCTGTCGCCTCCTGTCCTGCGGCACCAACGCGAGCTCAGGGCTCGGCCCTGAAGCTCGGAGACCGAGGAGGCCAGTCTCGGCCGGCCCGGCTCCTGGGGAACTTGGGATCCTGGGGAACAAGTGTTCTCTCTGTGAACAGCAAAGAGCTTGGGCTCTTTCTGCTGCAGGAAAACCTCATTTAACTCGACGAATATAAAATGCAAAATAACTTGCAAGGCAAAATCCAACTGAAATATTTGGAGGAAGGATGATGGTTTACCTAAGAAAGAAAAAAACCCACTTACTCTTTTTTTAAATTTGTAAGAGTTTAGCAGGGTGCATAGAAATGATCTAAACCCGATGCTCTGCAAGAGACTCAATAGACTTTTACGTAAAAGTGAAAAGCATTCACCAAATACATTAGAATAAAATATCTTATTCCTCATGGAGAACAGCCAATAGAAAGAAAACTATGATAGATATGCACATACACAGAAGGCGGGAACGCACCTTGCAAAAATTAAGGGAACCTTTATGTAGGGGATTAATAATATGTGCGCATATGGACAAATATGCCTTCATATCTAGAGATCACACTGGATAGTATCATCGTTACCAGCGCCATCGGCAGCAGTCAATAGGCTCAGTTACAGTGGTTAGTGGCCTGGGAGAGGGTGGGAGCCGGGGAAGGGGGTCAGTGGGGGAGAAAGAGGGGGCCTTTGTAATACTTTCAATAATAAAGATAAATTAAAAATAAAAGAGAGAGAGAGCAGAGCCAAAAAACCATCCTGGTAACATAATTTAAACACTATATCAAGATTTTTTAAAAAGTATGTTTTTATGGAATTTTAAAAAAAATGTATCTTTATTGTTGAAAGCATTACAGACGTGCCCCTTTTTCCGACATTGACCCTCCACCCCCCCCCCCCCGCCCTAGGCCCTCACCCCACTCCCGTCTGTGCCCATGGGTTATGCGTACGTGCGTATGAGATCTTGGTTAATCTCTCCCCACCCAAACAAGCCTAGTTCAGTTCCCAGAAAAGGCTGAGAGCTGGAGGCATCGGCAGCCTCACGGGCGGGGCTCAGGGACAGATGGTGGAGAGAAGGCTCCGAATGGTCCACGGGGATTATCAAAATTCAGCCCCACTCCCCCGGCCCCACCTCCCCAGCCAGGGCCTGCCGCTAACTTACTGTCTAACACTAAACTGGGAGTTTCCATCCTGGAGAGATGTTACCTTTCACTTATAAAACTTTAATTATGTGGAAGTAAAAATTAACAGGAAACAAGAGACAGGAATCCAGTTTTAACCTTTCAGGCTTTCTCAATACTATTTCCGAATAGATCTGTCCCCTGTTGAATTATATTATGATCTTCAAAATATAGTATTTTCATGAACACCAGGACTCGTCTCTGAGCGATCTCTTATTTTGTGTTTTTTTCTGAAATACCTGTTTTGTTCCATGTATCTCTTTGTTCCATTTACAATATGCACTTTTTAATGCTATTGCTTTAAATGTATTTTATATCCCATAAGTCAGATCTCTTTTTCGCTAATCTCTTCCAGGTTACTTAGCCGCACACACAGCTTATTGAGACACTCGCAATATCCAACCGCCGTATGTTTAATTGAGATGCGTCTATAGATGACATTCCTGAGAATTTACGTTGGAAAATGATTAGTAGCACAGTCCCTCTGTTCTTGCCGACGGCAACTGCCGTTACTGCAGCTGCAGGGTCTTCTCTGGTTTTTAGGCATCTTCCTGGCTAATGGCTTCCTAGTTACTCTATGATTCTATGGCTCCACTAAGTGGTATCTTATGTTTTCTGAATGAAAATGGCCAGTATACAAAATTTTTATAGTTTAAAAAAGTGGAAACATTTCTGACCTCACTAATTTGTTCAGAGAGGTTTCTGTGGCTTCTGTTGGTGTTTTTAATTAGATAGACAATTGCATTGTCTTGAACTGGTGGTAGTTCAATCTCTTTCGCTCCAGGCTGCATAGCCCTTATTTGTTTTTCCTACAACATTGGCCAGGAATTACAGCACTATGCTAACTAGTGGAGGAGAGGGGCACGCTTGCCCTGCTCCTCATTTTGAAAGGAATGGTTTTGTTTTATATCTCCCTCTATCTATTATCTATCCATCTATCATCTATCTATCTAATCAATCATCTATGTCATCTATGTATCTATGTATCTATCATCATCTATCTATCATCTTTCTATCTATCATCTATCTAGTGTCCATCTAATATCATAAAATCCATACAAGGCTAAGGAAGTTAGTTTTTTCATTCCTGGTTAGTTGGTTTTAAATAAGATATTAAACATATTATAATAATCAATGGTTATTTCTTCTTCATTGCTAGAAATAATTGTATTTCATTTAATTATTGTGGTGAATTGCATTTTTGAGGTTAAACCATCTTGAAATTCCTGGGATAAACTCAATTTATTATAATGCATCACATTTCATTTGCTGTTATATTTAGTTAAGATTTTATTTTTTATGCTCATGATTATCATATTTTATTTATGATTTTTATATTTATATCCATAGTCGAACTGATAATTATATTCCATTGTCATTACCCCTTTTCAGGTTACACTAGAGTCAAAAACTGACATTGGCAGCTATAGTTATTTTCCACTTTCTCTCTTGCATAAGATAGGAATTTTTATTTTTTTAATCAGTAAGTTTTTCTATTAAATCATCAGGTTCTGGGGCTTTCAGGGGCATGGGAAGGTTTTCAATATGATTTAAATTTCTTTAATTGGTTATTCAGGTTTTACAGACAGTTTTGTGCCAACGCTGACACATGCATTTCTAAAATCTACCCTTTTTATCTAGGTTTTCAAATTGTTTAGCATTTAATTGTTGATAATGCTGCCCTGTTGTTGTTGACACTCTTTTCTGTCTGTTTTCTCTTCTTACATTCATCAGTTCATTTGTGAGCCTTCCCTCCCTCTTTCTTCCTTTCTAGACATTAATTCTGCTCCCCCCCGAGGGCACCCCCACTCCCGCACCAAGGGCGTCAATTCCAAATCCTAACAACGTCCTCCGTCACGTGCTGGGCTCCACACAGGGTCAGGATCTGCGCCTTCTCGATAAGGAGACCTAGGAGCTAAAGCCGTCGCAGAAGGAACTCAACGTAATAGTTTCTTCCTGCCTTTTTCTCTCACTTTCATACGTGACTAGGATTTGCTACTAGAAATGGCATTTAAAAGCCCTTAGAAACCAAATCCTGCAGCTCATGTTTTCTGTAGACGCCGTTGGCAGGAACAGTGGGTGGGCCTCAGCCTGCGGAGCCTGCCCACTGACTTTGGACCCCTCAGCTGCTGGATTATAAATAAATCCGCCTTCCGGGAGTTTGCAGGGACCATTCTTTATTCTGTCTCCACATCAGCACACGATAAATACAGGGCGTCTTATAAGATGTCACTGACCGGTCCGCACAACTTCTGCCTGCGAGCTGATGGTAGTGCCTGAAAAACCTGTTATTAAAACCACGGTTTCATGTAGCATAAGGTCCCTCTTTGCCCTCCTTTCGCCGTGTTCTATTTAATTTTACATTAAAAAAAAAAGTTCGACACAAACTAAATGCAGATTTCGGTATGTCCTAGTTTTACTACAGAATTGAACAGGGCTCTCACTTCCCTGTTTTAAAGCACTATTGTTCTATATTTTGAAGATTATAGATTCACTTTTTTTTTTTGTAGTTGCATTTCAGAATTTTTTTTTTAAGAGAATCATCTAAATCTCCTATGATTTAATCAGTCATGTAACATAATTGCTGTATAGCCTTGTTACCAGTCATGCCTTTTACATTTTTATCCGAATGATTGATACAGTTTTGGAAAGACATAGCCAAGGACAAAGCCAGCGGCAGCCCACCGACAGCCGTCTTTACACACTGACACCTGTCCATCAATCACCCCCTCGGGCTGAGCCTTTCAATCAGCTGCTAATCCATCACTTGGATATCACGCTCTCTAAGTCTTGCCCACCGAAGCCTGGTCTGACACGATTTGTTCTTTGCAGGTCTACATTCACCTCCTCCTCCGAGGAACCATCTTTCATCTCTAATGATGTGTTCCTCAGAAAGGAAGGCGATATTATGCCACAGCAGCGGTGGGCACGGTCTCTGTCCAACTTCCCAAAGAGTGATAATTATTTGCCAAACTTCCAACTTGCAGTACTTCCAAGTTTCACCAGGTTTCCTCAAATGTTTTTTTTGTTTAAGACTATGTCCATGGACTCGTTTGAAGACTATGTGAGTGACTTGGGTATTAACCCATTGGCTTTGGTAGACACGCGCAAGAGTGATGGGTTTGCTAGAATTCGCGCCTGTCCCAGGTCTCACAGCTTCTTCCGAGCGGTTGTATATTTGTCTCGGTCTGAGAGTAATTCCAGGGACGGGTCCTTGCCTTCTCATCGGCCATCAGTGCAGCCCACCCGAAGTCACGTGTTTTCCAGGCGTTGTGGAGATTGTGTCTAAAATCACTATTATTTCATCTTGTCATTCTTTTTTTTCTTTTTAAAAATATCTTTATTGATTTCAGAGAGAGGACGGGAGAGAGAGAGAGACATCAATGATGAGAGTCATTGACCGGCTGCCTCCTGCACCCCCCTGCTGGGGATGGAGCCCGAAACCAGGGCATGTGCCCTGAGCGGGAATCGAACCCCAGTCTCCTGAATCCTAGGTCGATGCTGAACCGCTGAGTCACTCGGGCCCAGCTCACCTTGTCACTCTTACAATCAGTTTGTTTACTGAGTACAGGTTAGACAAGAAAAACGGGTAATTGAAAGTTTATATGTTGCAATGTCTTCATTAAATTTAAGAAAAAAAGACAGGTCTTGTCATGGAAAGAACACTGAACGAGAGTTCAGATATGTGAGGGTGTAAGCACTGAACCCCAAACTTTCTGGTTCTCCTTTTGGCAGGTCGTGAGGTTCTTTGACCTGGAGTTAGTTCTGTAAAATTTTGATGTTTTTCTAGTATGTAAACTACCTTAAAGTTCTGTGTCAACGGGACTGTAAACCATGTTGGTTTTGTTATTACTTAGTAACATCAAGCTGATACGAAAAGCAGGGATAGGAGAGGGGAAGTGAGAGCTTCTTGTTGAGAACTGAGACAAGAAATAGATGACGGATCCTGAGAAGACCACGTGTCCTTGATTTGCCCGTATATGTGATTAATAGCTGGGAAATCGTCCATTCATCGTTAGTAATTAAAAAGGGCGATCAACACTGGCATAAACCGAATGTAAGAGGGACGATCTTTTGCAGTGTGTTTCACAACATGACCACATGCCACCAACCGGTGATTTGACAAAATTTCAGCCATTTTTTTTTTTTTTTTTTTTACCTTCACAGATCACATTTTAAATATTTTTGTAGTTTTTCAAATTTAAAAAGTTTAATTTGATTTCACATTAAAATATTTTGATGTGGAATTAGGAATATGTTTCTTTCAATCACTGTTTTTTGAAAAATCAGCATTGGATTGACTTCCCAGTTGAACTGACTTTGCAACTGAAAATGATAGATTATTGAACCGGCTGAGGGCATATCTTATTAATTTCCTTTATGTTAATACTTAATTACTTACAGGAATGCCTATTTATAATTTAAAAATGTAAAGTGTGAAGTCACAGGAACTTTCTTCATGAAGTTTTTTTATTGATATTAATGTGGGGCCCCCCCAATATATATTCATCTTCCAGACAGAGGCTCGCCTGTGAAATCTATCGTTTCTTACCTGTTTATATATTATTTTTCATAGTTCTCTTGTAGTTAATGTGCTTTAAAGAGTGGGGAAATCATTCTTTTAGTTATTAGAATTTCAACACAGTAGAGACATCAGAAGATACAAATAATCAATAACAATGAATACAATAGTATCTTTAATTTACTGTTCATTTTAAATTAACAACCAGTTTAAAATTAATAATATTTAAAGAGCTAGCTACTTCTTATGTGGAACATGCATTTTAATTTTTAAGACACTTAAACTATTTAAGGGGAGCGATCTTTAATCGTGCGTTCATTCCAAGTTAATAACGTGTCTGAAATACTGGAGCATAGTCGAGCTTTAATTCCGAAGCCTGCGTAATTCCATTTAAGTCAGCATCGCACTGTGCTCCCAAGTTACTCAGCCCCCTCGTCATGATTATTTCACTTCGCCAGATTATAGCTGTGCCCAGGCATCGTCAGCGTCGGTAATAAACTCTTTACTCAGTATTAGCTGACGGGTCAGCTTCACACATTTGCTCCGGAGCAGCCAGGCGAAGGAGAAGGCGACACTGGGGCCCAGGATTTTTCTGTGGGCACAGAAGGAATGAAAGACGTCGCCAGGGCTCCCTGTCCCTTAGCTTTGGGCGACTTTTGCACAAATGTGCTGACTCCTTTCTGTTCTGGGTGCTGTGGGGACATGTACCAACCGTCCTCACCTTCCTTCCCTCATTACAAGGTAAAGATACAGGGACAGTTATTTTGCATTTTCTTTGTTCCCACTTCTTACTCCCCAAAGACGGACAAGGTTGGGGAGCGGGAAGCATTGGTGGAAATGGGAAACGGATGCTCTAGAAACTCTCTGTCGCCCTGGCTGGTGTGGCCCATGTGGCTGAGCGCCATCCTGTGCCCTGCGAGGTCTCGGGTTTGATTCCCAGTCAGGGCACATGCCCTGGTTGTGGGCCTGATCCATGTTTCTCCCTCCCTCTCCCTCTCCTTTCCTCTCTCTCTAACATCAATAAAAACATATCAGAAAAACCTCTTTTTCAGAAGAGTTTACGTCGCCTACTACATAAACGACGCCCCATTCAGTTGGCACCTGTCCTTGGCACAGTGACATGAAGGCCATTTGGCTACAAAGCTAAACCCCGTTCTCCAACAAGCTGTAATTTTAATTAAGCTGATGTTTGTTTCTGTTTTTATGATTCTTGTACCTTTTCAATGAATTCCAGGCTATTAGGAAAGAGGGTAGTGTAACTAATTAGCACTTTCAGGTCTCCTTAGTTGACCAAGATACGGTGACTTCCCTTAAAAAATTTCTCATTGAGAAGCGGCTATACAGCCGTAGGGCGTCCTCCGGTGAGCCCCTCTCCGCAGAGTCTGGGTGGAAACCAGCCTCCCCACCGCGGCCAGGCAGGCAGGGCGCCCGGTCTCCGCGGGCCCGGTTTCCGCGGGGCGGAGGCGGGAGGAAGGGAAGGGGGCGGAGCCCGGCGAGCAGGGCCCAGCCGCCTGCTGCTGTGCCGTCGGTGGTGCTCACTTAGGGGGCAGGTGGATTTCCCTGTCTTTGGACTCCCTTGAACTGAATCTCTGTTTTCCGCAGCGAAGATTCATTGTCTAACAGAGGAAACAGTGGGAACACGGCTGCCCGGCGCGGAATTGGCTGGGTCCGAGGCCCTCCCCGGGGGAGGAAGCCTCTCTTCCCAGCCAACAGGACAACGCGGTGGCCACCACGGAGCGAGAAGCGGGACAACAGGGCAGGAGAACTGCATGAAGGAAGGGACAGGATAAAACGGCACCTTCACTCTGCATAGAAACGCATTAATTTATAATGTCTGCCATTTACGAGTCAGTAATATCAGCAGGTGCATTGTCGTTAAAGCAGCATTTGTCTATGGAAAACGGGAAGTCGTTGCCGCGACCAATTCCCGTCGTGACAGAGTATCTAGAATCAGATTTTTTTCTCCTGCCATAATTAATTATAGAAACTGGAAAAGTAGATGAAACAATTATTTTAGGCATTAAATAGCAACCAGTGCAAGGCCATGGTCGTCCTCAGCGAGCCCCAGCTCCCCGGTGAGTCCCCAGCTCCCCGCTCTCTCCCCGAGGGCCAGGGCACAGAGCCTGAGCCAGAGCAGGGGACACGGGAGTCCAAGGTCAGGGGTTCAGAAGCAGCTGGAATTGGGGGAGAGACTCCCAAAGAGGAAAAGCCATGAAGAAGGGGTCCCCAAAAGGGATAATAATTTTCCACATGTCCTTGGTGGACACCTGAGTTGGGTTAGAGGAGCCCTAACAGAGGACACAGCTGCGGTGTCGGGGGGCAGTCCTGGCTGCAGCTCAGGCATGGAGAGGACCTTGAAGGGGAGAGGGTGTGGGCCACCCACTCGGTCGAGACTAGGAGGAAAAAGGAAGCAGGGAACGTTGCTGTTTCCAAGTTAAACAACTGGAATCTGGTGACATGACGAATAGAGACAGAAAATCCAGGAGAAGGAGCTAAGAAGTAGATTTGGGAAGTATTTAAAATATTTTGGAAAGATGGGGAACTCTGAAGTTAATGAGTAGAGAGTTTGAAAATTTATATCAGCAGATCAGAACGACTTTCCCCAGAGACACGAACGTCAAAGTCGTTTATCGTAAGACTACGATTGAAATGAATGAATGAATATCACTGAATAAGTGAACCCTTTGGAGAGAATATATAGATTAAAGGAAGAGCTGGAAAAGGTGTCTAAATAATGCCAACGTTTATTTAATGGGCGGGCACAAGGAGAGAAGGGAGCCAGCTGAGGAATGTGCAGAGGAGCAGTTATAATACAAGAAAAAAAAAAAGACATGAAGAGCAATAAATAATAACAACTTCCATCTCCCTCGTCTGGAAGGCACCAGGCACCTGCCGGGTGCCCAGTAAATATTTGTGGAAGGAATGGACTAATGAATCAATGAGGCCAACATTCGCAGATGAGACAGACAGCCCATGTCGGACAGCAATTATGAGATGATTTAATAGCTGTGGAGCCAGTGGAGTGTTTTGTGCACACGGCGACCTGCAGAGAAGACCAGCTCAGAAAGTGGGGAGGGGTGGATCCTCATGACAAGTGGCCCCGATTCGTCCCTTCAACCGAACCAGGACAGGTACAATGAAAACCGGAGGGGACGGACGATCCTCAGCCCATGGAAAACGTCCTACTTGAATTCGGATTCTCTCCTTGTGAATTAGGAGAAGTGCACACACTGAAAGTATATTCACAAACCCAGTTTCAAAAATTAGTAAAGCTTATACGTTTTCCCACGCAAAGGGAGAATGTCATACCCTGCACTCTGTGTAGTAGGGATGTTTTTTATACGACGTTATAGGAATGAACACGTTTCTAACTTCCATCTTTTCCTTCCTCAGGAAGCAGGAAGGTATCCAAATTATGTTCAGTTTGAGAGTGTACGAAAGAAGGGGATTCATGATAAATTAGAGAAAATTAGCACACAATCTCTACGGACATCAGAAAGTGTCTTTCAGTCACATCTGTTGAACATGTAACTGGCGCGTGAGTTAAGAATTAATGTAAATTAATACAACGAGTTAATCAAGCAGAATCTAACGCTGTTACGCAGTTGATGTGCTAAACAGAGAATCTAAAATGTTTTGGCAGGAATTCCAAATAAAACCCGATCGGACAAGCACATTTTTCAAGACTAGGAGTTTGTTTACCGGCCAACTCAAAATACCACAGTCGATACTTTGAAAGCCCACGGATCAGAAACAAAACTGGCCACTTCAGCACAAAGCTTCTGGCTGACCTCCAGGGCCACGGTCCCTGGGGAAAGGGAGGCGGCGGCGAATCCTCCGTCCTCTCGGACAGCAACAGGACGTGGTTCTCAGCGGGATCAATCGCTCAGAGCAAAGACCAGCGTGATACGTGATCAAACGAACAAGGAAGGATGCTTCAGAGGAGATTTTAACCCTGTTATGCTGGCAAATATAGAGCTGAATAAGTCGACTCATTGCAGGTGTAGAATAGGAATAATATTTACAGAAACGGCGAGGACAGGAGGAGCTACAGCTGAGACTTGATTTAATAATTACCTGGGAACTCGTTGGAGGAAAGCAACTGCAAAGCTTGATTTACATTTAGTTAAATTACCTACAAGTAATCCTTGAGCATACGTCAGGTTCCCTTTCTAACGGCGGCACCCTTCAAATTCCTTCATACTTTTTATCTCAAATAAAATTGAATATTGTGTTTTCGTTGGATTAATACCCAGTATTCATGGCTCTTCACATTTCTGCGCAACTTCGGAGCAGGGTCGCCTACTGTCTTTGTCCCCACTTGTCTTTAGAAAGGTGTGTGCAGAGAGTAAATGGCCTTGGAAGGTAGAGTCAGTGCCTCTCACGGGGGCAGAAGTCAGGCAGGCCCAGAGGGACTAGGTTTGCTAAATAAAAATATAGGAGCCCAGGTAAATTTGATTTTCAGCTAAACAACATTCTTTTTTGGGGGTATATGTATGTCCCACATGCTAACTGGGATATACTTATACAAAAAAAATATATATCCTATTTATCCATAATTTAAATTTTATTGGGCATCCTGTGTTTTATCCGGGAACCTGACTTGCTGCCCATTATAAAGAGTGTTCTTTCTGAGTTGGAGTTTCTCTCCAGCAGCTCGGGCCACGGTTCTGTAGGCAGCATGCAGGACACCGTGGCTGGCTGTTCTGGCTTCTAAAAAAAAGGAAAATCTCAGGTCCATCACGGTTCTTGACATTCATCTCGCTCACTAAAATATAAGCACTTTTGACAGCAGTAACCGGTTTGGTTTCGCTTAACATGTGTGTCTGGCCCAGTGCCCAGTGCCTCTCACTGGATAAATAATTATGGAAAAGGTGAGGGGAAGAGTAATTGAATGAGCTGTCAATTCAGCTTTAGCGGCTAAACTCTGGGAAGCTTAGTGATGGAAACGTACCTGTATCCCTTCGAGTCGCAGCCCTCTTGGCTCCTTTCATCTCCACTCCCCTGCCTCGATCTCCCCAGCTTGTCTCCATTTCACCCCCATCACCTTCTGTTCCCGAAGCCTCCGCCTCAGAGCTCCCCGGGCCCCAGCCCTGGTTCTGTCACTTAGGATTCCCGTGTTTAAAGGCTGAGTGTGTGAGCGGTTCCAAGGGGATGAGCGCGTCCGTGGGAAACGCTAAAAACCTGAGCCCGGAGCAGGCCCTCGGGCTGCGCCTCGATTCCAGCATCTCCATCAGCACCCTCGTGCGCGCCCCTTCACGAGGGCGTTTGGGAACACCTGGAACTAATCATCGATAACTATTAATTGATGGCTATGGACGATTGCTTGTCCAGAACTGAGAGATACGTTTCCTCTGTAATAACATGGTCCTGACCCATCACGGTTCAAAAGAAAGGGAGCTCAGAACTGGGGATGCGGCTGACTTTACAAATCTAGAGGCCAAGAACCTCAACTACTTGGTTACTTGAGAGCGTATCTACTCTCTATTGGTGGGGCGAGCTATTGTTAAATTGACTAAAATGCAGTGTTATTTTTCAGAGGAACATGCGACCCCAATGGAACTGTCAGCCAGCTCTATCCCACTCAGGCTCCGAGAACTGAGGCTGAGAACTGAAGGCTGTGAACAAGACAGGGGGGCCCCCGAGCGCGGGCGGCTGGGGGGCGGGGGGCAGGGGGAGGCCCACCACCTCGGCCCCCTGCCTCCTGGGAACCAACAGTAAGGAAACGTCTTTAACGGGCTCCCAGCGAAGCCAGCAGCGCGGGGGCGTTTTAGCCCCGAAACCCAAGGCGGTCCCCGTGCGGTTTGGTTTCGGGTGGTGCTCCTCAGAGCCCCAGGATTCGGCACAGGCCCACGGAGGGGGACGTGAGAGCAAGGCGTGGCCCTCTCGTACTTTAGGACAGCGGCGACATCGAACTCCTGAACAGGCACGAGCACTGCTGAGCTCGGCTCCCACGCCGGCAGGTGTGTCTAAGTGACCGTAATTCTGATTGGCTTATTGCATAAAAGAAAACGATACAGTCGCTCTGCCAACAAATTCAGGGGCTCTGGGCGAGTTATTCTGCAACTTCTCCGGATTCCTGGGGGCCGAGTCACACGTCACAGCTCAACACCTATTGCGAGTATACTTGTGTAACGTAACCTTTGAGAACCAAGATACACAATTATTTTTCAAAAATTACTACTTGACATTGAGCTTTAAAATGTGAAATATTATGCTATGTTCTGTTTTGGGAGGTTTTTTCTTTTTTTAGGCTTATTCTAAGATTTCCAATATGTCATAAAAAGATATCCACACGTGAGTCATGCTTTGTGCTATGACATAATGGCAGCTGTCACATCGCCAAGCGATAACAAAGTTTCCTCTCCCTTGTAATCTCGTGGGACCACTGTCGTCTACGTGGTCCGTCGCTGACCGAGATGGTGTTAGGCAGCGCGTGACTGTAACTTAAATGCCACCGACCACTCTGGGGAGCTTTCTAAAAGCTGAATTCGGCCATCGTAGCTCTGAAATTGGAAAAACTGAATGAGTACCTTTCTCCATTGGTATTTTGAGGTTTCCAAATATCGCTGCGAGCCTGAAGTTGCCTCTTTGCAAAATAAAGTTTTAAGATAAACTGAGTCAAAGAAATGTTTAAGGACGAGAAACGGCGCCCGAAGCCTCCTGTCCCCCTTCTTCATCACCCTCCTATCCTCTGCCCTCGGCTCCTTTGTCTCGGGCTCTGCCTTTTCCTCTCAAATATCAGTGTCTGCCCCCCTTTAAAGGGAAGTCTTCTGAGGATCAAAAAGATAAATTCTTAATTTCGTATAGTAAAGCTGAACTGCAAGCCTTGGTCAAAGAATTCCGCAAAGGAACTGAGAGCTGTCATGGTTTTGATGAGAAATTGGGCGCAGTCCTTCAGGCCGACCAGCCCGGGTTCTCTGACTTATATCATTTAGCCCACCTGCTTGTTGGTAGGAGCCAAGCCAAACATTGGATGAAGCTTGCTGCATAGAAATATCCTGAAAGGGATTTAGAAATACTGTACAAACCCCTAATTTTTGGCAAAGTGCTAGAACGCTCATTGGAGACCTCCGCAGAGCAATTGCCGTAACGTTTCCAAAGCCTGCTGATTGGAATAAAATCCAGGCTGTGCACAAAAGCCTGATGAACCTGTTTATGATTATTATAACTAATTCAGATTGTTTTCAAAGAAAATGTTCACCTTTCTTCAGACGCTGATTTCACTCCTTCTATTTATTAATGGGCTGAGCTGAGACCTTTCCCTTTTAGTCAGAAGGACCCAAGTGGGATGGAAAACTATGTCTTCGCAAGACTTAGGTAATGTGGCCAATCAGCCTGCTCACACCCTGGATGAGCCTCTTCGAGATAAGACGGCTAACATTCTTAATTTTCAATTCCGGCAAATAAAGTTCCCCATACGAAACTAAAAACCTAGTTTCTGCTATTATTGCAAAGAGCCAGGACGTTGGAAAAGGGATTGTCACAAATGTGAGGGCTTCAGGCACCTTCAGCCTCCTAACCAGCCTTTCCCATGCCCTCCTAATTCCAAACGATGGGGCTCCGAGGAACTTCAGGGCTCTTCCCAATCCTCTCTGTGAATTGGGAATGGGACTCTGTGTGTACTTACTGACCCCAGAGCTTGCGGACACTCGTGGGCTCACCCCACAGCTAGAAAGCAGCTCCTGCCTGGGAAGACTCAACCATCTCCAGTCGTGGGGATCTCAAGTTAACCTCATCTGCTTCTTGCTTTTGAACTCGCCCCCTTTCTGTTTCGATCCTTCAAGGAACCAGCCACCATCAAACCTCTGTCATGGTCCAAAGGGACATTTCTCCAATTGATAACTTAGACAACCTGACTAGAGAAGCCCAACAATTGGCCCCAGAAAAAGAAAAGCCCAATTGGAAATCCAACAGTTGTTGGTTTAGTAAAAAGAAAAATCTTTGGTGGGGCCAAATAACTACCTAGTTCTACCAGAGACTCAAAAATGTGTGCACTCCTAACTACTATCCGCGCATTACACCCCTGGTCTACAAACAAAGCGAGAGCATCACGAGCCAGTATTGGTGGGGAAATTTAAAAAGGCAGTGAAAAGGGCCTGCGCCCCTGCCCCATGTCCAAAGCACAGCCAGGAAAGCCCGGGCACGCTGCCCCTGGGCATTCTCGATTGTCTAAGGAACCATTCGAGGTTTGGACGATTTCATACATCCTTCCCAATCGCATGGATTTAATACATTTTAGTCATGATCTGCATGTTTCTCACTGAGGATTTTCCTTGTAGACAGGGTTGTGCCTCTTCTGTGGCTACGGTCTTGCCAGAGAAGGTGGCCAAACCCGGGAGCCCCTCCCGAAGTCCACAGAGAGGCTGCGGCGGAGCTGTGACCCTCGGCCTGTCGCAGAGCCCTGCAGGAAGGACTCTTCGCTTCCACGAGCCCCTAACGTTCTCTCCCTCTGTGAAAGAATTTCCTCTTTAGCAAACTTGAAGGTGGTTCCTTAGGGCTGCAAATTCAGTTTGCAATTCTCGTTTGCTGGAGTAAACTCTTTTTTGTTGGAGGAATAGCTAACTGACTTTTAAAATCAACAATAGAAAACGACCGGGATAGTGAAGGATCTGGGTGTATCTGTCTTGGACAAAAGGAGAAAATGCGCAGAAAACGAGAAAAGTAGGTATTAATGAGAAGGGCCGCCATGGAACACAGGCTCTGTTTGGCCCCAGGGCTGGCACCTGATCAATGAACACCTGCGACAGAAAGCAGGCCCCAAGAACTAATCAAACCACATCTAAGCCATTATGGAGGGGGCTCCAGGAACAATGATTTGCTTGTAATTGAAATTTTACAAAAGTAATCAGAAGGATTCAAGGGTAGAGAGGGAGGGACTTAGAGGCGACTATTTTTAAAGTGGATTGCAAATATCACCCATTACCTTTAAGGTCTTTACAACCAGGATATAGTTAGAAAATTCATGTTAAATTGTGCATTTGTATGGATTGGATTTTGGGGTCATAGGAATTCGTTGCCCCCAAAATAAGACTTTTTTCTGATAACGGCACCATGAGATTCAAATACTTTTTACTCAGAACCAAGGCCTTCTGGAAACTTGCTTAGCCACAGATCTTATAATCAAGCATTAAGATATTATATCATATCTTTAAATTTTAATACTGTGATTCCAGGATTAGTTGTGAAACCTGTTATATTCTGAATTTGAGGGCTGTCTGTATACATATATAGTGTGTTTATATCTGACAGAAAAGTCATTTATAAAATCCAAGCATGATTTATAGTGGTTATCTCTTTCTTTGTTCGTTTTTTCCCCCTTTGGAAGTATTTACCATTAAAGACCTGACAGAAGATGTGGCAGAAGCAGAGAAGTTCGTTTAGATTTTACAGGATTAGAAGCACATTTTTTCCCCACCAGGCTCATATGGTTGAAAAATCTCATACCCAAAGTTAGTGCGATTTTATCTGAACTAAATCTGATTTCCTATGGAAACGGGCTTGTTTTGTTTTAAAACGAGAGCATAGCGTTGCCTGTCGGCCCCTGTGCACCTCCCTTCTCAGCTTCCCCGGTAACTCGCAGGAGCCCGGGGCACGAGGAAGGCTTTGAGGGCCTTTACTGAGCGTAGGAAACTTCGCACAGGCATATTTTTGAATTCGCTTTCTCTTAGCAATTGTCGTGGGTTGAATGGTGGTTCCCAAAGTCGTGTCCACCCAGAACCTGGGAGTGCGACCTTATCTGGGAAAAGGGCCGTGGCCGATGTAATGAAAGGGTATCGAGAAAGGATCTTGCTGGGCAGCTCGGGTGGGTTCTGACCCCAGTGGGATGTGTCATTATAAGAAAAGAAGGCAGGCACAGGGGAACAGGCCACACGGAGGAGGAGGCGGAGATAATCTGCTGCCACAAATCTGGCCACGTCTGGAGCCATCAGAGGCTGGAAGAGGTAAGAAATAATTACCCGAGACTTCCAAGCCACTGTGGCCTCCCATACTTGTTTCTGCACTTCTGCTCTACAGAACTGTAAGAAAGGAAGCTTCTGTTATTTTAAACCATGAAGTATGTGGCAATTTATTACAGTTGCCCTAGAAAATGGATAAAGCCATCATTTCTACTCGCCTAGAATCTTCCTTTTAAAGTATGATAATTCCATATTCATGGTTCAAAGAGAAATAATTTATAATAAATAATTATCTTTATATACAGGGTGGGCAAATGTAGGTTACACTTGTTCATATAGCAAATAATACAATAATTAATAAATAAATGCAAGAATAAACTCTGCTTCGCATACTCACAACTTTAAACGACTTTTGCACAACCCTGTATTTTATAAGAAGAAAATCAGCCATAAAACCCAGGTTGCCTAACACAGAAATTAATGTACTAGAAAGTCAGGGAAGTGGAAATTAGTGATAAATTTTGGGAAAGTCCTCGGGTCTCTGCAGAGATTGGGAGTTGTCTGGTGGCCCTTTTAAACTTTTGACCCAGGGTGATTTTGTGTGTGTGTGTGTGATGGATGAGTTTAACCACTTATTTCTAAGCCACATGGTGGACCCTATACGATCAAAGTATGGAAAGGAAGCTGCAAAGTGACCCCGACTTCTGGCCCTGGAGCAGCAAACAACCCCGACTGGTAGTTGGTGTGCGCGGCATGCGCCAGCTCTGTTAAATTCAATTTCTTAGGTAAAGTAAGTGAAATTCAGAGTGGGAAAAAGAGCCACTTCAGGCATTCTGTCATTAAAAAAATATACACTAGGTCGGCCGAGAGCTGCAACCCTGTGGCCAGTAATCTGTCTCACAGCTGCCACTTTCCTTTTCGTATTCAAATGATGAAATGCGGAGACTCGCCATGGAAATAAAATTCGCAGTAACGGCGGGAGAGGAATGGGAATGGGTCTTAAGATGTATACAAATTTTGTCGGACGTGCTGACTGTCTAAATGAGATGGAAGGACATTGATTTATATGAACATCCAGCCCCAAAGTAGGTGTTTAGATTGGTCCTGGTTGGAGTTTGAAGAGAAGCCTTTGGTAAACTTGAAGTTAAATTTTCACTAATGCACATAGAAATTCTCAAAAACAATAACGAGAATTTTATATTCAAGACTTATTACTAGATCAAGGCTGCTTAGAGCAAAGACATTATCTCCTTAAATAGTTTCTTGCCGAAAAGAGACAAAGAAAACACATGAGTTTAGACCATAATTTACATAAAAGCATAATCCAGATGGTACCTTTAGCAGTTTTTATCTATAGCATTATTACTGCCAATATTCCCCAAAAATATGATCTGCATTTTATAATCTCCCAAACATATTGACATTTGATTTGTGGCTCAGTATTAAACACATTTAAAAATATTCCAGGGCTACTTGGGGAAAAGATACATCATATTATATAAGCACAGGTTGAGCTTAAAAAATACTCCTAATAACTATGTATGGTGCCAGGTGGGCGCTGGAAATATCGGGGGGAACATTTTGTAAAGTACATGATTATCTAACCACTATGTTGTATATCCGAAACTAATACAGAATAAAAACCTTAATTAAAAACTAAAACTATACTCATTCTAATATCATTCCTATGACTAAAGTTTTTACTTTTTTAAAAAAAAATCTCATGATGAAAACTTGAGATATATAAGAGAGTCTATAGTTACTTTTTTAGGTTCTCCAATTATATGATCTTCACATGAATTACGTTTCTTCCGGTCTAATGACTTTGCCCCTTTTGTTTATTTAATTCTCCTCTGGCTCAAAACTTTCATACTAATTGTATATCATATGAAAGGGACACCTAAGATTTAGTGTGAAATATACCGTTAGACTAGCTTATGTCTTGCTTGATGTAACTTCCTCCTGCTATGAACACGTTTACCGTTAATATAGAGCATGCTTTAATAAAGTCGATCATTTTTAACAGACGAAATTCTTAAGTGAGGAAGCGTCTAAAAATATTTTAACTTAAGGAGACATGATCGACACATCTTTGTGGCATTACTGATATAGGAAAAAAGTAAATAGCTTTCAATTTCACTATGAAACACATGCTATGAAACAGGAAATCACTCTAATTGAATTAATTAAAAATTTATAGCTTGGAATAAATATGCACTAACATAATGCTAATGTTTATTGTGCTAAATGTTTCAAATAATATTCCCTCAATTAGACATCTGTGTTTTTTTTAAAAAAAAGTGGGCTGAAAAGTGCTTTTTTCAAATAACAGACCCAAATTTGCTACGAAATTATTATAGAGACTACATCCCATTTGACAGTTTCTATTGTGGGACAGAATAGTCTTTCCGTCTAATGAACGTTACTGATTTGAAGGAAGTATTTACATTACATGCTCTCATTAACATGGGAAAACTAGGATTAGAAAAAAAGCTGAAGGATTGTTTATCATTAGAAAGAAGATTTAATATGTTTCATTAGAAAACGATTCAATCTGACTGAAGGAAAAGATAAAATGAGCTAAGCTTCCTTGGGCTCAGAGAGGGAGCGGTGGGAGCGAGGGCTTAGAGAATTATGTGATAAGACTTGGCCGGTGTGGCTCAGTGGTCGAGCCCATCCCATGCACCGGGAGGTCTCCGGTTCGGTTCCTGATCAGGGCAGGTGCCGGGGTTGCGGGCTCGATCTCGGGTGGGGGGTGAGTGCGGGGCGGCCAATCCACTCTTTCTCATGGATGTTTCTCTCTCCCCCCCCCGGCTCCCTTCCTCTCTCTGAAATCAATAAAACTTATTTTAAAAAAGAATTCTATGATAAGAAATCAGTGTATAAATGGGACGACTTCCTTTAAGGGTCCTTGCAAAGATGTTCCTAATTATTTCCTGGGGCCGATTCGAAAGCCAGATGCACAGTGACATGGCAGTTACAGCCGGATGCATTGGGACGTGTATTCCATCAAATTGGCAAATTGATTTTTATTTATGAGGAGGGAAGCAAAGTGCCCGGACAGGGTGTGGCTCCTTTTAGGGCTCACACACTATAATTACCTGTTCTCCTATTTAGTCTCATTTTTAAGCTTAAACACTCAAATCATTTTAATTATCAGCAGACAAAAGTCCAAGGCAGCTAACTTTGCGTTGAGCTCCCGTGTGTAATGCAAAGCAGGTTTATTTATTCTCGGCCGTGTGCTTTTGAATTTTAGTGATGAAATTCCAGAGCATGGAAAGGATGCCTCTGGTTTTTAAGAGGCCTTGAGCAAGGTGGATTCCAAGGAGATTTCCTGCCAAGACTTGAGTGTTCAGACTTGACAGAGCAGGTGAGAAAGTCCCCTCTCGGAGAGCAGAGCCCCCTTGGGGACAGGGTGTCATCCAGTGTTTGAGAGGCGTCCAGGCTGTGTCCGGGACTCCGACGTGCTTGATGGCTTCAAGAGCCAACACAGGACAAAGCCTCTCTCGAATTCGGAATTTCTTGCCCCTTGCACTGTCCCCGGGAACCCCGCAGGCGCCCTCCATGCCCGTGTGGCGAAGGTGGGGTGAGAACGCCAGGCTCTGGCTGCGGGCTGAGCCCGCGCCTCCTCCAGGCCCTCCCAGGACCCGCGGCCCGGCGCCGCTCGCAGGCAGCCACACGCCCAACACCTAGGGGGACGGGGAAGGACATGCCACTCACGCAGCTCCCCCGCCTCGGTGAAGGACGGCAGCAGTGTTGTGTGAAAACAGACAGACAGACAAGAAACTGTAAGGGTTCAACAGAGGAAGCTGGGAATCCCACCTTCTGCTGTGCTTGATTCTGGGCTCCTCAGAAACAATGAAAGATTACTTAGACTCATGCATGTAAAGACTGAGTAATATACAGAAATAATCCTCAAAGACAGTTAAGCCCGGCCAGCGTGGCTCAGCGGTTGAGCATCGACCTAGGGTCCAGGCGATCGCGGTTCGATTCCCGGTCGGGGCACAGGCCCGGGTTGCGGGCTTGATCCCCAGTGGGGGGCGTGCAGGAGGCAGCGGATCAATGACTCTCATCATGGATGTTTCTCTCTCTCTCTCCCCCTCCCTTCCTCTCTCTGAAATCAATAAAAACATATTTTATAAAAAAAAAACCCAAATAGTAAAATTCTTTCACAGCATTTGCATGAAACAAGAAACAAGTGTGTGAGCCTGGCTCACCTGCCCCGTGAGAGCGAGCGGCGCGCACGCGGGTTTTTCACATACGTGCTGTGCGTGAGTTTCGGGAAGGGGGTGGAAAGGGGAGAGCGTCACACGCGTTGAGTGAACGTATTTGGAGCTGTGTTATGAGGATAAAGTTTGCGACATCAGGGTATTTTTTATAATGAGAATAATGCTCGGTAACCACAAAAGTGCTGAGGCGAGCACTTCATTTTAAAGGGAAGTTATTGCCGAGGGGGTGACACGTCACTGAGAGCGGCCTGTGCTGAGGACAGTAGCTGCTCCGGTCCCCGGGACAGTAGCTGCTCCCTCCCCGGGACAGTAGCTGCCCCCTTCCCGGGACAGTAGCTGCTCCCTTCCCCGGGACAGTAGCTGCCCCCTTCCCGGGACAGTAGCTGCCCCCTTCCCGGGACAGTAGCTGCTCCCTTCCCGGGACAGTAGCTGCTCCCTTCCCCGGGACAGTAGCTGCTCCCTTCCCCGGGACAGTAGCTGCCCCCTTCCCAGGACAGTAGCTGCTCCCTTCCCCGGGACAGTAGCTGCTCCCTTCCCGGGACAGTAGCTGCCCCCTTCCCCGGGACAGTAGCTGCCCCCTTCCCAGGACAGTAGCTGCTCCCTTCCCCGGGACAGTAGCTGCTCCCTTCCCGGGACAGTAGCTGCCCCCTTCCCCGGGACAGTAGCTGCTCCCTCCCCGGGACAGTAGCTGCTCCCTTCCCCGGGGCAGTAGCTGCTCCCTTCCCCAGTCCGGCCACGAGTCAGGGTGCACGGTGGTGTCCTGACGCCCAGTGAGGCCTGGAGCTGGGAGCGCGCCCTCCCCTTGGGCTGCCCTCCACCCCCAGGAGCCAGCCAACCGGTAACCGTCCATCAAGGAGCCGAAAGGCAGCGATAAAGGCAGGGGACCCGGAATGCGTGTGTGGCGCCAAAGCCAGGGGACCGGGAGAGAGAAGCTTAAGTCTAACAAGCAGGGGAAGCATAATTTCAGGAACAGTCACCGCTAACCCTGAGAAAAGGCGCCTTAAGTAAGTGTCACGCGTGAGTTTATGGCTTGTCCCTCACTTTTATTGAGGAGATAAGAAAATAAATGGTTTCCTCCTAAGAACGCAGCCCGGGTTGCCTATGAACGTGGAATTTCTGCAGCTGGATGCAAAGCACTCTGTCAGGCACAACCATCGTAGCCCAGTTTTCGTTGCTTGGTCGATTTGCTTGTTTTCAGGCCAAATTGAATCCAAAGCAATAGCATTAGAGAAAATACAGGGCTGTTGTTTCTATCGTGAAACATGGCCCACTGTGGGGCTGCGTTTGGGAACGTATAACATAAGATATTTGAGATAAAATATTCATGGATCTGAGGTTTGCTTTGATAAATCCATTAAAAGCCATGGGGCCCTTCCTGAAAAATGTGTATAAACATATACAGTCCGTATGAGCACGTTCAAACACAATGCTTCACATACATTTAGATGAGCATACAAAAAAATAATTATAAAAGAAACACCTATAAAAAAACTTTCTGAAAAACTTAATGGTAAAAACTGGTGAATGTTATAATAAGAAATATAGTTTTTAAAAGAACTATACCTTGTGTCTGAATGTTTACGTCCTGCTTGAATATCTAACAGTGAAAGTTTTTTAAAAACTAATTTATCACAATAAAAAAAATTTAAAAGTATATATTGAAATTTTACAATAAGATAATGTCAACCAGAAGGAGCAATGTGAAAAATGCTAAAACCCACTTTAAAAAGAAAGATGAATTGATGAGGTTAATTTTCTTATACTCGTATAAGAAAATGAATTTCCACCAGTTTTTGAGGCTGTATTATGGGTTGAGAGCTACTTAACATCTATTCTTCATACAATAATTTTGGGGAAGATAAAGAGATTGAGGCACGGAGCAGTCACATGAGAAATGGGGTTTCCTGGGATATAACCGCAGACAACTTGCACCAGAACCCAAGGTATCATCCAGTATGTTATGTCCCCTTTCTGTACAGAATACAACAGTTACAAGTGGAAACAGCTCGACTGATAACAGGACGTTGGGCAGAAACAATCACCCTGAAAGAGAACCACTCACATAATATCACATTTTGTGTATAAAAAGGAAGCCTCCCAAATAAATCAGCATTATTGGAGCAACTTAATAACCCATATTTTGTGATCCTTTGAGTAAAAGTCAGATGGTCTCTATGGCTCAACTGTCCTAATGGTTTCTGATCTCACTCAGTGTTTAAGACAAAATTCTCACATTTTGTGTCAACTTGGCTTGGCTGCAGCACCCAGTATTTCATCAACAGCCTATTTAGATGTTGCTGTAAAGGTATTTTGTGGTTGTGGTCAACACCGTAATCGATTGGCATTTAATTTCTAATAGTCTTGATTGTTAGTTTTTAAAATGGAAGCATCCGTCATTTAACTAACCACTCTACCTACCGTTTACAAGTAGGTCTTCAAACAAATATAACTAATGTTTAGAAAAATGGCAGTTCTCGTTCAGCAAAATTGAAGTTTCATGTAAGATCCTAATATCTTTGGCCATGTTCTCCTCGTGTGAACTTACCGTGTCTCATGATAAGGGCAGGGAAGGGGGAGACGTCCCACCCTTCGCCCCAGAGAAGCAAGCAGGAGGCGAGGAGGGCCTTTCAGGCAGAGGGACTGCTCGGCTCCACACGATCGCAAAACCATAAACTCTAAATAACTGCCCTTCCTCCTGTTTTTCTCTTGACTTACCTTTCGGGCCCACAGGTGGAGGAGCTGCCTGTTTATGTGCAATAAGCAGCGAGCAAAATTGTATTTCATTTCTGCATGTACAGGTCTTAACACCTTGTACGCTTATTCGGTTCAATTAATTAATTCTCACTCTTCAAGCAAGTTACCTGTATATAAAATGAGATTCTCGAAGGCCTTTGCGGGAGGTGAGGTTCGTTACCAAAGGAGGTTCTTATGAGCGGCTTATAAACCAGTTCTCAAATGTGCTGGATGGTTTTGCCGCTTGCAGAAATCAATACGCGTCTCTCGGGGGATATTCCACTCACATATCTGGTCTCCCGTTTCAAGATTCTTTTCACAATTCAGGCTCCAGCGATTTTGCCACCAACTGCCTGTGTTCACACCATTTTAATAGCAGTTTTAGATCTTTGGGCAACTGGTCCAATACTTGTTCTGGGTGTTTTCTTTCTAAGTGGTTTTTTCTTTTTCTTTTTTTTCAGTCATAAGGCCCCCGGAGTCACATGGTGCGCTCAGAGAGGATGGCCTTACCCTTGGTGGTCTTATGAAAAGATAACTCACACACAAACACACACATAAAGTGAAATTTGCAATAGCTCTGAACTACCAAAAATGTGTTTGACTTTTATTATCATGGTGATATTTTTAGTGATCTCTATAGAAATGGAACAGATGGCTCCCTGTTATAATGAAGGAACAATTATCATTAAATGGGTAATGATCTACAGCATTCGAAAATGAGAAAAAAAATAAAATGCCTTTTATAGGCTCCAGGAGACGTTTCCTTCGCATATAGGTAATAACTCTGTGCATTGTGTTGCACTTCTTTTGGGGAAAAAAGAGGCAAAAATACCAATATTGATTAAAAATGCCAAGTTTTACTCACCCTGGTGTGTTTGCCCCTAGGCCCAGCCGCCTCCCTCACCCGTCTCCACGCCCTCGGTGACAGTCCCGCCAGCTTACACTCCCGAGAGGTGTAAACAAACACACACAGGAAACTGTGGCTAAGCATGAAAACCTTTGCACAAGGCCTAGAAACCGCACAGAAGAAGCGATGGACCCTCTTAGAGGTTGCAGGCTGGGGACAGGTCAAAGAGTGAGGCTTTGAAGGAACCTGGAGGCCGTCGGGTTGAAGACACCAGAGTGTGAACATTTAACCAACTCAGCTCAGCAGCTGCACGTGGCCGAGTGTTGTTCCTGGAGCTGAAGCAACGGCACTGCTGGCAGGAAAGAGGCCTTGGGGAGAGAGAAGATGATCCCGGGGATGCAGTTTCCTTCCCAGTGTCTCCTGGGCTTGGAGACACCCGTGGGTCCCCTAACTCAGCACACCCGCGTCTCCCGGCTGGCCTGGCCTGGCCTCTAGGCTCTGCCTGGCTGCTGCTCTGGGGCCGCTTGAGATGCCAGAGCTGCCTCAGCCACCGGGGAAGGCTTCGGCGCGGTGCTTCAGGGCTGGCAGCCGGGGGACAGACGGAAGGGTCCTTTATGGAGCCTAGACAAAGTATTAGGTGGACTCAAGCGGGACTTTTAAGGTCATGCGTTTGGGCACCATCCAAAGAATTACACACTCTCCAGGGATGACTCATGTCAGCCGCCTATTGATCTGAACGTGTGACTCTCCCTTTTCTTCCCTGTGAACACATCCCCCCGGCTCCCACTGCGCCGCCGACATGGCCGTTGGCCTGGGAACAAACTTCCCTCGACTTGCGCCTCCAGCAGACACTGGACGTGTCTCCTCACCTTAACTGAAATACTGTTTTGAAAGATCATTTACTTGAAAGGAGCCTGCCTTCCCTCCCCTTCCACGGGCGCCGGGCTGGGTGGAGGCACCTGCCAGGTGGCCTTTGGCGCAGGTGGGAGCTGGCTGAGCGATGCGGAACCGTCACCTTGCCCGCCCCCCGCTGTCTCCCTCTCCCCGCCCCATTCTCTTCTTGGGGATTTTCCATTCCCGCAGTTTCCCTCCGCACATCTGTTCTTACATAACCGTGTTGACTTAAATATCCAACCTCTCAGCTTTCAGAATTCCTTAAATTGAAGTTCAAAAACTCCTTTTTGTAGCCACTCTCCGGATCTTGTTCTACTTTTTTGATCTAAGCGCTTCGGTCCTCTAATTCTACCTCCCACCTTCAAACTGTGATCACATCTCAACGCACAGCGGGAATTCAAGACATCCACTCCATCACACACGGGTTTCTCACGTCTGAAATGATATTGAATTGATATTGGAAGCAATACCGATCGGCTTTCTTCATTTTTTTTAAAGCGATGACTTAAGACAGTTTCTAACAGGTGACCTCCTTAACCTCTGTCATCGTAGAAAAGAGGAAAGTGGGTAGGAAATGAATTGATATTGCATGATCTGAGATCCTTAACCCTTTTTTAAAAAAATGGCTTTTTTTTTAATTGATTTCAGAGACAGGAACGGGGAGGGAGAGAGAGAGAAACGTCAGTGATGAGAGAGTCATTGATCGGCTGCCTCTTGCACGTCCCCTGCTGGGGATGGGCCCTGAGACGGGGCATGTCCCCTGACTGAGTGGGAATCAAACCCTGACCTTCCGGATCATAAGTTGACGCTCAACCACTGAGCCGCGTCGTCCAGGCTGTCCTTACCACTTTTGATGATCGTCTGACATATGTCTTAAAACCTGAAAATTTCCAACAGCTAAGTCGTTGGTGGAGAAACTGGAATCATCATGTAGGTTTTGGCTACTGCAGAGTCACGGCTCCCGATCTAAATCTGGCAGCATGGCTTATCTGCTTCCAATTTCTCCGCATTCACACACATCCTCCTAACCAATAGGACCAAGCATTTTTGACTCAGATTTCCTACCCACTTTCCTCTTTTCCACAGTGACAGAGATTAAGAAGGAGACCACCTGTTAGAAGCTGTCTTAAGTCACCGCTTTAAAAAACATGAAGAAAGCCGATCCGTATTGCTTTCCTGTCTTGTATGGGGGAGATAATAGCTTGTCCTGATGTTCTAACGTGACACCCGGATCACAGGGCTGTGCTGAGCTTGAAAATAGAGGGAACCATTGAAAGGGTCTACACAGCAACGTGGCTTGTCAGGACTATGCCTCGGTTTATCACATTTATATTTTAAAGAGGTCAGTGGGCAGCATTACTAAAGGCAGGTTGGTGACAGTAAGGACGTTTCTTGTCCTGGATATGGTTTAATATGAACTCGAGACATTACTTACCTGGCAAGGCCTTTTACTCTGGAAGCCGCTGGAGCCCTGGCTTCAGATCCTGACTCCCCCCGAGACTGTCCTCTGTCCACACTGAGGGCCTGTGGTGCAGTCAAAAGGCTGCCTTGGGGGTTAAGGAGGTGTCCTCACGGCCCGTGGGGGCGACCTGACACTCCTCGGACACACCTTTGGAATCTGAGGCTGTTTAGCTGATATCAGAGGCTCTGTATGATTTAGGAGGGATTTTTATTTGCGGTGTGTGTTGGAATACACCGTCGTTGCTCTCAGAGCCGGTGGGTTGTGACTATCAAAGTGGGAGAATATTGAGAAAGGTGACGGTCCCCTTTCATTCGCCATCAGTTTTAGCCTTTCCAGAATCGGGAAACTGCTGCCGGGTATCATAGCGAGTGACCCCTTACAGTGATCGGGGTGGCGTGGAAATAGCGACATTATGGAGTAAATTTAGGGCTTCAGAGTATTTTCATGGCAATCAAAAAATGGGATCGTATTTTGTAGAGAGATCGGGTCAAGCTTATTTATTTAAGCTGGGTTTGGGATACAAAAGGCTCACATCAAAGGTTTCCATCGTTTCATTGCTGTTCTTCATCCTGGTCAAGTCCCCTCAGGCCTTTCGCTATTTGACACAAAGGGTCGCTCGCAGTCTTAGCTGTCTTGTCTTTGCTCTATAAGCTGGTATGTTTCTCCAGCTCTATATTTTTATTTCATTCTTTCAAATATCCTCTCCAAAGTTCGCTTGTGCTTTATGCTAAGATGATGGAAATCACTCGCAATGAATCTTGTTAAAAGGTAAGAGGAATGAGTGTTTCAGGGACAAGCCCGGGACAGCCAGGCCTGACTTAGGCAGAGGCAGGGGCCGCTCAGGGAGCGTTTACAATGATTCGGGGCAGCAACCGCTCCATGCAGGAACCTGCTTCCTGTTGTTCCCGTGACAGGTCTCCTCAAACTGAGGTGTCATCTCCCAGTCCTGGGCGTCAGGAGTCGGAAAATCAAGGCGTTCCTTCCGAAGACCCCAGGGGAGCCTCTTGCCTTTCCAGCTTCTGGTGGCCGCCCACCCTCTTTGGCAGGCGGTCCCCCCTTGCGTCACTCCAGCCTCTGTTTCTATCACCAACTCTCCTACCCGAGCTGTGACTCCCGCCTCACTCTTATAAGGACCCTGTGACTACACCGAACTCATTCATCTAACCTAAGAAAATCTTCCCGCTTCAAAATCCTTAGGTTAATCACTTGTGCAAAGTCCCTTTTGTCATGCAAGGCACTAGAGTCACCTGCTCCATGGATTAGGGCATGGTCATCTTCGGGGGTCCTTTTTCAGCCTTTCACAATAGCTAGTATTTTCTCATTGATTATCAGGTGATGTCCTAAGAAAAACAACTGGCTTATATGGGTCACGTCATCGGTGATAATTGGGTAAAAGTCAGGAAAAAAAATCAAACCTACTTACATACCTTTATCTCAAAATCTCTACCATTGCTGTATTTCATATATTTGCTTTACTCTTTCTGGATGGGGTTTTAGACTTTTTATTTACAATATATGTGTTGTGTGTGTCCTAAGAAAAATAATTGTTTTATGTTGGTTAGATCATAGATGGAAATAAGGTGAAAATGAGCATAAATTAAACATTCATAAAATAATATCATTAATTGTCATCTTTAATTTGTGTTAATTCTACTTCTACCTTAAAAGTGAACTGAAGCTAAATTACAATAAATAAATCTTAATGCAAGCACATGTGACAGTAGAGATTTATCCCTTTTGGTGATACTGATTTATTGATTTGCTAGTATTTTAACTTCCATTGCATAAATATTGTTACTTTAGAAAGAATGATAGTAGTTCAAGTGATCTACACTATTATATTTCCTTCTAATTCATTCATCCTTCAGGGTCTAGTGCAGGGCCTTGCACATCCCAAAGAGTTAAGCATCTGTTGAGACAATGAGCACCCGTTGTCCCAGGCGGGGTGTTTTCATTCCCCTCTCAGACCCTCCACTGCTGTATCTCTGACACTTACAACAACTCCTGGAACTTAGTTGATGCTAAATAATATTTGTTGAATAAAAAATACTAAATCTTATGATAACTCTGCCAGAGATTTCTTTTCCTCAGTTATTATTATTCATGTGCTATAAAACCTTTAAAATATGATGTGTTAATGAATAAATAACCCTGTCCTTGAGAGAAGGTGGTTTTGTTAGACAAGCAATGATTTACAGTGAGTTTTAGGATAAAGGTTATGTTTTGTTTAAATAGGTTAAAACACTGTATCTATTACTGCTGATCGAAGGCTTGATATGGCAATAGTAAGTCACAACAGTAAACCTCAGTTTTCTAAAAATTAATGTTGAGATTTTAAAGATATAACCAAAGTGTTACATCAGCTCACTGAATGTCATTTTAACTCAAATGGCAAAATAGAATCACAAATCCAGACATGAGCGTTTGCAGTGCATCCTGGTTCTTAATAAAGATGCTATCAAATTTAGCAGGCCCTGTCCAGCTAAGGCCGATCATCATCTATTTAGCAAAACATTTTTTCTACTACTAAGAGAATTGACGGATAAGATAAACCTGTGTCTGTGCATGTTCCCATGCATATAATCTTCCAATAACAAAAGATAAATGATAGTTTCAGGAGCATTAAATGAATGTATAGGTTTGCTCCATAAGCTGTGATCCAGTTATTTTGGAATTTTTATTTCCCCAGGATTGTCATTTTGTTTGCCTGGTGTCTCAAAACTTTGGTACATTAGAATATATTCTTAAAGCCTATCCTTGAAGAGAGAATTGTAGGATACATCTAAATGCACTTGATACTAACTAATTAGAAGAAAATCAGTGTGGCATGCTTGTCTTAGAAGAAAAATGTCCCATGTCATATTATTAGCTGAGTGATGTAAAGTCATGCATCTCCGAGGGAATTCAGTAACTATTAGAATGCGGATTTAGAACCCGCAGCATTCAGCTCTGCAGCTGAAACCAAAACTCAGAATAAACTAGATAGCACGACTTCTCCTTAAAGTAATTTATTGCAGGAGATAAGACAGCAGTTTCTTGATTTATATTTTTGTTACTGTTATAAATGTTTGTAAGTCAGGGTGGAATAAATATATCACACGTATTTTGAGACGTCAAAAATTATGGACTTCTTCTATTCATGGAAAATTTTAGTCAATTTATTACTTTATGAAGTTTTTTCCACATGGAAGACTTTGAATTTATCCATAGCTGCAGTTTGCCAATTACCCAGTACCCTTGAAAAGCAGCTAACATTTCTAAGGGGGATTTTGACAGGCAAATAATTTTATAGAACACTTTGGCATTAATTCATGGGTATTTATTGTATATGCTTAGTGTGTGGAAAATAATTATACATAAAATGGACAATTACTGGGAATAAGTTCATGGTGTTTTTCACCTGGAAAAATAGCATTGTAATTTTTTCTATTTATAAAGCAGTAATGACATGTTGAGAGATGAGTAATTCTGTCTTCCAGCACTTGTGTTTCCCACACAGTAAACTGCTTTCCACTTGTTTCCACAGGTTACAAGTCAAACCTGTAAACAGCACAAAGCCTTGTGTAGATGAATGGTGGCCAAAAAGCGCAGTAAATGAGGCCCTCGGGCTAACGCTGAGGCCCAGCGAGTGGGAGGGTCTGTGAGCAAGTCATTCTGAGGCTCCCACACAGGCCTGAGCGTGGTGCTGGAGGTGGGAGTAGCAGGGCTCTAAGCTGGGTGTTTGGGGTAAATTCTGTCAAAAGCATGTTAAACATGTTCTCTCATAACTATTCTTTAGAAGAAAAGAAAGGTAGGTATTAGTGTCCCCATTTCACAAACAAGGAAACGATGCCCTGAGATGCGGAGCAACTTGGACAAGGTGTTAATGCCATCGAGGTTCGATTCCCGTCGGGGCGCAGGCCCGGGCTGCGGGCTCCAGCCCCACTCGGGGGCGCGCAGGAGGCGGCCGATCCATGACTCTCATCATTGATGCTTCCATCTCTCCCTCTCGTTTCCTCCCTCTGAAATCAATAAAGATATATTTACAAAAAAAGAACATGGCAGAAAGAGATAGTCATCAAAAGAATCTGAACATGAACAATTTGAGAAAAAGCCTGAACTAGGGGAATGTGATGCAGAGGAAGCAGAGAGAGAATGATCTAGAAAGAGTGCGGTTTATCAGGGTCAACCCCTGCAGGAAGGACGGTCAGCCCGAGAGCTCCGAGGAGGCCCACGGACGTGTCAATTAGCAGGTCATCGATGACATTTAATCTTGCGAGTCCCCACATACGTCAGCTAATGAAGACAAAGCTGTCTGGTGCCGCCGGAGTGTCGTATGACCAGCCCTCCGGTGAGCGATACCATCCGCAGGGTAACACTAACGATGAGCAGGGTTGTGATTAAATGGCTGTCGAATACCGGTGGGGACGTTCATCGCAACCCTTTAAATACCAGCAGCACGATTAATACTCAAGAACAGACATGCAAGAAATAGATATTGGTCGGCCACTTACATCACCGTCAGGTTTTATGTCGCCCTTGGGGGTTTGCCGATGTGGAATGAAGTGCCTTTATTCACGCAGAGTTAGTTCTGCTTTATAAGGAACGAGACACGATTGGAGTGGGCTTAGGCATAAGGTACAGAGGAAAGGGCTTTCTAACGTGCGTGTGTGGCTGCTCTTCTTCCATTGCCAAGGCTCCCGTGTCTATAATTTGGAGTCTCTCCTGTAAAAAGAGCCACAATGACAATTGTCAAGAGACAAACACATCTTTAAGAAAGGTCACGTTGTTGATCACGTAACAATTATATCCCATGATATGTATTCTCTGTATTAAGAAACTCAATCTTATGTAATTAAGTGTATTGTTCTCCTGCTGAATTGTGAAAGCATAATTTTCTTCTTTCGAAAATTTATAAATGTCTAGATTTCTCAGACTACCTTAATTTAGTCTTACACACTTTCAAAGACTAACCTTTAAGTGCTAGACCCATAGAATAAATAGTAAATTGTCAATACTCTATCTTGTTGGTTAAAATTTGCTTTATACGCCAAAGAGGCATGTGTATATGTACATGTGTCCATATTTGTATTTGTGTGTGCGTGTGTGTGTGTTTAGAAGAGGGGTTGACAAATATTTTACGTAAAGGGTAGTTAGTGAATGTTGTTGATTTTCCAGCCATGAGATCACTGCCAGAATTTTTTTCTTTGCCATTAGCGTGAGAAAATGGTCATAGACAATATGTGAACAGATGAATGGAGCTGTATTCTAATACTTTACTTGAAAAAATAGTCGAGGATTGGATGGCATGAACTGATAGATAAATACACAGTTTCATTCTGGACACGGTTTTTTAGAGTAGGATTGAATCGAGTGTGTGCAAGGAACACGAAAACTTTAAAAATAGAGTAACAGTAAAAGCTGTGTATTTTTCAGATTACAAAATAACTCAGAAAATAGCAAAATAAATAATCTGTAGCCTATTACAACAAAATGAATATAAAATATGATGAATCCATCATGAGTCAATTCATCACGACCAGGTCAGTCTTGAGCTGGATCCAAGAACTGTCAGTGATTGTGTCCTGAGCTTCGTGAGGGGTGTGTGTGTGTGTGTGTGTGTGTTTCTGTCTCCCTGATTTACCCTCCTGGGCCAGTGCAGGCTGCACTGCGTGTAGAATACAGAAGGCATGCCTCGCACAACAACGCTCTTGCCCAAGACACCGTTTCCGTGCACACAGGCTCGGGAACGAGCGTTCCCCTCATTTACTTGAGAAGAGGAACAGAGGCCCTGCTCACCCCTGGGCATTTTTTTTTAAGTCAACTAAATCAAACCCTACTCATATCGCCCAGTCTTTCAATGATTAGCATTGCTGGCTTTACTCCTCTCTTCAATTTATTTCCAGCCCATTTAAAATGGGAAATTAAGCGGTGAGCGTGACCTGCATCCTGTTTGCGCCACCCCAGCGAGGCGCGCAGCTTGCCTAAGTCATGGGAGGGCTCTTCCTTCGGCTGGGTTTGATCAGCAATGACTCTACGTGAAAATATGCATCACAGCGTATCCGCCCCTGGATAAATGCCCCTCTTTGAAGTAGTGACGGCAGGTGAAAGACTTATTTTGGTACTTGCTCTGCTCAAAACAATTCCCACCTCGCTTACAGCCGTTGCCTGTACAGGCGGTTTTCAGGTTGGACAAAGCATGCACACGCCTCTATTTGAAAGTCATAATTCATTTCATTTCGGACAAGAACCGTATCTAAATTTATCAGCCACCAATATCTGTCCATTTATAAAATTTTAGAGATTTTTATTTGCCACCTTTGAGGATATTTTAAAGGAAGGCTTGTGTTAAAATGATATAATCTTTTAAAAATCTTGATTGTTGGGAATATTACAGATGTCTCCCCTTTAGACTCACACAGGGTGAAAGTGAAGGGATCGAAAAAAATCTCCCATGCAAATGGAAATGAAATAAATAAAAAAAAAAAAGCTGGGGTAGCAAGACTCATATCTGACAAAATAGACTTCAAAATGAAGGCCGTAACGAGAGCCAGCGAAGGCCACTGCATCATCCTAATGGGATCCATCCAACAAGAGGACACAACCCTGGTAAACATACATGCACCCAATGTAGGAGCACAGGAATATTAAAAAAAAACAACCAACCAACCAACCAACCAACCAACCCACCAACCAACCAACCAACCAAAGCTCCTGGAGGACTCTAAGGGAGAGATCGACACCAATACAATCATCTTGAGGGACTCTAACGCCCCGCTGGCATCACTGGACAGATATTCAACAGGAAGAGCCGCCCTGAGCGACACTCTAGACGGATGGGACTGAACTGAAGGCCTTAGTCTTCCTCGCGGCAGAGGCCCCGGGCCTGGCTCCGCTCGCTCCGGCCACGGTCCCGCCGCCTTCCTCGCGGGCGGCGTTTGTGCTCAACATGTAGAGCGATCCCTCCACAGCCTGGGGAGTTCCAGGGAGACGTGGGTGATCGGTGAGTCATTCTCCATTGACGCTCGGAAATTCTAACCGGGAATTTGGTAAGATCTTTTATTTTGTAATAAAAATGTTCATTTAAACAAGGGACCCCCCCTACCCAGAAGCATTTGGTTAGGTTCCTGGACAGTCCTGGCAGCCCTGTGCTCTAGGTAAGTAATGGCACCGACTCAGATTCACATAATAGTACCAGGGTTTGCACTGTCTTCCGTCTGGCAAATAGTAATGAACCCTACAAAGCACCAGAAACTCTTTGTTGGGGACAATGAAGAGGAATCTATTTTACAAGAACATCCTCTGTAATGAAGTGACATTTAGGCTGAGGCCGTGGTGAAGTAAAGAGCAAACTATGCAAACATCTGGATAAAAATAAGTTTAAAGAGTTGTGAGATCAAGGACAGTTTAATAATGCCCGTCACTGGAGCATCAACACGACTCCCCAAATCTATTTCCGTCCTTCACTCATCTCCTATAAAATAACCTTAAATAAATTAGCAATTTAAATCTGGAAAAGAAATTTCACACAAAAAAGCTTTTAAACTTTTAAAGAAAAATATTAATAAATGTGATTAGTTACGAATATAGAGCATTTATATAAAAAAGACACGCAAATTAATTTTACAGGAAGGACACAGCCTACAAGAAATTTCAAGTCATAGACTTATCAAAGAGGCCGACCCCAGAATATATAAATCAAGCCTCGATTCAGACAAAGGCATACGACCTAACAAGTGACAAGGTAAGTAAAAGAGCAATTCACAGGAGAGGAAACCCAAATCCGCAGTCTCTGAAAGCTTGTCCGTCATAATTACGACCAGGTAAAGGCAAACGCACTTCACACGCACTGAGCCGGCTGACCTCCGAAAGTCTGTTCGGAACAGGTGCTGCCGGCCTGGCGGGGACGGCGGATCCTGGCGGGGACAGCGGATCCTGGCGGGGACAGAGGATCCTGGAGGGGACAGTGGATCCTGGAGGGGACAGAGGATCCTGGAGGGGACAGCGGATCCTGGCGGGGACAGAGGATCCTGGCGGGGAAAGCGGATCCTGGCGGGGACAGAGGATCCTGGAGGGGACAGTGGATCCTGGAGGGGACAGAGGATCCTGGAGGGGACAGCGGATCCTGGCGGGGACAGCGGATCCTGGCGGGGACAGAGGATCCTGGCGGGGACAGAGGATCCTGGAGGGGACGGCGGATCCTGGTGGGGACGGTGGATCCTGGCGGGGACAGAGGATCCTGGCGGGGAAAGCGGATCCTGGCGGGGACAGAGGATCCTGGTGGGGACAGCGGATCCTGGCGGGGCCGGTGGTAACGGAAACTGATCAAAACAAAGCGGGGAGCGGCCCGCAGCCCTGCGCAGGTTGGGAAGGAGGCCGTTGGGCGAGCAGGTAATTCATACCCAGCGTTGGAGCCGGTCGCTCACACGCCCGAAGAGACGGGAGGGCGGCCTTCACTACCCCGGGCTTTGGAGTGAGAGAAATGGAAAGGGCCGCACTTTCCCTCGAACAGAATCCCCGAACACGATAGCCTTGTGCCCCGCAACAGGAGAGCATCTTAAATAAATGATGTCATTCTATGTAGAACGGGGCAGACAGGTCTCCAGAGCTTACACCCTACAGCTGGAAGAGCTGTGCCATGTGCTGTGTATGGACCTAAACCAATGCAGTGAAAATATAAAAATATAAGACTAGACTTTGAGAATAGTCGTTAACTGTAGAGGGAAAAGGAAAGCAGTGGCTTGGAGAGGGGGGCGTTGGCATTTCACATGATAAAGATTTAACTTGTTTAGAAATTAAAGTCAAACCAAGTAGAAACAGACTCATAGATACAGAGAACAGACTGACAGCTGTCAAGGGGAGGGGCGGGGCGGCGGGGTGAAAAAGGTGGAAGGATTAAGCAAAAAAAACCAACCAAACAAAAAACTCTCAGACACAGAGGATGGTGTGGTGATGACCAGAGGGAAGGGGTGGGGGGTAGAAGAGGGGACAGTGGGGATAAACGGTGACAGAAGAGACTTGACTTGGGGTGGTGAGCACACAATACAATATACAGATGTTCTATACAGAATTGCACACCTGAAACCTATATAATTTTATTAACCAATGTGACTCCAACAAATTCAAAAAAAATATTTAAAAAGCCTGGACCAGTTATTTACAAAATAACAATTATGAAATCTCGGTAAGGCAACGTGGTTGGTGATTATACACACTCAACATTTCGAAATGAGTGAAATATTTCAAACTCCCAAACAAAGAATTAGAGTAAGAACCAGCAGGCTGCCGGGTTAGAAAACATGTGAGGCCTGACTCGGGTGGAGAAGAAATAGATTTTTATGGTTAAGAGGGGCCTGGAGTAAGGGAGCAGTTTGTTATTTTTGCATTGCATTAGGTTTGCAGATAGGGGATTATCAACGCGTTAGGGTGCCGATGGGAACGAGCCGAGAGGGAGGAAGGTGCTGAGATTGTCTGGGGGGAGGTGGGAGCGGGAGGGTGCTGCTCATGGGGCTGGGAGGCGGCTGGTCCTTCACTCAGTGAGGCTCTTCTCTTCCAAAGTCAAATGAAATTTAGCTTTATTTCTAAATAAATCTAGAGGCTGTGAGTGAGTGGAAGATAGGGAGCCACACAGGGTTCGTAGACAGAGTGGCGGGAGAGAAGGGAGACCCTGATATATTTTCTGATTTTCTATCACCTACGGCAAGACTCCCAGAGAAAGCAATGCAGGGCAGTTGTGTGAATTACTAACAGTCATTGAGGGTAGCAGGAGAACATTCTAGAAGAACTTTATAAGCCACACTGAGTGCAGAGCTGGAGTTGTAATCATAAGTTTGTAGTACTAACATCATTGCTATTACTCAGTTAATTATTTTTCCCTGACAGCAGTAGACACGCTGGCAAGAGCGAGCCTTACGAGTGAACACGTCTATCAAATTTTACAGTGTTTTTATCTTCAACGCGAAGTATGTGCGTGAATGCTTCTTTGCTGCGAATCCTTTGTTTTTTCTTAAAACTAGGCTCTTTATTTAAAGCAACACATGCACTTCCTTTGTAATTAACTTTTAAATTTTGAATTTTCTAATTTCCTGACTATTTCTCCCGCTCGAATCCATTTGTTTGTTCACACGCGTAGTTTGTTTAACACAAAACGCCTCCTTATCCCTCTGAAATTGTCTGCATCTTACTCTTGTGGACTCAGATATTAGGCTAATTAATTTGATTTTTGCCTCGTTACCACTTCAGTGAGTGATTATCCTCAATTACAGTGGATTAAGCCGGTGGAGAGTCCGCTAAGCCACAGGCATCCTCTGTCTCCCGCTACGCTGTGGAGTGAAACGCGTGGGGAGCCCCCTGTCTTGCAGGAGGGTAGGGCCTCCGCGGGGTCTCCGCTGAGCAAACCCACCTCTTCCTGGCTAAGGGAACAGCGGGGTCCTCTCGTTCCTCATGGTTGCGGGTTCATGCAGTAGGTGGAGCAGGTGAACGTGCTCTGTCTACGAACACCCCTGAAACCACTGCCGAGGACTGACGGGCCCTGGCCTGACCCCGTCACTGCGTCCTGATGCCACTTTCTTGACCGTGTAGCATAGACAAGTCGGTTTCTCCCTTCTAGGTCTCAGCGGCTCCCTGGAACACGGGCTCAGTCACGCTGAGACTTGAATTGGACGGCTTAGGCGTTTTAGGAGTCAAGGAGTTGGTGCGTATGAAATATTCTTTAAAGGAAAAAAGCTAAATGAGTAAAATTTCTTGGTCGTAGCTGTCTAACATGTGAAGCCGTGTACTAAACCTCAGCAACGATTGAAGGTAAAGCCTCCGTGGAGTCTAAAGAACTCCCCACATGTTGTAAAATATACAGTCGTAGGAAAAAGATATGAAACAAGGCCAGATGCTAAATGTGGTCAACCTCAGGTGGTAGAGTTATTGGCTTATTTTCATCATAATTTTTCTAAATTCTCTATAGATAACATGTAATACTTTTATACACAGAAAAGTAAATTTACCCCCTCGCCTTCCCACCCCCCAAAAAAGTAGATGGCAGCTTTCAGAGGACTGAACTAGCCTTATGTTAAAGGAACTCATAAGATTGGATTATCACCATAGACGTGATTTGAGATATATTTGTTCGGCTCAATGAGTTTTAATACAAGAAGTGTGGGATCATCTCCTCAAACGACAGCTCTGGGTGGCGGGGTGGGAAGCGAGAATGGGGCTCACTCCCTCCCGGCCCCCCTGAGCACACTCTGTACACACCCCTCTTAAGTGCTCCCATTTTCTTGGGCCCCATACTCGTGGTGAAAACGGATCAGCAGTATCGAGAAGCCAAGCACGTATCGGCAGTGTCACGGATGCCTGCCGACAGACTCCAGACGGAGCTTGCAGGCCAGTGATGTTTTATTTCAAAGAAGGATCTCAGAGTTATCAACCCAAACTGATCAATAACGACCCTTACCTGTTTTTAAGAAAAATGTGTCCACCACACAGGGTAGAGCCACTGCTGAGCTCGAGGAGGTTTGAACAACCCAGGGGAGCATTCAGGCATTTCTTGAGAATGACCCACAGCTGGACACTGGGAAGATGACATATTCATCTTCCGACGTTAAAGAATCATAGTTTTAAAAAACTGTTCTTTTGAAAGAATTTCTGACATTAGAGAAATGTTGTAAATACAAGTTCAGAGAGTCCATGCATATCCCCCCCCCATGTCCTAATGTTATCAAACGAGTGTCCATAGAGCAAGGATCAGAGCAGGAAATCAGCACCCTAAAGCCCTTCTGACCTCCGTTGAATTAAGTTTTGTTAAAGGGAGTCCCCACAGTTTCTTTGCATCCGTAAGGGAGTCTTTCTGGACAGTGACTGTTCTGGTAGGAAGTGACTCAAAGGGAAACGCAATGGGGATGGATTTCTGATTAGGTGCAAAGCCTAGAGGCTCCTTAGAGCACAGCCGCCTTCGTCGGGTGAACTGGTCGAGTATGCGCACGACGGATATGAAACAGGCCCCCAACCCCACGCAGCACCGTCCCAGGGGATGTGTGTCCCGCTTCCCATCCCATGAGCCACCCACACGGCCACCTGAGCGAGATCTCATGGTCTGCGGTCAGCACACGGCCTGGGCCTGCGGCTCTTTGTCCACCTAGAGAAACTGGAGAGTGATCTGACTGAGAACGTGTAAACCTGCTGTTCATTTATGTTGATGGGTTTTATTTTGGTCTTTATAAGCATAAGCTGCCCTGTTTATGAAATGAGGCTTAAAGCATTTAATTCCACCCCGAAACTGAAGCTGGACCCCCCCCCCCACGCACAGGAATACAAAGAAACAGCTGGTTATCTTTAAGGGCCTTATTTTCTCCAGTCTCGCATAACCAATAACCTTGGTGATTGTTTTTATTCTGGGAAGGGAGTTAATCGTACACAGACTCAGTGGGGAGCGAGGATCAGTCAGGAAAACGCATCTTCTCGGAGGCTCTTGAGGGAGTAAGTTTTCAAGTCTCTCTCTGGAAATTCCGAAGGCCAGAGTTGTGTCTGTGCCGGCTCTTCTGCTGTATTCTGCCAACTAAAGTGTTTTTGTTCCATTCTTACCCAGCTTTGACCAGGGTAGAAATGGTTAAACATTTTATACATAGACTATTCAATACAGTGTTTTGAAATATAGATAAAAATACTGTCATAACACTTAAATGTAGAATTAGGAAGAAGTACTGAGATTGTACGTGACAGTGTAATTATTTTGTAGAATGATTCTAAGTTCTTGTTTAGCTATTGGGTCTGTTCTTGGATCATTAAACAAGTACTTTAGATTCCAAAAAAATGTCTGAAAATGCCAAGTGCTTGTTGGCCTCCCACGGATGCAGCCGTTTGGGAGAAGAACTCCGTAGTTCCCATTAGAGGGGGGCCACACACTTCACACGTCACCTCTTTCCCTTTGGCATATGGTCAACAGAAGTGTGTGCATGTGTGCGATAGGATATGCAGATAAAATGTTCAAAACAGCTTTATTTTAAAAAAAGGAAAACCAAGAAATGACCAACCTATTTGTCAACGTACGATGCATAGAGAAATGATGGTATATTCATACAACAGAACACTGTAAAGTAATCAAAATGGATAAAATATTACTGTCTGGAGAACATGCTGAAATCTGAGGTATTATGTTGAGTGAAAGAAGGTGGAGACATGATTACATCCTGAGTGTTCCTAGTTATAAAATTTAAATACAAAACGTTCCCCCAGCAATCTTGATGAAACCCGTTATGTGATTGTGTGTTTGTATACTATATTTTAATCCCCACTGGAGGATATGTTTTCACTGGTTTTTAGAGAGAGAGAGAAAGAGAGAAACATCGATGTGAGAGAGAAACATCCATCGGTTGCCACCAGTGTGGGGATTGAACCCACAACCTAGGTAGGTGCCCTGACCAAGATTTGAACCCACAACCTTTTGGTGTATGGGATGACACTCTAAGCAACTCAACACCTGGCCAGGGCTTTTGTAATTATTCTTAAAGTCCCTTTATCATCTTCACAGGAGTTTGCAAATAGAGGGGCGGGATCTCTGCTTCGGTATTAAGCGTATTTATTCTCATGTAAAGACACTAAATGTGGGAGTCCCGTTGGGCGCGGGGCCCAGTCTCCAGGGACCGATGCTCTGCCACATCGGAAGGACCTTGCAGGTCGAGGGTTCACCGTGTCCACCCCCCGCTGCCTCGAAAACTTTGAAGCCGCGTCCAGAAGGCTGCTTATTGCCAGCAAACCCGACCTCCGGCCCTTTCCCTCCCTGACCTGCCTGCTCAGTCTTGCTTCTGGAAACCTGTTTCTCACGTTTGTCATCGTTGGAGGATTTTTAATTTTGCAAATGAGGGGAGCAGAAAAGTATTTTAAGAGTGGTGGTTCCTCAGGAAAGCGTTCACCCAACAGAGACCCAGGTTTATTTTCAGGTTTTCTGGATGGAACACCCAGGTTTCTGAGCTGGGAGGCGGGAACTGCTGGAGCGGGGATGGGGGACACACAGAGCTGCGCCCCTGATGTCCGCTGCCCATGGGGAGGCCTTTGTCGGCGTCTTTTCCCCCGCGATTTATCTTCAGTTGCGCGTGCCCCCCGTTTATGGGAAATTTGCTCAGAGAATATGAATTAGTCGCTCCTCTGTTTTGCTGCTATGGTTTTTCATCTGTCCTTGCCCCAAATTTTAAAGACTGTTTTTGTAGAAAAGTGAGAAAAGAAAAGCCAAGGACTGAGACACCAGCTTAAACAGGTTCTTGGTGCTGATATTTTAGTTCGAAACCAGCAAATATCAACATATAGAAGAATCCTGGAAATTCCTAGGTTATTTTTACTACTTGGCTTTCATACAATAAAAACCTAAAAATATTTTATATATTACTCTATTAATTGTGAAAGACACTATAAGCATTTATAAAGATAATTAGCAGCCATGATCCCTACCTCCCCAATGAACATAACATCTTTATCCATCGTCTGTGCAAACAGTTCAGAGTTAATTACATGGTTGTCCATCCTTAAGTGCTATCATTATTATATTTTTATTAATATATGGCAAACGGTACAGCTTAGCTTGTAATAAGGAGTTGAATTATGAGTGGAGCCATAGAGAATTAAACAGTTGGAAGTCATGAGCTAAATGACTGTGAGGAAAATAATATCACATCGTTTAACTCGCCAGTGTTGCAAAATAGTTGATTTAGCTTTATTCTGTATGGAGATAAATACCACACACATTTATTTAATTTTCTACAAGTCAGATTTAAAAAAAAAAATGTTTAAAAATTATTTCCCACCCAGTAGCAGAGCTGGTGAGACGTGAAAACAAACCCCAGAAAACCAGCATATTGAATTAACTGGGAAATGGACCCAGAGGTCATGCTGGCGTCTCTAGTAGGTCTCCCCTGACCACCCCTTGTCCCGGGGGGGAGGTGGCCTCATAACTGCCCAGTGGAAATGCTCAGAGTCCCCTCTTGCCAGGGTCAGCGTTGAAGCAGGAATAGCATTCCCGACCCTCAGAGGGTCTGCTGTTAAAGCCAGGGCCTTGACTGGGGAGAAACGAGAGCCTGAGCGTCGCGATGGAGACGTGCAGGCAGAGCCCGGTGACGCTGAAGACACTGACCCTGAGCTCCACTCAGCCTTCCTGCAGCAGAGGCGAGAGTCCCGCCTCCACGGCGGTGACCCTGTCTTTTTGCCCCAGAAGACGGCAGTGGCGTCCTCGGCCTCCAGGCTCATCTGACTCAGGTCCCAGCAGCCCCCAGGGATGATCCGCAGCGTGTGACCTGCGAGGAGCTGCAATGCCCCGAAAGGAGGGCGCGGGGCTCTCTCCGCAAACCAGCGAAAGCGTGGGCACTGGATGCGGGAATAGACATGAAGCGGCAGGAAAGTGGTAAAAAGAACATAAAGGCGGATGAGGTCCAGTGCACTCACGCTGGCCCAAGAAGCAGGGGTTCTGCAGCTCACGCCGGAGCTTGAGGGGCCAGCCAAGGCTCTGCAGGTGGCCGACGCTGCATGGCGTTGACACGCTGGCACTGCCCCGGTGGCCTGCAGGGCAGCGATTTCCAACCTTTCTCAGCTCACGGCACACAGACGCATCACGAAATTCTGCGGCGCGCCAAAAAACATATGTTTTTGCTGATCTGACATACTAGGTATAATTTTGATTCTTTCACACCGAATGGCTATTGTCATTGTTCTGCTTGACAGTCTGAGGGACCAGGCCAGGGCCCCGACGACACCAGTGTCAGGTGTCGCATGTTTCAAAAATCCCGCGGCGCGCAGGTTGACGGTCGCTGCTGCAGGGGGAGCGTCAAAGGCTTGGGGAGCCCTGGTTAGCGCGTTGGCCTGCGGACTGAAAGGTCCTGGGTTCGATTCCGGCCAAGGGCACCTGCCTCGCTTGCGGCTAGATCCCTGGCCTCGGCTGGGGTGTGTTCGGGAGGCAACCAGTCGGTATGTCTCTATCACATCGATGTTCCTCTCTCTGTCCCTTCCGCTCTCTGAAAAGCTATGGGAAAAGTATCCTTGGGTGGGGAATAATTTTAAAAAAGGCTTAAGGAGGTTGTAGTGTTAGGGGGACTTGTCATGTGAGACCCGGCCACCCACTGGGGTGGTGGGACACACTCTTCCTGGGAGGGCCACTCTCACTGAGACTGAGAAATACACTCGGAGGGGAGCCTTCACCTCCCTGAAGACCACTGTGGTTGCTCGTCGAGGGTCAGAAATAGCAGGAGAATAGCTGCCATTAAACTGAGGCCTTCAGGATAGTGAGGGTAATGCAGCCAGGGTAACTGAGCCCCGAGACGGCAGCGGCCCAGAGCAGCGTCTGCCTACCCAGGGCAAGGGCGCGTGGTCACCGCAGTGGCCCTGGGGCGAAGCAGCCATCGCAGCAGCGTGATTTGCAGGGGCCTGTGGTGCGGCTCGTGACTCCCTGGGCCCCAGAGGTGGAACAGACGAGCACGCTGCGGAATTCTTCCCCAAAAGCATTAATAGTTGTAATTCTAAAGGAATATTTATAAATTAAAATAAAAAGGAAGCAATTTACGAGGAGATAATATAAATGTCCAATAAACTCGTGGGCCAGTTGACTTAAACAAAGAGATACCATTTCCAATGTTCTCATTACTGGGCGAGAAAATTCTGTCCCATTTTCCCCCGGAATAGACCTGTCTCTGTACGTGAGGCCACGCTAGTTATCTGGCTGCGCTGATGTGCCCATTAACTACACATTACAATTCCTAAAAAGCGAAAGCGGGACCAGGAGGAAAATCCAGAATCCGCGTCTGAGAAAAACTCTTGGGCACAGCACCAGCCTTTAGCCGGGAAGCCCAGAAAAGGCTGAATACAGAACAGGTCCGTAATACTTGCTTAAAAAACGACTGAGTGTTTTTTAATCTTCACTGGAGGATATGTTTTTATTGACTTTTAGAGAGAGGAAGGAGAAAGAGAGAAACAACAGCGTGAGAGAAACGTCGATGGGCTGCCTCCCACACCCGCCCCAACTGGGGATCGAACCCGCAGCCCACTGGTTTATAGGACGAAGCTCCAGCAAGCTGAGCCACCCAGCCAGGGCGTGGCTAAGCATTTTACAAGAGGAATTTTGATTAAGATTTGTCCAGTTTCTAAGCTGGGCAAGTCAGGAAAATAGAGAAAATGAAATTTTGTTTTTCTTCATAGAAATTCCGCCAGCAAGAGCAGAGTGTTCCCCCGGGCTCCCCTTCCTCTTACACCCCACAGCCCTCAGCAGCGACGCCACGGAGAGCACGAAGGGGAAAGAAGAAGGACGTCATACGAACCCTGGAACCCGCAGTGCCAGCCCTGCGCCCTGCCAGCCCCAGCGGTTGACGGTGCGGATAGAGCAGGTGCGTAGGTGCCCAGCCCGGGAGGGTGTCAGTGCAGAGCTAGGACAGCCCGGGGCTCCCCCATGTCTGTGCACTTACTAACTCTCAATGCAATGCCCCCCACCTGGCGCAGCAGGAGGGGGGGCCAGGGCACCCGGCGGCCCCTCAGCGAGCTCTCATGGACAGACGGGCAACCCCCAGGGCTGGCCAAGGCTCCTGCGTCTAATGTTGAGTTGCTGGCGGTGAGAGCTCTGCGTGATACGCAAAGGAAACGAAAGGCTCTTTGCCACATAACTGACCACCTCTTGGTGTACAAAGGGAAGCGGGACTAAGTGCCTCAGCAGAGCTTGAAAACGGGGACCAGAGCCCGGCCGGGCGTGGCTCAGCGGCTGAGCGTCGACCTAGGGTCCAGGCGATCGGGGTTCAATCCCCGGTCAGGGCACATGCCCGGGTTGCGGGCTCGGTCAGTGACTCTCTCATCATGGATGTTTCTGTCTCTCTCTCCCTCTCCTGTCCTCTCTCTGAAATCAATAAAGATATATTAAAAAGAAAACAGGGACCAGATAAACGATGGTACTGTCTGAATTTTAATGGCATGAGAAAGGAATGATACATGATATGTAAAAATACCAGATACGATTCTATCCCAAGTACACCTGCGCTTTCAGATCCTCCTCCCCAGCGGCTTCATAGAGACCAGCGCGAAGCCGTGGCACCCACCACGCCTCCCGGTCAGCTCTCCCCCTCCCGGCTCCTCTGTTCTTGGCTCCAGGGTTTCACGGCTGTGCCACCCGTCACCTCGTCTCCTGGGGAAACAAAGGGCATCTTGTGTCTGAGAATAAAAGGTTTCTCACCGGGGTGACCTTCTTTACCATCTTTTAAGAAAGGCCTTGTTACAGCCTAACCTCTGATTTCTTAGACCTGTTTCATTCAAATCACAAAAAAGTCTCCTCTGCTTTACCACTGACCTTCACGACCTCACCTGTGATCTAAGAGTTACCACAAAATGAATTCTGGAATATCCAGCTCTCTTAGCATCACCGTTCCTCCTTCCAACTCCCTTACTCCCGCATTTTCTGTTTTGTAAATACGGATGTTCCCGTTTGTTCACCAAGTTCGGCATCCCGATTGTGACTTTATTTCACTCCCACGAAGCTTCTCGCGATGGCGCAATGATCCTGCTGACGTTCAGACTTCCACGAATTGGGTCCATGTGACCATCTGCCTTTTGGGCTTATACAGCTGGGACTCTGGGCCCAAGGAGTAGTCAGAATAGTATGATTTACTCAGGGCTAAGAAAGAAAACCCACGTAACTTAAGAAGAAACTATTTTCAGATTTATGCCATTATAGGCGGGTGTCGACCCTGCCCAACAATCCCATGATGTGCTCTTATCTAGAAGCCCCTTCCCTACCCTGCAGAGGTTATCGCAGAGCTTCTCATTCAAACCCAGGTCCATCTCCTCCACCTCCCACTCAGCAAATCGCTGAAAGCAGAGACTAACCAGGAAGCCTCCTCTTACATTCTAGTCAAGTTAATTATAGGGCCAATTAATTAACTTGATATGCACATAATAGGATAGGAATAGACATAAGTCGGCTCGGTTCAATACAGAGCCCAAAACGCAGAACAAAATACATATAAAATAAGTTGCAGAATGAAGGTGGCATTTCCTAGCTGTGGGGACGTAGATAGATTGTTCAGTATATGCTGTGAGAACTCTTGAGCAGCTAAATGCTTTTATGATGCAGTCATGTCTACACTCAAATAAACTCTCCTTCAATTTAGATCTCTGGAAGTACCAAGCTGCCCGTGGTCCTCAGGAAATTACTGCCAACGTTATATCTCCAGGCCACTGAATATTATAATTCTTCTACCTCGAGCTGCCTCGTAGGATTTTATCGCAAGCTCTACCTCACTATGCATTTTTAGTCATTTCCAGCTCCCTCAGAATGACTTTTTCCCTCCTCCTGGGCCTCCGCTGGGACTTGGGTATTTCCCTGTTATTTCATTGTTTATAAACACGCTCTGTTCATGCCTGAAATTCCCCCCAGTTGCGAGGAATGTGTTATTTCCCATTTTGATTGGAAACTGTTCATTCTACAAACATTTATTGAGTGTCTACTATAAATGTAGAGGATGGCGTGAGATACGGGGGACAGAGCTGTGATAAATAAGACCAAGGGCCTGCCCTCCGTGGTTTCACAGCCCACTGGCTGAGGCAGTTTGACCTGCAGAAAAATTTATCATATAAAAGGAAGGATCAGAATGCACTTACCCTGAAAAACAGAGCCATTAGGGATGATTTAATAACAGAGTGTGATCATATTAAGGGTGGGAAAGGAGATGCATTAAACAGCTCTCTGTCTTTCTGAAGACCTGGGAAGACTATTAAGTACCAAATGAAAATGATGTTTCTATAAATAGTTGCTACACAAAATAGGTTAGCTCAGGGTGCACAATTATTTCTAGTGCTGTTTCAAAACAAGAATGGACCAACCTGCATATAATTTTTTTCTGTGCAGGAATTATGTGGAAATACTTTTTTCTTTTGCACATTACTTTATGGATACTTAATAATTTCAGTTTTATGAGTGCTTGACAATCAGTTCAAAAGGATATTTATTTGGATTAATCTTAAAATTTAATGATACCTACTTGAAAGTGAATGATAACACATATTGTAAGGCTCTCTTGTATAAAATATTTATGGAATCCTAAAAGGGCTCTTACACATTTATGAGTATTCAAATGTTTCTGTTCAGTTATTACACTAAAGATAACTGCAGAATGTCACTCCTATTCCAGGGGATTATATGCATACGATCTTCGATGCAAAGTCAAACTTCAACAAACTAGATGAATTCAGACCTTTAGAAGTTGTGACATTTGCATATAAATTTAAACTCTGCCCCTGAGCTATAAGAATAAATTAATAATCCAATTTAAATATTTGACAGACATGCCTTGTAAGAAATATGGTATTGAAAGATATATTGTAGTCAGAATGTAGTAGGAAAGATATTCTGCCTAATGACATTTAATTTACTGTCACAAAGACAAGTATATAGAGTTCATGCAATTTGCGTTATGGATTTAAAGTCCACACCTTTAATTAGGAAATCTGCCCTAAGGCAGGGTAATACTCTCATTCACAATTAAGGCTAATTCATAAGGTTAGTGATGGAGAAGGAAAGAGATTCTGTTTGAAACAGAAAGTTAGGTAAAAAAAAAAAAATCCAACAATGTTTGCTTTTTAAAATTTTACTTTCCAATTACAGTTTACATTTAATATTGTTTTGTATTGGTTTCAGGTGTACAGCCTAGTGGCTAGACAGGCATATATGGCACAAAGTGGGTCCCAATATCTCCAGTGCCCACCTCGCACCACACATGCAGCTATGTTTCTTTAGGTAGGAAATTTGAAAGAAGCACATGCCTCAGTACGACTTAAAAAAAAAAAGATATGTCTTTATTGATTTCAGAGAGAGGAAAGGAGAGGGAAAGAGAGAGAGAAACATCAATGATGAGAGTCATGGATCGGCCGCCTCCTGCACGCCCCACTGGGGATGGAGCCCACAGCCCGGGCCTGCGCCCTGACCGGGAATCGGTCCAGTGACCTCTTGGTTCATGGGGCGATGCTCAACCACTGAGCCACACCAGCTGAGCCCATCTGAGTCATGTACCTTCCTGTCTACCTGTGACCATAAGTTTTTATGCATTAAGACCCTTTCTTTCCAGATGTTCACTTTTTTCCCTCCTCATTTGAGTTAACACGTGATCTCATCCCAAAGTCTCTCTTTTGTCCTTCTGTCCTCCCCCAGGTCATGCTGTGTGTTCTTCAGAAATCCCTCTTGTAAATTGCTGATCCTCTACCAGTTCAAAGGTGTCCTCTCCTCTGTTAAAACACAATAGCAATAAGATTTTTACCACCGCCAGGAGGTGTGGCGTCAGTTGTGTAGCATGTGAGAAAGTGAAATGTCCCCGGGGGGACGCTAACACGCCGGCCTGCCCTGCGGTTTCCCATGGACACAGGGCTCCTGAACAGAGGAAAACACTGCGTCATTCCAGGCGAAAGCAGTCGGTGGGGTGTCGGCATGATCCCTCCTTCCCTAACGTAACACAATGGCCCATGGATCCTGCACACGCAGAGGGTAGTGTCCTTGCAGAGGGACACGGGGCTGGGGATACGCCACTTCCTCGTGAGTGAAAATCCTGCCCTTTGTTGCCTAATTCCTCAAGTTTGTTCACTGGACACACAGTCCTGAGATGTGGCCCAGATCGAAGTGATGAGGTCCCGCCTTCTTAGAGTGTTAATCAAGAACAGGCGGGGACGCTTGGGGCTCAGGGCAGACCGTGTTTCCCACTGATGTCCTTCAAGTCCAATAAGTTGGGACATGAGAGAGGGCGTCTCCCTCTGAGTCACAGGGTGCTTTTCTCCTAAACCTTGAGGGTGCAGGTTTGGGGTATAAAGGAGATCAGTGCAATAAGCAGACAGATTAAGTAGTTTGCCTGTGATTACAAACCAACTAGTGCAGGAAGAATCAAATTCAGGCATTTCTTAAATATTATCCTTCACTGCCTCTAGAAAAAAAAAAGTGTGGGTTAGACAGAATAAATATATATATATATATTTTTTTTTTAAAAAAGGAAGGCTGAGAAGCCACAATCAATCATTTCTTTTAGATTTCATTTTTATTCCCACATTACTTCCTCTTTCCATATCTTCTCAACTTCCGGACAACGTTTAACCTTGACTGATTCCTCCCCCGACAGAGCATCTCGTATCATGGCTCTAAAACATTTATTTCCACCCGAAAGTCATTTACAGTCAACTCAGTAGCTGACATCGAGCGCTGCTGATGAATGTGTGTCAGCTGTGGACTTGCCAGAAACATGCCTGCTGTATTTCTTTCAGGCATGGCAAAATGATCTTATACACGTGCTAATTACACTTATTTCATTGTTGGGTAGTTCATAAACATAGTAAAAATCATTTTATCCTGACATATGATTAATTTTCAACTCCCCAAAGCAAAGTTTTCATATCTTCTGAAAGAAATCTTCAGTCAAGCGACCAGCTCTTGAGTTCAGTGATGGCCAATGTCAGCACATGCTCTGATAACACATACTAATTACTAAGCATGTTATAATTTTCTAAGAAGCAAGAAAAAGTGCTAAGAATTTATGTATTTAGAGATGTTTTGTTATTGAAAAGAACATAACTGACATTGATACCCTTTTTGGTGAGAGCTGAGCACAGCAGTGGGGATGTGAAAGCCCCTTTTGTATTTGGCCACCTCCATGTCTTATAGAAACATCTAGACTCCCTTTCATTTTGGAAACTCCCCTCCTGACAGTCTCTCCTTTTCATCTTGAGGTCATCTGATTGTAGCTTTGAGTCCCTGTTCCTGCTCTCGAGGTTTCTGGAAGTTATAATAATTATTATAACTGCTGCCTCCATTCTGTTATCTGGCCCTTCCTACTCAGAAACTTGAGTTAGTTCAGTATGGATTTCGAACACCCACAGCCGACAGCGTTATGAGTTATACAGAACGTTGAGCCAGGTAAGGAATGTTGTGTGGTAAAGACCCTAAAAGGTGAAACAAGCTGATTTGAGGTCTGTTTTCCTTAATCCTTGAGCTGCAGACCTTTTCACAAATCTACACTATGGTGTAGCCTGTCCCAAGTCCTTGACCAGCTTTACCATTATTTTTTACCACCTCAGTATGTGGTGCTCTTTGGTGCAATGATACTATTATCCTTGAGCTCTACCCTTCACACTTCTGTAAACAGAGAGAGAAATTCACTCCATCCCTGGACCCACTGTATTTGGCAGGTGGCTCCTTCCTTAGGGACAGGGAGAGATGCTCTGGCCAGGTCTCCCTTGCTCACACACTTCTCACTGTTTTCAAAATTCAACATCTCTTCTATCAGTATTTTTGATAGTTATGGATTAAGAATTTGCTTAGCCTAGAAATACAAAGGTGAAATTCATAAGCTTCATATAAAATTTTGCAAAAAAAAAAAAAAAAAATCTGTTCAATCTTTGATTTGGAGGAAATAGAATTTTCCTGTATTTTCAGAGAAAAACAAACCTAATGAGTTGATTACAAAGAATCATTTAGCAGAATGAGGGGCACATATTTGTGCAAAAGCTAAGTGCCGTTGTAAAAAAATGTTCTTCGATAAATGATTTTCACCAATTGAGAATTGTTAACATGACGTTCACGGAAATGGCTGCGAGGAATATCAGATCTTGAACATTTTCTTGAGTTACCACCTTCTCTGTAACACTAGGAGAACTGGGTCAGCCGCGTGTCAGTGGGAATCTGTGCTGCCACAATCACTCTCGTTGTAGCCACAAGGCAACTCTGTCCCGGAATCTATATTTATTAATAGCCTTGATAGGGAAGCCAAGAGACTCCCAGTGGGGTTTGCTTTACTCAAGATTTCTTGAGGAAATAAGATGCCTTAAAATATTTAACTGAATAGATCTCTGAATAGTTTTTCTGTAGCCTCCTTGACGTGCTGGCATTAGCACAAGCATGACACAATCAGGGCACTTCCACCGGCTAGAGTCCAGGGATGAGCCTCAGACTAGTCAGGGGGTGACCTGAGGCGGAGAGCCCATCCATCCCAAGGTTTAAATAGTGGTGAGGACCCTTTCCTGTCTTCTACCCAAGATTGACAATAAAGGCATCTGTTCCTCTCTTTTCTCAATCCAACTCAAAGTATCAAAAGTAGTAAAAAGAAATAATTAACCTCAGTGAAATTAGGAAACAAAGCTCCGTATCGAAAACCATGAAGCAAACACCACAAAATACCCGTCAACTTGGCCCAAACTCCAGGAGGAACTTGGAGCTGATGCACATCCATCTCGAATCTCAAGAAAAATACTGACTCTCCGAAGGTGAGTGACATCGCTTCACAAAGATTTGGAAAGGCCCATGTGAAGAGGGAGTGCACGTTCCCCCCTCGCAAGAAGGAAACCTAAAAGAATAAAATTTCCTTAGAACTGATTATTCAAGGGTGGTTCTCGGCAGAAGGTCAGAAAAAGAGGGAAGGAGGGAGGGGAAGATAGAGAAAGAGAGAGAGAGGAAAGAAAAGATAAAGAAAAAAGTGTCTCCAAATCCTGATCCCCTGAGCAGTTCCTAAAACTCATGGATAATTGGACAGCAACATGGACTATGGTCCTTCAATAACCAAAAGCAAAGAAGATCTGATATGAAAAGCACTCCACCAGAGCAGGGACTCTTCTGCAAACCCCTGGGGGGCACATAAAAGACACTTGAAAAGGGATTGCTCTGAGAAATTCCATTATGTTCATAATTAACAAAAATGGCCTCTCGCTTCGCATCAGGCCAAACTGAAAGCCCCGGGGAGCTGGGAGCTCGTGGGGAGGGGTGCCGAGCCAGGGGGGCTTTGTGGGCACGTATTTTAGAGCCTCGGTGCGGATGACTTCATAAGTGTCTATACCATTTTATGATTCACGTCTTTGTTACAGAGGTTTAACAGACTAAAAATTCCAAGAGACATCAATGCAAAAATATGTCCATTACTTAACTTGATACATATGCATTTATTCGGAAGCTCCCTTCTCTCGCCTTAATAGGAGGCGTGGGGTGAAGAGCAGCGCGGGAGCTCTTAGCAGGGCCTGTGGAGATAGAATGGCTTGGCTGGGATTCCAGCTCTGGGAGCCCCAAGGGGACGTCAGGCAAGTGCTTTAGTATCTCAGAACTCATTTGTACGTCTCTATAATTGGGCCGGTCCTACCTCTTTTACAGAACCTATATGATAAATGACAAAATGTATGCAAAACATCTAATACTATAGTTGGTATTACTGTAAGTGCTTAACAATGGGTGGCTGTTAATATAACTTTCGAATGAGTTCAGTTAAAATATCGATCGATTTGTCAAAATGCTTACTGTAACGACTTCTATTTTACCCGGTTCTATAAAATTTAATACTGTTATGAATTGAGGAGATTTTATTTTAGGGACAGTGGTAATAATGAGGCTCAGCTCTACAAAGCCTATTATATTTCAAAATTAAATAGTTCTTGAAAAGAATTTTCTTCTTACTCCATGAACATAGGTCTCAAAAATCAACTTTACTCATAGTCGAAAGCATGCCTTATTACTATGTCAACAAACAAAATATGCCAGCCCTCGACTTAATAATATTCTTTAATTTTATGCCCTGGTACTTATCAGAAGCTCAATAATTCATCTTTATATTCATAGAAATATTTATACAGATGTATTGATATGTACATATTTTTATTTTGGAATATCATATTCTAGCAATTTTAGGAAAAGTCAGCTATTCTGAAAGAAATATTTTGTAGAACTAGTAACTTTAAATGTTCAGTAAAAAAATACATTAAAATCTGTTAAGTAAAGGCACTGACCATAATATTTCTGTCAGCTCTTAACTTTTTCTGGGTGACTGCAGCTCAAAGACTCAGCCCTCAGCTGGTAAGTCCCCTGTGTCCATTTGGACACGTGGTCAGCCGTCCCTACTCTGTCATGCCAAGGACACGTTCTACTTCTGTGACACTCTCTCCTTTCCTGTTCTAAACCCACACCTTGTATTTTGAGTAGATGGTTAAGGTGGATTGGAAAATACCAAGGACAGAAGGAACTCAGCATGCTGACAGGATTCACAAAGGAGACCGAAGCTCAGGTCAGGGCCCTGGACTCACAGATGCTCCCAGGGCTGGTCCTGTTTAGCTCGCCGGCCCATGCCCATGGTATTTTACTTGGCGGCCACCCCTGGCTGCCCTGGCATGGCTTCTAATTTTGCACTTCTCCCTGGTCAATAGGTAGACTTCATATAACAGTACATGTTTTCCTGCAGACCATTTAAAACTAGATTCGGTAGGAGGGACATGAACATGAAGATTCCCATTTGAGTCCACACAACATGGACATAATGCCATCGCAGATTTTTCTGTTGTTTTTATAGCAGGCACGTTTAAAACAGTAAAGAGAAACAGTTGAAATTAATTTTAATAATATATTTTATTTCAGACAAGACCTACAAAATATTATAATTTCAACACGTAAAGAACGTTAATATTTGTTTGTTTTTTTTTTAAAAATATATCTTTATTGATCTCAGAGAGAGGAAGGGAGAGGGGGAGAGAGAGACAGAAACATCAATGATGAGAGAGTCATTGATCGAGCCCGCAATCCGGGCATATGCCCTGACCGGGAATCGAACCCCGATCGCCTGGATCCCAGGTCGAGGCTCAACCGCTGAGCCACGCCCGGCCGGGCTGTAAAAATTTCTTGTGACTCAGCATAAGGAGACGCATGGAGAGGCCTGGATTTTACTCTCGAATCCCATTGACTCCCGGCCTGGCTGCTGTGCTGCTGGTTGACGTGGTCCCCCCTGAGCGCCCCTCTGTGACCACAGTCCCTTCGCCTAAACCACTCGCTCCCTCAGCCATGGCATCAGCCTTCTCCTTCAGCTCTTTCAAAGTCCTCTCTCTCTCTCACCAATTTTATTTTTATTAAAAAAAAATTAAAAGAAAGGGAACAGAAAAGAGCAAACGGCCTGAGAGCTGGTGTGCCGAGTGCTGTGGAATCGCACTAAGCCCTGTCCTGACTGTAAAAGAAAATCAATTCAGAAAGTATTGACTTGGAAGAACTTAATTGCGCATAAAATTAATTTATGGATGACTCTGCCTGGGGTGTGGGACAGGAGGACGGATGAAGCCGGCCTGATGTGGTGAACTCCGGGCAGCCGGGACAGGGACCCGGGGAAGGGGCGGCGGGGCTTCGCTCCCGCTACAAGCATCCCAGCTGGGTTACGAGCGCCGGGAGGCTGGAAGCTGTTCAACAGCAGCAATTGTAGACAAGCCTAAAATGAAAAATAGCTAAATTGGATTATATTTATTTGACCGTTTGGGTTAATTCTTATAGTGCCTTTTTCTCATTTGCCCAGTTTCAGATCTTTTTTTCCTGCTCGATTTAATCCCATCATTCGGTTCCTGGTGAGACCCTTCTTTCTAGCTTTTTTTTCTTCTTTTTTTCTTTCACTGTGTTGGCCAAGATATTTAATATAATGAAGTGTCCAAATGGAGACGGCTGGCATTTTCGTCTAGGATGCCTTGAAATTTCGTGACATCTTGCGTCGCATCTACTGAAATGACCCCGTTACACCCACTAACATCGTGATGGACGCGCGTCGTCTTCCAGGGGTTACATTCACTCTCCTTCCCTGGGTTCAAAACGTTTTGATAACACGTTTCTGTTCTTTGCACTGTTATTTCCTTCCTTCTGCTTTCTTTGTGTTTGCTTAAATGTTACTTCTAAAAGTTCTTTTTAGAAATAACATTTACTTATCCGTATTGAGATGGGGAGAATTGGTCTGAATTACGTGTTTTTCCCTTGTCCAAAAATGCTTAGAAGACATTCAACAAATACGTCTCAAATGGATTTAGTAGAATAACTGTGTGAACTCTGACACCCGTGAGCATATCCATTTAAATATAACCATCAGAAAGAATGATTTATTCAACAGGATGACCAGGGCTCTAGTATTTTCAGTTATTTTGCTACATTTGTCGCGTCTAAATTTTCAATGACCTCACACTCAAAATATGTTTTTTAACAGCCGAATGCTGCGAGTTTTCTGTCATGCACGGGAAATAATACGAAAACACACAAAATTCAAAGACTTTACCGTTGGGGATGGGAAGGGAGTATGGAAGGACATACACGTAGATTCAAGGCAATCGGCACATGGCGAGTGTTTCCCTTTCCTACTGAAGTTCATGCCCCTTCCCCTCTCACCTGTGTCAGGAGCTCCACCTTCTGTCACCCTGTCCTTCCCCGTCGCCAGCGCTTCACAGTCTTACTTTTGCCCCTCCCCCCCATTCAAAATTTGGTGAAAGCTTCCTCCGACCCCCTGAAACCAGCCCAGAGAGCGTTCCGGCTTCTTCATCGGGGCGACTATTGTCTACGCCCCGTGTCCCTCAACGACGCTTCACGACCTCCTTCCTCCCTTTACCTCCCTGCCCAGGACACTCCTACTGTTTCGGGGTTGGTGCTTTTTCAAAATATTCTGTTTGTGCTTCTTCTGTTATGATTTAATTTATTTGCACAAATTAAATTATTGCCTCTATAATGGTGGTTTGATACAAAGCTATCGACTGTTGATTTCTTGCCTGGCCCAGAGACACAAATTCCAAATTACTTGCAGAACAAGTGCCAGGTAGATTTTCAATGAGCTTCTCAGCTCCAAGAGGCTGAAAATGGTACTTTTTATCTATTAACTGCCACTATCTGCTTCCACGTCTGTTTTCTGCTGGTACTTCCTGCTTTATCAATGTCACAAAATATTCTACCATAAACAGTCCCGAGGAGTCAGGGACGTTATCAATGCAAAAGCAGGGGACAGATGAAATTCAAATTAGATGAGCTTCTTAAGACAAGCGGAGAAAATAATAAAACACAGGGAGACACGTCAACACGCTCTTTCCATTTCCACTTGGAGGGAGCCGGAGGTCCCCACTTGTTCTAACAAGAAATAAAGTTGGAAAGCCTGAAAAATCAGCAGCTCCTCTGGGGTTCATGAGCGAGGGGAGGGCACAGGGAAAACCACCCGAGGGCTGCAGAGACCGATGGGGCTGTTTGTCCTTTGCTATTGAGTTGTCTGGTTTGTTTTTGCACATTATAGATAGTAGCCCCTATACTGTTGGATATATTGGTTTGCAAATATTTTCTCTCACTTCATAGGTTGCCTTTTAATGTTGCAGATGGCTCCCTCTGCTCTGCTGAAGGGTCTGAGTTTGGTGTCGTCCCACTGGCTTGTTTTTGCCTCTGCTGCTTTTCCTTTTATGTCAAATCCACAAAACATGCTGCAGGGACCGATGCCAAAGGCTTTCCGCTGTATGTTTTCTTCTAGGAGTCTCACGGTTTCAAGTCTTACGTTTAAGAGTTTAATCCACTTGGAGTTGATTTTTGCGTGTCGTGTGCGATAGGGGCTCAGTTTCATTCTTCTGCATCTGAATATCCAGTTCTTGCAACGCCGCTAATCGGAAAGGGGGTTCTTTCCCCCGGGGTGTGATTTTGGCAACTTTGTCAAAAATTCACTGACCGCATATTCCCGGTCCACACACAGAGATTGTTTGGGAATCTCTGCTGTGTGCCGTTGGCCTATGCGTCTGTTTCATGCCAGCACTATATGGCTTCTACTCCGTATAGCCTTGTTATTGAGCATGAAATCGGGGCGCACGATACCCCCAGCTTTGTTCTCACTCCCCATCGGCTTGGCGTTTCACCGCCTTTTGTAGTTTCGTAACAATTGTAGGTATTTTTTCTGTCTCTGTGATAAGTGACTGCAGTTTTGATTAGGATGACATGAAACCTGTAAGTCACGCTGTAATACGCATGTTTTAACAATGTTAATTCTTCCACCCAGAGACGCAGAGAGCTTCCCGCTTATTTATGTCTTCTTCAGTGTCTTTCATTAGTGTTTTATGGTCTTCAATGTACACATCTTTCATCTCCTGGATTAAATTTATTCATGAGCGTTTTATTATTTTTTATGGTATCATAAATGGGATTCTAAGGCTCACATACAGATTTAAAAACAGATAAAGAAAAAGATACCATGCTACTACTAATGAAAAGAAAGGCGCTGGCGCTCCACCGACTTTAGGTAGAACGGGCGTCCACGCAAGGCAGCGTTCGGGGCTGCGCCACGTGGTGCGGACGGGTCACATCTCGGGGAAGACACAGCGGGCCTGTGTCAAAGCCCCTGAGCCCCGCGCCCGCGCGTCAGGCTCGGTCAGCACGACCCGCAGAACTTCGAGGGGATCGGATGGCCCCGCTGCGACAGCCGGAGACGCCAAACGGCCCCTTTCAGAGGCGGAGAAAATCCGCAAGGACGCAGCCGGAAGCTTCGACAACAACGATGAGCCAGTTTCAAATATTTTTTTTCTCCAAACAACTTCTTGTTTTCTGGACCCTCCGAGGCTACCACTTCACTCCGATTTCTGCCACTGCCGCCGCCGAGGCCGGCACCGGTGACGACGGTGGCAGCTGATGGACGTCGCGCATGGCGTGTCAGGGGCGGCTGGGGGCTTTCCGCACGTTTATTTAATTCACCCTCACGGGAGGGAACCGAGGCCCGAAGGCCCTGTGTGCTTTCCTTCACTTTACACCGCTTAGGGCAGGTTTTGGGTTTAAATTGTAGCAGCCCGTGTCCAGAGTCCAATAGTTGTCCATGCGGGGAGCTTTTCTTTTTATTTTTTTAAAGCACTTGAACAAGCAGATGACACGGCTGTAGGCATGTTTCTATTATATGAAGAAGAGATTGCCAGAAACGGCCTTAAATGTTGATGAATTGCTCCTCTCCCGCAGTTTTGTTGGTGTCGGGAATCTTATCCTAAGGTCCTGTGGCCAGCGTCCCGTTTCCTGCTGAGCAGGTAGCCACCTCCCAGAAACTCCACCTGCCACCAGCTGTCAGGCTCCCCTGGTGCTCCCCTATGTTTAAGAAAAATACAACAGATTAAAATCTAAAGAATCAGCCGTAACCTCGATGCAGCAAATGCATCTGTTTGAGAGTCCTTATGGATGTTGTGTAAGACAATTTCTTTCAAATTCCCATTTCTAAAATTAAAAGAAGCGTGTTTCACTATTAAATGATAAGTTTCCAAATATTTCCACTCTCCCCTAGCTGTGATTTTTATTTCTATACATCTTCCTGGTATTATCTGCTGCGTGGATTATAAACGGCTTCTGCATACATCTTCTCCGTGGTAAAATTAATGCCAGTTCAAAATACAGCTTTATCATATTATGGGAAAAGATAATTAAGTCATTCTGTAACCTTGGGCAGGTAATAAAACTTCTCTGGACTTTCATTTGCTCATCTGTACAATAAAGGTGTTGGAATAGATTATCTTAAATGTCCCTCCCAGTTCTGCCATTCTGTGTGATAAGCTTTAAAATAAACCAACTCACCGCCCATTTAGGGATGTCTCCAATAACAGGATAGTCACGACTTCCATTTATGGGTGACGTGACCTTTAATGACCTTGAGATAACTTCTTAAGATCCACACTTTACAGCTAATAGACGCACTCGCATTTAGCTCCATTTAACATTATGGCATCGGGAGAAAGAAGAATTGGCTCTGTATCCAATTCTTGATATTTTATAGTCTCTACTTCTAAAAATCTATAGCAGCAATAACAACGTAATAAAGACTTTCTCGTGTGTGCCACTCACAGTTAAAAGTTAGTTCAAGGATGCTGCACCAGTGCTGTCTGTAAAAAGAAATGAAAATGAAACTAAAAAGATCTTAGGGAAAAGGTCTGTTGGTATTTCCTCGGGGTGCATCAGGCTGGAGGCTGTTCTTTCTCTCAAAAATCAGAAAAGCAGACAAGCCCCCCCGATCCTGCTGAGAGGGGAGAGCATGGGGACCCCCGGACGCGCAGGACAGAGCAGAGCAGGGAGCAGGGGTCCTCATCCGCGTGTCCGAGCCCAGCCGCGAGGCTGTGCCAGCTGCGAGAAGGGAACTGGCTACGGCACATAACAAAATACAAATTTTTTTAATGACCTAGCGGGTCAGAAGAGATCAATACCTGTAGATGGGTAAACCAGGGCATCTCTTCAGGAAAAATGGAAGACGGGCTAGTCTCCTTGAGGGGCGTAAGGTCAGCCAGCCGAGCGCTCACAGTGACCACGAGAAAAATACCTCCGGGGGTGCCGACCCCACCAAGGTCACGTCGGCCGGGGGCGCGTGGGACCTGGTCTTGGTGCCCAGATGGCAAGAGAAAGAAAGGTGCATGAAATGTTAGGGTGCAGAAGGGTACACAAGGGGGCTGCAGATCCTCACACGGGGAGGCGATGAAAAACCCACCGGGGTCCAGGACCACGCTACTCAGGGGTGGGAGTTCACTGCTGTGCACAGAGGGAATCCGAGGCCACTGTGGACTGTCAGGGGGACTGAGGGAAGCCACAGGGTGTGACATAAAAAGCCTTGACCATTTCTTAAGATGCCTGTTGAGAAAAGAGTACAGAATAAAACATAAAATAAAAAAGACAATGCCTGTATAAGACAGAGGTTCATAAGTTTTGGAAAGCAGCCGCACCACACGATGAACTGATAAATACATGACCTCCGAAGCCCCTCCCTGGGGATTAGGACCCACAGGCGGCCACGAGGGCCCAGATCTCTCTAAGCTCTCGGGCGGGCCACATGCCTCCCGGGGTAAGGCCTCCGCCCTGGGCTGGGAGTCCCATGCCTTCACATTCTCTTTATAAACGTATGGGTGTGTGCTCATTAGCGATGCTTGCTTTTCAACATCCTAAGAACAATGTGCAAAGTGATTAAAACAGGGCTGGACACGCTGCAGTCACTCGGAAATGTTCGCTGTACCTGCTTATAAACTCTCATGCGGAAACAAATATGTGCCACGCATGTAGATGTACGTGTGTGGATTCGTCTGAGTAAATTAGGTCACATGAACAAAGTGGGGCAGAACCTCCTGGATTGCTCTTAAGCAATATTTTGTTGTTTTGAAGGCTGTGAATTCTAAATATCTTGTCCTGAGCCCAGGAGAAGATTACAGAGTGACCCGAGCTCAGGCAGGGAGCCCAAAAAAATGCAGGCCTGCCCTCTGCAGCTACACAAATCACATTCCCCCGAATTGCATAATATAAATAAATATACTAAAATAGAAGTGAAGACAAGATCAGTTTTAATAAGAAAAATTGCTTTGCTTTGGGATCTTTGGGGAGTTACCTAATGGCTAGTGGCATATTAGGTCTGTCCTTTTAATCTTTTCATCCATTCCGACCACTGTGATAAAGTTCTCTTGTGCTATTTAACTGCAGCATTAAGGAAGCTGATGGGTCCACAGCAGGCAGGGTCAGTTGTATCAACCTTTAAAACATCCAAATTAAGATATTTTTATCCCAACCACTAAAGGAGAGAATGACCTCAATGTGTATTCCCCGAGGGGGAAAATGGGCAAGTTAGTCTAATTAAATTCTCGATAAGATCTTCAAAGCTTGAGAGTCATGAAACATAATCGAAAATCTAGTTTTCAGTTTAATTTCCCCCAAAGTTACTGCGAATGCTGTTCACTGTGAGTGTGATCGGTCCAGCGCAGCAGCTACACCAGGGGGAGGCTGTCCTCTGGAGCAACAGTTAATTCCAGTGACCTAAGCATTGAAAAGTGTGGCTTCTTGTACGTTCCCATGATCAGCATTGCAAGGGACACTTGGCGGTCTGAGGACACCAGGATTTCAGTTGGTAGCTCCAAAAAATAACGTATGAAATAACTACTATCTGTTTGATGACAGGGTTGGGAGACCGGGGACATAAGATTGCTTATAACTCAAGGAAAATCTGTGCAGAACAAGTGATAGCTTCAGTGACAGGAGAGCCTCTCCTGCCGTCCCGTCCATTTCTGCTGCGTGACCGGTGATCACAGACACCAGTGAGACTTGCTGATTTGGGAACAACTTCATGGAAGGATTGAGATGTAGAAACTCTGAGAACGAAGCAAAAACTGCCAGCTGGCTTGTGACCCATGCGGTCCTTTATTTTCAGCATAATGTTCTTTTTGCGAATTATATTCCCATTGAAGTATACGTGTTAAATGATTTCCAAGAATCTAACATTGTGGACATTATTGCTACTTATTTCCCCTAAACATTTGGATCTTTCCCCGTCTTTCTGTCTTCTGTGATTCTGTTAGTCTGCTGCAATATCTCCCCTCAGCTTCTCTTTCTGGCAAATGTTCATTTATACAGAGTTTTTTAAAATTCAAAGTAAATTACCCAATCTCTTATAAATCAGTAGTAATTTATATAGCCTACATTTAAAAAATGTGTCTTAAAATGATTATTTTCATGATTTTCTTTTTCACTAAATATGATTTCTGGAGTACAAGTATCCTACCTTATATATGTTTATAACTATCAACATTCTAAAATTTATTAGATGCTTCAAGAGTCAATGAAACATATTTATCTTGATTAAAAGATACACATTAAGTATATGCAGAAGCATCCTTTAATTTGAAAAATATAATTAAGTGACATAATAAATGAGTTTAACTGTTACATTTTTAATAGGGCATCTTTTAAAATTAAATACAGGAAGGAAATGTAGTGGAGGACATTTATTACCAATCAGAACCTTACCAGAAGTCTGAGTCACTGTGTATTATAATGCTAACGCCTTGTGCAGCAGAACAATTTGGCAGGAGATCTGATGCCAGCAGAACTGCTGGAACGTCCCTGTGCTAGCCGGTTACTATGGAAATAAAGGAAGAATAAAGCAGAGTGTCAGGCAGGAAAATTCAGCAGGCATTGCTTGTAGCTTAAGATTTGGGCAAAGATATTAGCTAAAAATCACCATAAGAAGTAGGTCTGTCTCACAGTGTCTTGTTGACAAAAAGACCTGTAAGGGTCCCTATTTAGCACTTTAAACACTCTTTAAATACTCAGCTTCTATGTACCTATCCAGCCAGTTCGAACTTGTAGTAAGCCTTGGTGCATTTATAATTTAAAAAAATAGGCTTTGGTTGAGTATCAACCTAACAGTTATCCTTTTAATGAAAAGCATGCATGGAGCACTGCAAATCAATTATTTAAACTTTAGTCATTAAATCTCTACCAAATTGCTTTTACCCATTTGTTTTACTTGTGCAAGAATAGTTTGTATTACGCTTAACTCGTGCAAATTAAAACTTGAGAAAAGCTTATAGAAAATTCACAAGCAAAATACCTGTTATATACACCTTGAAAGCATTTTATTTCTATCAGGTAATTAGATTAGATGCCAGCATAGGATGTTAGACTTTAATATTTGGAAAAGAAGTCCTATAGAGAGAGTCTTAATAGAAATAAAATGTGAACAGCAGGACTGAGTTACTATAAAACTAGGCTTATTAGAAAATTTATATGAAGTATACATATGCTAGTTTTTCTGAAAGATTATTCCTTTGCTGGAATGGTTTATAAATTTTAATCTATTCTTTATTTCTGTTTGAGTGGGGAGATAGGCTCTAAGCATATTGCTACTGCAATTCACTAAATAGTTCTAGAAGTTGTTAGAGTGCATTCTTCATTTGAGTTTTAATTTGCAAAATAAAATTATGGCCCAATTTTCCACGATTCTGGGTTGACTTGAGTTACCTATGCAACGTCGCTTGCATATTCCCTCCTAGTCATATCGAGTGACTCCCGGGCTTGGGGTTGGATATAGTGTATAACTGAGTCTCAGCTCAACCTCTGTCATCCCTGAAGCCTAACCCCTAACTCCCCCTCAAACAATAAAAAGCGTTAAAAAGTATAACAAAAAGAGACAACATAACACCAGGAATTAAAATTACATTTTAACCTGACAAATACCTAGAAGAAGAGAGAAGGAAGTTCAATAAGTTAATGCGTTTTCACATTTACCACGTACGCGTCGACGGCTGGGAGCGTCAGGGGCCCGAGTCTCAGCCAAGCCTCACTGTGGGGGACTATGTCACACAGTGAGAGTGAAGCATGTGATTAAACACGACTGCTTCCTACACTGGGTTTAGAGAGATGAGTCTAACAACAACCAAAATACGAAGGGCAGGACCCAGCACAAAGTAATCATCGCTGGTGATGATAAACACCGCGTATGTCGGCGAGCTGATTATAGGTTGAATGAAAAGAAAACGAAATAATATGAATTTGAAAACCGAACAAGATGATTTCTAAACCACAAGTGAAATCTAAACGTGGTCTTGGAGAGTCAAAGGAAAAAGACAGCTTTGACTGTTTCCTAGAAAAATGAGAATAGCATTTACTCGGTGTCCTCGTAGACCCGAGAAGACAGGCTCCTGTGAAAGCAGGACTAAGAGATGGGACAAAACCAGGATGAGACAAATAGACAAATCGATGGTTGTATCAGCCACAAAAGGATTTCAAGGAAATAGGAAAATGCAAGAGCAAACCTAACATTTTTATTGGAATTGTAACTGGAGAACGGGCTCAGAACCCTCCCGTTCAGCTTAACAAGACACGTAGGTGCTTTCCAGAGACAACAGGCCCCGGCCCTAAGTCACTGCAGCAGGCGCCCGAGCAGGAGGGAGAACTTTGGCCTCCAGCTGCACCTGGACCAAAGTCTCACCTCCTGACACACGGACACGCGGAACCGAAGGACCGGGACACGCCTGGAGCTTGGGCACCTGAAGCCTTCAGGGAGCAAAGGGCCGCTGTCCAGGGAGGTCTGGCGCTGACGACCCTTCCCCACAAGCGGCCAGGCTCCAAGGTGCCCCCATTAAAACCTGCCCCATTTGTGCTCCCATGTCCCTGTTCTTCCTAAACCCAAAAAACCTGCCCTGACCCTGGATCTGGGAGCCTGGGCTTTCGAGCATTAGCTCCCCGCTCTCCCGGGTGGTGTCATTCGTGATGAAATATCCAGTTTTCTCCACTGAGATTCTCTGGTGTCTAGAGTTTGGCTCTGCCAGCGCCCGGCGGACAGACTCTTTGGGTGTAACCGAAACATTAAAAGTAGTGGTTGGACTATGCAAACCAATCAGCACAGCGAAGAACAACCTCTAAATTTTCTCCCAGAAAAAGAATGGAGAAACAAAGTATGAAAAAAACCCGTGGAAGCTGACAAAGCTGAACGTCGCTTGAGCTCCATGCTCCTGGAGAACAGGGGTGAAGAAGAAGGGCCCCCATCCTTTTGGGTTGGGGGTTTGGCTCACTGCAAAGAACCCCCCTTCCTCAATGGACTTACCTGAGACTCCCTTGTGTGTCCCCGATAAGGGCAGACGCACACTTTGTGTCGTGAATGATTAGCTGCATTGTCTCCACCAGGCTGCCCGAGATGTCTGTTCACTTGACCCGGTCAAGCCTTAGTGAGGCTTCACCCGTCCCTCAGGCCCCTGGACACCTCCCTGCCCCGAAGCTTAAGCTGCAACAAAAAATGAACAGCCTCTCCCTAAGGACCCCTCTCAAGAAGTAACTGACCTCCAGGAAAATAACTCCCCGGTCAACTGACCTGTCCCAGGGCCTGCTCGTTCCACCCCCACCCCCAGTCTTCCCAGCTGGGGGGTCTCCTTACTGCAATGTCCCCTCTTCTAGTGCAATTATCTCCTTCTACGGCAACAGCCTTTTTGAATAAGCTTTATCTTTACCTAAGAGCAGACTTGCTTTGCTGTTTCTTGTTGTTGTTTGGTTTTTTACAAGGGGATGGGCAGGAGAAGTCATCCTAAGAATTTTAGGTGCTCCGAAGGAGAGCGTTAAATCAGAACAGATGCGACATAAAAGGGGGAAAAGAAAAACAACAACACTTTTTTTTTTTTTAAGTTAAAAAGAAGCTGATGTTATAGATCATCCTCCTACAAAAATATATTTCAAATGGGAAACCATCAAAGAGAAAAATCATAAAAGCAATAGAAGAAAATGAAAATAAAGCCCATGCAAAGAGGACTCCGTCTTTAGGTCGCTTCTCTCCCCTGGGACACACAGTCTCAGGGGCACCTCATTCCTTCTCGTGGCTTTAGATACAATGCAAGCTCTCACTGCTCGTGAATGTTCTAGCCTCAGTGACTGCCCTGGGCCCCTGACCCACACGTCCGACGGCCGCCTGGATTCTCCACCGAAGACCTAGAGACGCCTCCAGTTTCCCAAGCCCAGGGCAGGCTGCTCACTGCGGCAGCTCTTCTTCAGACCTACTCTCCACCAGGCTCTCCGGCCGGAGCACGTGGGCCGGTGCTCTTCACCGGGGCCAGATTCAGGGAGCGATATTTAGCTTTATTTCCCAGCAGATTCTGCCGCGTCTGCGTGTAAAGCGCGCCCCGCGCCTGGCTGCCGCTCAGCTCGGCCTCTGGGGCTAGAGGCGAAGCCGTGGGGCGTCTCCCCGAGCCCCTGATTACTCCGGGCCTCTGCTTGTGCACCAGCCCCTCTCCTCACGCCTTTCTCCGCGCAGCACGCAGAGGATCTTTGAAACGAAACCTCGGATTATATTGACTTTATTCAAAACCCTCCAATAACCCCCCTTTGCTCACAGATCAAAATCCCTCACCAATGTCCGCCCTGATCTGTCTCCTGTCATCCAGGGCTCTCTCCAAAGGCAGGATTCTCTCTCCGTCTCCAGCCCTCCAGGCTTATTCTTGTCTCAAGGTCTTTGTGCCCGCCCTGCTAACTCCTCACAAATTCCACGTACAATAACTCTTCAGCTTTTGAATTCCTGGTATATTGTGTTGGGGACCTTGCATTTTTCACATTTCATTTAACAGTAAAAACTTAAAAGCACTATAAATAAGTTGAATGCTTCCAGTGTTTAAGGATTTTTAATACTTTGATGAAATTAATGGAATATTAGTTTTTTTCCCTTCTACAAAAGTACACTATACTGAAAAAATATTCAGCTTTTGAAGAGAAGATTTGCAATTGTCTATAAAGCAGGAGCCAAGTAGACACCACAAACAAAGGAGCAGCAAAGACCAAGCAAATCAGATTCTTTTCTAGATAAATTGAAACAACTCCCTTTTTGTGCCTTTAAAACAAAAACTATAAAATATGCATTTGGATGAAAAAGACATGAGAAATTGTCTCTCGTAGCAGGTAACCCTGTTTAGAGTGGAACGAATCACACAGTAATAATGCAATTTTTAAAAAGCAATAGAAATAATCATTAATGAAAAGTGAAAAATAATTACCTTCCATGAACTCCTTGGTAAAGGTGAAAATCACACTGGTCACAGGGTCCAGTAGAGTAGGTTATGTGACCAGTAAATCAGCACAGGTGCTGAGGTTAACCTGCCACACGTCACCTCCAAAAGGTGAACATGAGAGTAAGATCCCTGAGAGGGTTGGGGAACAAACCTCTAAGTTGCAAACCTAAATTAAGGTCCACTGGAAGGCCTTATATATAATTAAATTGCAACATTAAAACTAACTTTTATGGCCCGGCCGGGTGTGGCTCAGCGGTTGAGCCTCGACCTGGGATCCAGGCGATCGGGGTTCGATTCCCGGTCAGGGCACATGCCCGGGTTGTGGGCTCGATCAATGACTCTCATCATTGATGTTCCTATCTCTCTCTCTCCCTCTCCTTTCCTCTCTCTGAAATCAATAAAGATATATTTTAAAAAAACCCCCAAAAACAAAAAAACACAACTAACTTTTACAATGATAAATAAGGGGCTCTCCCGTACTCAGTTATGCCCTAAGTTTAAGTTAAGCAACGACGGAAGTACATTCCTGCATTTAATACAAAAACGGGTCCTCTGTAGTAATCATTATTTCTCATATTCGGAAAAGCTTCATAGGTCTTACACATTGTAAAGTTCGTCCAAAGAAATGTCTGTAGAAGAAAATAACACCGAGAGCTGTCTCGGGGAGAAAGGTTTTCTGTCAGCACAGATTCTCTCAGCAGCAGAAATGAAATGAGAAAACAGGCTTATTTGCGTATTCCTTGACTATCTTGATACCAAATATTGATGGAATCCTCTATTGCACATCAATTAACGATTTAGTTGTATATTCAGAAATATTTTTCCAAAGCATGTTATGAAATCATAACAATATTGTGCAGGAAAATCCTGACGGCAAGTTCCACAAAGGTGAATACTTAATAAAAATCGCTCCCATGATTTCAGCCATGTTAGACGACTTTGGGGATTGTAGCTGTGGAGTAAATTGTCTTCTCCAGAGCAGCTTGGTTTAGGAATAAAAGAAAGAAAAGAAACTAAACAGCAACAGCAAGAACAAACAACAACGACAGCAACAGAGCCAGGCCCAGGCTCCAAGGAATGGGGTCAGTTATTTGGCCCTAAGATAAGACCTTCAGGGTCAAGGACATCGGAAGATAACCTTTAACCGCCGTGAGGCTCTGGGAGAGGGAGGGACTCACAGCAGTTTCCCTTGGCCTCTGCCGACGGACCCTTGTGATCCAAACACTGGGAGGTTCATCTCCGTATCTAGCTGATCATCGAAACGGTGCAGATACGTCGCAGACAGTAGTTTTTCAGAAGAGCATCCCTCCCAGCTCGAATAATTTCTGGCAGATTTTATGCTGCTTTTTTATTTTTTATATTTCCACTAACCCAAATCAAGTCTCTTTCCATCACTAATGTTTAATTTCTTTTAATTCTTCCCACCACCCTTCCTTTGGACCAGACGAAATACTTTCCATACTAAACTCTAGAACAAAAGTGATCAGGAATTCAGTTAACTTATTGGAATCAAGATGCCTCGACCCCGACGGCCTGCCAGCTACCGTCATTTTATCTGGACGATTCCCCGTGTCGTGCGTGTGTCTGATGGGGGTGAGTGTGGATGGCTCTTGGACTCAGGCAGATACTGAAGGTCTCTGTCATTCCTTCTTCCCTCGGGAAGAAAACAGAAACACAGGGGAGGAGCTCATGACAATGCAAACACTCAGCAACTATGATGCCTCTCACTGCCCCCGCCCGGCCTGCCCGACGCCCCCCTCTGTCCACCGCCTGTGCCGGCCTGTGCCCCTCCTGCCCTCGGCCGGTCTCCCCGGGAAGGGCGCCTCCCTTGAAGGCCGAGTGACTTCCCCCCGTTTCCTTCCTCCTGAGAGCGGTGGCGAGGCGGTGACGGCTCCCCGTTCCTGCATCTCAGATCATTGATGGGGGAGAACAGATTGTTTTTGCTCATATTAAAAAGTAAGCTTTCCCCCTGCTTGGCCCGGTGATTCAGAAATAATCAATATCTAATCTGAGCTCGCTACGACATTTGCATTTCTCCTTCCAAGGGGAGGGAGCCGTAGCAGTGTTGTGCCGAGGGATTCTGACACTTCAGCTGACAGCTTGATCTTATCATCTCCGGCTCGATGTTTTCTTCTGATAAACCTAGAGCTAAATTAAAAACCCCACAAACTTATAAAGTGACTCCCTAGCAGTTTCTTTTAAGTAAAAAAAAATTTAAACCATGTTCTTGGGAAAATAATTCACATACATTGAAAACAACAATGAAATTTCAGTTGGAAATAAGGAGCTTATATGCTCTTAATGAAGGAAAGAGGGTTTGGGCTTTAACAAAGGACGGATTGTGGGGGGCCGCCTGGAAACATTGGGGGGAAACTAATGGGACATAATAGTTATTTTTTTCAGGTGTGTTCCTGCAGCCCCGGGCTAGCTCCCCGCCTCGTGGAAAGCGCTGCTCCCGTCTTGGTGCAGGAGAGGGGAATGCCCGCGGCCATCACAAAGGGAAATCCTGCCCTTTTGGGGGCAGATAAGAGGAGGCGAGGGAACTCCTGCATCTTGATTCTTAATTGCCTTCAGGTCAAATATTCCTTATGCCAAAGCAATAGATTTGGGGCACGTCGGGTCCCCTCTGAAGGAGTGGCCCGGGATGTCTCAGCGCACGTCCCGCTTCCCCAGCTCACCCTCGCTCACCGCCAGCCACGGGGAGTGCTGTGGGAATGCGTCTCCTGTGGCTGCCGTGGGTCCAGCTGATACTGGAGAGGCGGACACATGTCGTGTGTCTAAAACGACAAGGAGAAGGTTAGCGGTTTCCACCATAACCTGTCCTTCCGGTCGGCCAAGGTTGATTCCCTCCTGCAGTCACCCCGAACCCGGGATCTGCGTGGGGGGTGCCGCAGAAGAGGGCGGAGAGAGCGGGAATTCATGCCCGAGAGGCCGGGGAGGGGGAGGCGAGGAGAGAGCTCTTCCAGCCGGGAAAACATCTGTCCCTTGTCGCGCTATAGCAAATGTTTACGAATACAGTCGCTCTCATGGTTTGGGAGACAAAGCGGGTGTAGAAAAGCGGGTCGCGGGCGGCTGTGGGAGCCCTTTGCTGCTTCGAGCGATGGGCTGCGGGCGAGGTCAGCAGAGGCAGGTGAGGCCAGCGTGCGGGCTGGGCATCGAGGGGTTGGGGGGCCTTCTGATGACAAGGAAGGCTCATTCTGGTGGCCCCCAAACCTGAGTAGTTTGGGAACCCACTAAGACGAGGCCTCACACAGCTGGAAGTACCCCAAACAACAGAAGACAAGGACCCCCTTCCGACACGGGAGCCAGCCCAGGGCAGAGGCAGGCACTTCTCTACCCAGCCTATGTTTCACCAGGTCCCAAGCTGGCCACCAACAAGCCAAGGGACAGAAGGCTGGGCCGTGCACAGGGGCCAGGAAAGAAAAGAAGTTTGGAAGTTAAGCTTGAAAACAGGGACCAAGACCCTGGCCGGGCAGGTCCGTTGGTTAGAATGTCCTCCTGAGTCAAGGTCGCAGGTTCAGTCTCTGGTCAGGGCACATACAAGAATCAATCAATAAATACGGAGAAAACTGGAGCAACAAGTCCATGTCTCTGTCTCTGCCTCTGTCTCTGTCTCTCTGTCTCTTTCTCGCCCTTCCTCTCTCTTTCTAAAAATCAATAAATAAAATAAAAATTTAAAAAAGCAAACAAACAGGGAGCAAAATTTGCATGCCATTTTTTTGTGTGTAATTATCACATTGCTCAGAAATAGAATCTTAGTAATATTTGGGAAGGATTGTCAGAGACAAGAAAGTAAATCTTGGCCTAAAAAAGCATCTCTCTGATTTGGCTTCCAAATCGCATCAGCAACAACCTGCTTCATCCTGGGAGGAGGTCATCCTCCTAAATGAACTTGGCGGAGGGCGGTGGGGGTGGAGGGTCTTGGGTATTAGGAGCATCTTAGAGCCAAGTGGACTGGCCCGAGTGGTCATGTCTCAAATCACAGATCTGGGAGCTTCGGGTGCTGTCTCTTCTCTCTTTGCCACAGCAATTTTTCACCTAAAAGTCTGATTAGACTGGGCCCTGCACCACGGAGGACACTCACCGATATTCACGCTCCTCCAGCCTTACTTTTCAGCACCAATACGGGCAACGTGAAGGCTGCTGCCCCAGTTTTGTTTTCTAATCTCACATGAATTCACCCGATTGCTGGAACCTAGTTTATATCTAAAAGACTATAGTGGTAAAGTGGTATCGACAAAATCGGGAAAGAAAATAACCATAACATTTTGGAAGCATATCTAAGAGGATGTTTCATGAACGCAGGTTACAAAAGAACTTCTTAAACATGAGGCCGGAAGTAAATAAAGTGAAAAATTGTGTTCAACACATTAAAAATTAATGTCCCTGCTACACAAAGACCCTACAAATAGAAAAAAGCCAAGTGATATGTGCTCAAAGAAAAAACAGTGATACATATTCAGAAAAAAGAATGGATATGAGTCCTTAAAACATAGATAGTCCACTAGAGAGAAAAGTGGGCATAAGATGTCAATAGTCTTATCGAGAGGGCTAAGCATGACCGTAAGCAATGGGCCTGTTTGAACATCCGGTTACCACTAATGCGAGAAGAGAGGGAGATCCAGGAGAGGTGACATTTCTGGCACATATGACCAGCGGTTCCACTTCCAATTATGCATCCTAAGAACCACGGCACACGGTTATGAAAAAGGAATGGGTAAGTGTATTCCTGGTAACATGATTTGTGAGGCTGAAAAATCTGAAAAAATGATCACCCAGCCCTTGGTAAATGGGTAAATGATTTGGGTCATGTTTCTAAAACGGAATTGTGTATAGCTGCTAAAATAAACCCAAACTGCTTGGTTCAGCCTGTGTCACCCTCAATATTATAATAATCGGGGAATCATACGAGCCGTTTGGGGCCGTCTTTAAACAGTGACAGGCCGAGCGCCTCTCGCTCCCAGGCGGCGGCCTGAGGGCGCGTGAACTGGCCGCACTGGTCCGCGCAGGGAAAGAGGAGCACACGGGGGTCTCCACCTGTATTTGTGAGGTTTCTGATTTTTCAAAATATAAATACAGCGAAAAGGTGAGGTTAGTGAGCCAGGCGGTGAGAACGCCAGGATTCACCAGTTTCCACGAGCGGTGCACAGTACGTAACAAAACCAGGAAAAGTAAAGATAAAAATCGCAATAACAACAACACTAAGGATGATTATTCAAGGAAAGCAAACCTCGGGCCCCTCCTGCGCCCGCCCACCCGAGGCGCCTCCCTGATGCACCGGGCGGGCCTCACCCAGGGCGCCCCCACGCCCCGCAGCACAGGCCGGGTGCTCAGTGTGACTCCCCAAAGCAAAGCTCAACGCGGCAATTCTCCCGAATCAAAGACGGCGTATGTTCGGTTACTTCACATTAAAAAAAAATTAATGTGATGGATACATTTTACCCCCCATTTTTTTGAAGGTACATTCAGAACGTAAGTGTATTCCTGTGTATCCAGCTTCCATGGCGTTTTAACCACGCAGCGTGAGCGTCGATTTTCTATTGAGCATATGAACCGTCAGCAGGCATTCGTGGGGTTATGGAAATCCGGGGCTCGGGGGCGCAGTCTCGTTGACCTGCTGCTGAGGACAGGCAAACAGTGCGTGGAGGGGGACTGTGTGGGTGTGGCCCGGGCTCCTCCCGCTCTGCAGGTGGCTTTCCCCGGCGAGGTGGCTCCCCGGGTGCCGCCCATCACCCTCTCCATTCCAAGGACGTCCTCTCGGCCTGCAGGCGCGGAGAGAAGGTGCTCTTTTCATTATTATTACTTTTTATTGATTTCAGAGAGAGGAAGGGAGGGGGAGAGAGAGGAACACCAATGATGAGAATCATTGATTGGCCGCCTCCTGCAGGCCCCCTGCTGGGGATCGAGCCCGCACCCGGGGCCTGTGCCCTGATGGGGAATCCAACTGGGACCTCCCGGTTCATAGGGTGACACTCGACCTCTGAGCCACACCGGCCGGGCGGTGCTCTTTGTATCGGGAGGTATCATCACAAATGCACTTCCCTGTATATTAACTACCTGCTGGACACAGTGAATTAAATACTCTCAGGACAATTATTGGAAAGATAAAAAAGCGAACCCTAAGTTTAGAAATCGACACAATTGACCGGTGGATCATACCGTATGCACCTGGGCGGTGCATGTCTGGATCATGCTTAGAAAGCAAGCGGATATACCTAAATTAGCAGGTGTTTATAAATATCTTGCTGTCTCGCTGTGAAGCAATTTATAGACATAGCGGTTCAGTTCCAACTGACTTTTCTCTTCCCTGATGGGATGATAGCGGAGACCGTGGCAGTGCTCTCCACAGTGGCCATCGCTGCTAAATAATTAACCTTGGCTTTCATTAAGGCCCCTGCTCTGCTGGCAAGATTTATAGCTATTGAAGTGAGACATTTTCTGGCTGATATAATTTCATGGGTAGTAGTAATACTCCAAATGGAAGGACATTAAGACTGACTTCCGGAGGCTCTATTTTTCTTCAAGTGAGCGCATTATCAAGAAAATTTCATCCCTCCCTGGCTCTGGAATTACCAGGCAGAGTACTTAGGTGATGGAATTATACCAGACAACTAATTATCTGTTGTACATTTGAAATTTAAACAATCTCACTTTCCATAATTACTTCTTTCTCCATTTTAGTTTCAATAACGAAACCCACTTGTTAAAATGGCATTACAAAGAAATCTTTGGGAAAGAAGGAATGATTCTAAAGCTTTACAGTTAGATTTAAATGAGCAATCATTATATAATTTTAGGACTAATATTGTCTTATTTGCTGTGCTTATTGCCAGTAGAAAATCCCTTATCTGTCTCATGAAGGGATGCAGTCATTTCCAAAGGTTATTACTTATTGATGTCAAGGTAAATATATGTATTAGCAACTTATGCTAAAGTGTTTCCTATCACCATTGATTGTATTAATATGCAAACATGCTTTGAATTTATTCAAAATTAGGGAGAATTATGGCTTGGAGACTTCTTAATGGACTGTAGTGTTCATTTTTGGATGGAGCACTGCCCCGGTCCTGCCTCTATGTGAGCGCATGCGTTCGATCTGATGGATGTGAGATAACGCATCCTGCTGGTATCGGTCCTCGTGGCAGCAACTACTGAAGGCCAGACTTGCACTACCCATCCCCCACGGAGACCGGGTCAAGGTCGCTCGCAGACACCCGATGCTGGTTTTATGATTTATGGGAGGTGGTTAGGTGGCTGTGCTAGAACCTGATTGCCCTGTCACTAAGCTGACGCGTCCCTTTAGGTTTTCTTAGTTTCACTGCCCTCTTCCTGGCGTCTTCTCTCCTCCAGCTTATGTGACGTCCTCATGGGATGTCCCATGTTCTTCTGAATCCCTGGTACACACGGCAATAGGACATTTTGGTTAAAACATGCACATACAGGTTCCTTTTAGTCTAATGTGCACTCTAGTCAAATACGTCAACATTGTTTTAGTAATGTCTATGGCACCACAGGGCATGATTCAGGGTTTTTTGAAATTCACTCCATATTGAAAGCTTGTAAAGGGTAAATATTATTTTAATACTACTAGAGTGATGTGGCGAAATGTAATTATCCCAGAGTGAAAGAAAACAGAAAAAAGCTCCTCAGACTTAAGCTCTGGGTTGTTCTTTGTGGGCTTTTTAATTAATTTGTTTCTCATTTTAATCAACCAACTTGACGAATTTTTTCTCAGTATATTGACATTACAAAAAATGAATTTTCACTTTGCTTAATTCTCTGTATTTCCAAAATATTTTGCACATGAACATACACAAACTATAAGATAGGTTAATTTTATCCCCTCAGAGAACTTTTAAACAACACTACTATAGCCCTTACATGGAGATAACTCTTTTCTTTTTGTTTAAAATTTATCTTTATTGTTGAAAGTATTACAGAGTCCCCTTTCCCCCTCCCACTGACCCCCTCCACCCCACACTTGCCCCCCAGGCCTTCCCCACACTATTATCTGTGTCCATAGGTTATGAATTTATGAATATGTTCTTTGATTAATCTCTCCTCACTCACTTATTAATAATCTTATTAATATAGACAATTGATAATATTGATAATTCTCATGAATATTGAGAGCCACACATTCTAAAATTTTATAAACCAGCCCGGCTGGTGTGGCTCAGTGGTTGAGCATCGACCTAGGATCCAGGCGATCAGGATCCTAGTCAGGGGCGTGCAGGAGGCAGCTGATCAGTGACTCTCTTATCACTGATGTTTCTATCTCTCTCCCTCTCCCTTCCTGTCTGAAATCAATAAACACATATTTTAAAAAATAAATAAAATTCTATAAACCAGAAACAGAAAATGCGCATCATAGAAAGCAAAAGACTGGCAGACAGACACACAAACACAGAAAGGCAATTGTGGCCCAATAAACCAAACCTTTATCCGTGAACCATGCAAAATTCAGGCACTCAATTCAGTTACTACCAATTTCTAAAATCCAAAGCCCATCAAGCCCCTTCGCTTTACCTTTACCCTGACCTAAGACATCTGCGGTAGTTACTGGCTTTTAAATAAACGGAGGAGGGGTAGCTGAGGGCCTACAAAGACTCAAGTCCACACGTCCCCTCAGGCTCCTCTCTGGACGTTTGCAATGGTCTGAAAGTGAATTCCTATCACCTACATTCATATTTACGTACCGATATTTCCAAAGGAGACTGTCACTGTCCCTTGTATTAGGGTTAAAAATGTGATGCTGTTGGTCACGCACCAGGATGCACTGTTCGGACGGGGCAGGAGCGAGTCCACTGGCTCCTTGATATTTTCAGTACAGACCACAGCCAGCTCAGCAACCCCTGCCTCTGGCTCGGAAGGGATTTAACCTTCATTTGCAGCAGCCCCCAACGAACTGAAGCCATCCCAGTACTGAGAGCGATTACTGACTGATGACTCCTGAACCCAACAGGCTTACCCCCCCCGGAATGCTACATCATTTCAATAGAAATAACGCATCGAGTCTCATCCTTTCGGCTGTCCCGCCCCAGAGGCCTGTTCCCTTCCGTATTTCCCCCTCGTGGTCATTTCTAAGGGACGTGCCCCCGGCTCGGCGTATTAGCAGAAGGGATAACTAGTGAAATCTAAAGTCACAAAAGAAAAATCCCCGTGAACTGGATAAACACAGGGTTACAGATGTGACGAACAGCGAAACGATGCTACGGAAATTGACATTGCCAAGCGTGTCGCTCCCACCACATTTCAATACTCGTAACAATTACTGATAATCAGCAGCGCCACGCGGCTAATCAACGGCACACGCTCCCCGTCGCAGCTGTTACCCGGGAGCAACACCGCTCCCCCCCCCCGCTCCAGCCCCCCGTGATTGCGACGAGCACCTCTCCTGATGAGCACGGCCCGCGTCTCGGGGACAATTCAAACGACGGCCCGTTGGAGGGTCGGAGACACGTAGTTGCAGGGAGACTCTCCTGTGGGGTAGACAGAATGGGTCAGCGTCCAGTCTTAAGTTTATTTTATAGCAGAACCACCCTGCCATCCCTTTTACCCATTCCTCTAACGTGGCTAGAAAACAAAATAAAACTATAAATAATATAACCAGACGTGCACTTAAAAGGCTAAATCACTGATTAATTAATCCATTCATTCATTCCTTTTGAAGGGAGCAGGTGAGTTTTTTCCAGCAACTAAATCTTCTCTGGTCTTTCTTATTTCCACTTGGCCAGGAGTCTGAGGGAGGCGGCGGGGAGTCAGGGAGGGTGCAAAGCTGGGGTATTTGAGTAAAAACACATCTAAAGACCACTTCTGATTTCCGGCCGAGGAACTGAATAGATGACTTTGTGAAGCAGGTGAAGGCCGCAGTTTCCCACGCATGTTTATTTTTCATTTCAACATTATTCTATATGTGAGTCCCTTTGCCCTAAACAAAAAATGTTCCCTGTTATTCATTCTGCCTGACGTGCCGGCTCTGACCCTTCCCCAGTGAGAGCAAACGCTTGTTTTCCAGCGGAGGCTCGGCTCTCTTCACGTCCCTCCTCGCTAATGGCCGTAAATCACCACCGTGGGGGTAACTCCTCAGGCCTCTGGCTCCCCTTGTGCCCCTTATTTGAAGCCTCCCCTCAAATCAAGCTCTGTTCTGAAATGTAGGAAATTTTTTAAAGAAAATGCCATACACTGCTACCTAATTGAAGATGACAGAGCGCTGGATGGAGGACCCAGGCACTAGGTGACCTTGCCCTGGGGGTGGCGTCTAACGGTCGGTGCTGAGGCTCCCGAGAGAAGGAGCCGCAGCAGCTGGGTGCCCCGGCCCTCGCAGACCTGCCCCCGGACACTCGGCAGGCGGCTTGGCTGGGCTTCACCCCCGGCTACAGTCTGACTCACGAAGTCGTCACAGCCGCCCTGGGTGGCCGGTTGGACAGGGGCTTTCCCGGCCTTGGCTGAGCCCTGCGCACATCCCCAGGCTTCCGCCGAAACGGCTGGTCCGACGTGGCGCTGGCTCGCACGGCTGGTCACCCCCCGAGGCCACCCTGAGGCTGATGTCCCGGCGCACAGGTGGGGATCCCAGAGAGAAAGGGGGAAAGCTCGCCAGCCCCCGCCTCTCGCCCCCCACCGCTTCTGCTGCACCTGCGGAGCCGAGAACTCCCGCGGACGGCCCGGCCCCCGGGGGGAGAAATGGGCTCCACCTGGTAACGGGAGAGGGCGCCTGTTACGCCCAAAGGGCCCTGGCAAGGAGCGAACACTTAGCTAGTTTTTCCATCTCCTACAAACTCCGTTTCTTGGTCCTCTTGCCCCAGTGCCACATCTCTCCCCCTTTTTGAGGCTGCGGCACCGCTGGGCAAAAATCCTGTCCCTGTAAAGCCACCCACGGCAAAGCCATTGCTGCCACGAGAGGGGGGTTTAGTCTTCCTCGGAGTCTTTCAGGACTTTCTCTGGAGCCCCTCGTTGTCTGTTTCAACTCTCCGTTCTCGCTGAACCACATATATAGCTCCCCCCACCCTGTGGAGAATCAGATGGGCGCTTCAGCCTACGAGTGCCGGTGCCATAAGCCTTCGTAGCAGCTCAACAATATTGAAAGGCCTGCGAGGGCAGATACAAAGAATGGCGTGTAATCTAAAAAATGGCATTATTGGTCATGCCAATCACCTGCAACGCATAAAATTAATGCATCAGTTAAATAAGAGTAGAGAGAATGCATGTGGTGTAGGGAGATGGGGAAAGCCACAGGCCCCAGCTTTCCGTTGCCCCTCTCGATGATCAGCTGTGCGCAGTGGGCGAGGCGTTATCTGTCCTAGGCCTCCGTCTATTAATCTGCAAGATAAACAGGTTGAATAAATAGCAAGAGCTATATATTCAACTAGGGAATTTGATCTGGAGATATAAAAGAAAACATAAGTTTAATGTTCTGCAGAAATAAAACAAAACAGACCATTTGATGTTTAATGGATAAATATTTAAACACACTCAGAGTCATTTCCCTCATATATTTTTAAAACTTCATTTCTTTCTTTTACCGCAAAGCATATTTAAAGAAAGGCAAAATTATTCTATAACAGATATCCATCTGCTACTCCTTCTTCCAGGCTTTGTTACAGTGACGTATTTTCGTAGTTGGTATAATCGCCTCCCGGTAAACAGTGATAGCGTCGGGGTTGCAGCCATCGGAGGGGCTGCAGAAGCCGGCGCAGAGCGGTTCCCAGGAGCGGGGAAACCGTGACGCGCCGCGGCTACGGCTGCGCTCGCGGGACGGCTGGCTCCGAGCGTGTTTTCACGTTTGCCCTGCAATAAACCGCTCGGATGTGTGTGAGCGCCAGTCCCAAGCCCGCGGGAAGCCGCGAGTTTCCCGGTTCCCTGTGTGGGCGCTGGGTAGGGCCCCCCCGGCTCTGCCTGCAGAGTGGGATTCACCCCCGGCCCTCCGTCAGAGGCCCCCCAGCTGGCCCGAGGCTTAGCCAGGCTTCAAGGCTGGTCCTTGCTGGGCCGCTGCTGGGAGGGTTGGTAGGAGGCTTTCTAGTCAGCGATGCTTGGGATCCGTCCGAGGTGGGATTGGAAGAGAGGTCGGGAGAACAGGAAAAGCACTTTTTGACTAACACCGTGGAGAGTTCTGGGGCTTTCTTCACTTGGCTGATATTAAGGCCGACCCTGTCAGTGTCCACGAACCTTCTCTTTAGAGAACGTGTGTCTCCCACATTACATTGGGCTCAAACAGGTGCACTTGCTCACCCGTTGGCCAGTTATGATCGCTTCTTCCTTAGCTACCAGGCTTCTCATGGTTTCCCTCCCCCGGTTATCTATTAAAGTTCTGGGTGGTCCCTCTGAGGTTTTCAATCTTAATATAAAGGTGACCCCCCCCCCCACGCACTCACAGACTCACTCCAGCTTGGCGGCCGGGCGGGACCCCTCGCTGCAGGCCGATGGGTCTCCGTACACACGTTTGCACGCAGGTTCCTCACCTTGACGTATTTGCTCAGTGTCTCCAAACTGCTTCTGAAGCTGGGGATCATCTACCTGTGAAAACGCTGCTTTTCTGGCCCTTAATTTTCCTGAAAGGAAGGTTACACTATCCGACACCTTGCTTTGAAATATGTCAGCTAACGTTCAGGTACAACTGGCGCTGAAATAGCTGTGATTATATTTTTAAAATACTGTTATAGATGCTTTAGACGCAAAGAAATGAGCAGGGCTTGTGACCTCAGGCTCGGTGAATTCCAGGCCCAGGGGCGGGAGGTGAGAAATGAGACTGTGGATCCTGCAGTGACAATGCCCACGTGGTCCACTCAGCAGTGAGGACAAGGACTGTGTGCACTGGGGGGCCGACTGCAACAGACCCCCCTCCGCTCGCAGTTCAGCGAGGCCTCCGGGCTAAGGGGAGGGCCCCTTCGGTCTCCCTGTACAAGGAGCCCGCCTGGTGGGGTCCTGGTGGCACTGGCCAGGGAGAGCCCAGGCGGGTCTCCACCGTGAGCTATTTACACCCTAGAGTTCAGCAAGTGCTTCAAATATCTGCATTTTTCCTTGGTAAGTGACCCTTGATTTACCCGTGCACAGGTAGATATGAACATACATGCAATTCCATCCCAAAACTAACACCACAGCTGGAGTTTGGTGCTTTCAAATCAAAATTGATTTAAGGCAAAATCCTAATAGAGAAATATGGTTTTCACGCGGTGATTCATAGACTGATACAAGAGAAAATAAAAGTCTTGAACATATATATGGACATAAAGTATATAGAAAAACCTACACAAATACAAGGAGAAATTAATAATTCCACAATGAAAAGGAAAATATTTAGTTAGAGATACAGCTGAAATTTAAATTTGTTACTTCAGTTGTAAATATTTAAAAAATTCTGAGTATCCACCATTATCCATTGATAAAACAACCGCTGCTGTGAACACAGAAAATCTTCCATTATTTACCAGCCTGAAGGGACAAAAGAGCTCTGAAGTCATAGGATTCTGCAAATATTTGTGGATTTGCAGAAATGTGGAAAATGCTAAGCAATAACGTACCCTGGAAGCAGAGAATGGGGTGAGAAGAACAGGGCGCATGCAAAGGCTCGCCCCGAAGAGGCCTCGCTCGCCCACGGCTCCTCCCGGGGCGGTGGAGGGGCGCCTGGCCCATGCAGGGGCCTTTCGCAGGCGTGTCTGCAAAGGTCGGGCTGTTGCCGAGCGTCCTAGGAGCAGGTTAGTGAGTAGTTTTATTTTTCTCTTAGCTTTATAAACATGTGGGCGAAGATGAAATTGATCACTGTTTTATTTTGAAGTTCACTGCATTTTACTAAGGGAAAGTTTCTCATTTGATTGATACTGTGAGAACTTCATTAACTTTTTAATTGATCCTTTGCATGGGAAAAATCTATGCCAGTGGCAATATGGAAGATTGTTCTAAGGAAACAGCCTCTCTGAAATGAAGATGGTTACACCAGCAATCACGGACATTATTTTGTGTAAGAATGTTTTATCTCACTGTTCAGACCTCTCAGGAAACTCATGAAATCTTTTTGAGCTTCGAGTCGCTCGATGCAGACAGACTAACATAAAAAACCAAAACAACAAAAAACCACAACAATAATTTTCTTTTAGGCGTGGAACCGCTGGGGCAGGTTTCACCAAGCGATATAGAGCCAAATATCCCCTCATTACTGAATAATCATAAGTTTTTCAAGGCTTCCCATTAAAAAAACTGTTCTGATGACCATTTTTTTTCAATGTTTAAATGTGTTTTAAAATTTTGTTTGTGTTTATTTTAGAATTTAATTGTAATTTAAAAAATTGTTTGTTTCCTTTTATTTATGGCAAGAGCTACTAGTTTTCCATTAAGGCTAGTAATAGAAAACTTTCATTTTAAGTATATTTTGTAACTATATAAACAAAATACTGTTAGGTATACTATAACGTATGTTGCCAAAAGTTATTGCAAAATTGATAACTGGCAGATAAATAAATGAAGCTCGGGAAACATTTTGCCATATAATAACTTTTACGTCTTCTAGTGTTCCTGTTACATAAGAAACTATGCAAGAAAGAAGAGGAAGGGAAACTATTTTAAAAAAGGAAAGTGATTAATTTCTTAATCCATATTGGGTGCTGTCGTTGCCATTTTACTATGTGCACTTTCATTGCATTCCTATGAAGAGCTGGTATTTATTTTTGTATCTTCAGTTTTAAGGTGAGAAAATAAAGCCCAAACTGGCTACTAGCGTGATCCAAGGTCCGTTAATAATAAATTGTATGAAACGCGTTCGTTTTTCCGGCGTTCCTCCTGGACGCCACGCTGCTTCAGGCGCAGGGACGGGATGACCAGGAGGACAGGAGGCGCATGATTTTCCCCAGGGCACCCACCGAGGGGACGGGCGCAGGGCCTCAGGCACGGCGCGGCTGGGGCCCAGCAGCAGACGGAGGGACGCTCCGCTCGGGGCGACAGGAAGGCCCAGCGGGGAAGCGACCATTGCTCCGAGCTGAAGGGTGGACGGGGGCCTTCAGACGGCACAGCCTGAGGCCAGTCCGAGCAGGGAGATGAGTCACCGGACGGAAAGAAGGGTGTGACGTCGCGACCAGAGAGTCGATGCCAGCAATGCATTCGGGAGCTTCCAGATTAAACCATAACGTTGCCATGCAGCAGATACCGTGGCCGAGGCATTTGCTGGCAGGAGCTTTTAGGGAGAAAACTTGACCGCGGAAGAGCCCGGGACGGGTTCTGTCCCAGCGGCCGAGAGGGGCCGTCGGCGTGGGGCTGGCCCCCGTGGGCACTGGCTGCGCTGTGGCTCTCTCTGCCCCCGGGGACAGCAAGTAGACGCGCGTCACCACGGCCACGTCTGTGAGCCAAACCCCTCGCTCCCCTTCCTCACTGTATTTGTCAGGAGGACTGCACCGCCTGAATCAGAAACTGTGGTTTTGACGAATGAGCCTCGGGTGTTGGGTCACCAAGATTTAGAGATTAGCTTGTTACAAAGCATCGATATTCTGACTAATACGAAAACACAATAAAAATGTATAATTAAAATGATGAACCGCAAAAATAATTGCGAAATAAGACAGAAGGAGACAAAATTCAATCACATGAAAACTTCACACAAATCAATTAGAAAATAATTAATGACCCAAAAGGCAAAAGTCTCAAAATACGATGACCATGAAAGACAAATAACCCCAAACTACACGACTAGATGTTCTCTCTTCATGAGTAATGCAGAGATGAAGTTTTAGACAGTTACACATATTAATTGGTTTTTCTTCAAAGTTGGCTATTATTCAAAATGATAACACCAAGGATTAAAGGAAGCGCCTCAGGATGTGAGGTGGGAGGTCTGTGGTCCGGGGCAGGCTCAGTTCTCTGCGCCTTCTCCACTGGGCTTTTGGGTGCTTCCCGTAACTTTCAGTACACGCGCCATGAGTCTATCATCAGGAAAACGTTCTCATTTAAAAACCGAGATCGTAGAAAATAGTAGAAGTAGGCAGGATAACATTCTCTTAGTGCCTGCAGGGTGAAAGCTCTTACAGGTGCACAGACTCAGGAGTCCCAGAAGAACGTACCTATCAGCTTCAAGACATCTTAGAGATGCCCAGGTCCTTAAACCATCGCTCATCAATTGAAAAATACGAATGTTTTGTGTGAAAATAAAATATCTGAGGTTTACAAACAGCAAGATAAAATTATTCTAATAATCTAGAAATACCTAAATGTCTAAAAGGTAAAAGAAGGGTCTGTGTATCTTTGTGCAGTAAAAGAAACCAACCCACCTGGTCCGGACCCCATCCCTGCAGGACTGGGGATGGGGTGGGGTGGGTCCCTGCATTTTCCAGGTGGGCTGGGTCTCTGCATTTTCCAGGCCAGGTGGGTCTCTGCATTTTCCAGGCCAGGTGGGTCTCTGCATTTTCCAGGCCAGGTGGGTCTCTGCATTTTCCAGGCCAGGTGGGTCTCTGCATTTTCCAGGCGGGCTGGGTCTCTGCATTTTCCAGGCCAGGTGGGTCTCTGCATTTTCCATGCTTTGGCTTCCACAGAGATTCCTGCTGTGCCAGGAGGTGCTGGACGGACTCCGCAGACAGTGACCTGGCAGACTTTCCTTTGTAGCAAAAGTGTGTCCTCCTGAGATGAAAGTATAGTAAATTCTCATTTCTGCCATGAAAACATGACCGGAAGAGAAAAGCCATGTCTTGAGTGAACTCCACACATTGAAAGTGTCAGGAGAGAGTCCTCTAGTAGCTGTAGAAGCCATAAAAACAGATTACATTCTAGTGCGAGAGAGCTCCCTACAAATCTTAGAGAAAAGATCTGGGTGAAGACGCGGCTGCTTCTCCAGCTCCGACCCCCGAGGCCCCTCAAGGTTCCAGGGGGAGCACAAACCAGGAGCGAAGCACCCGCCACGGACGGTGTGGGGGCCTCTCCGGGCGGGCGGCTGGCTTCTGGGCCTCGCGTTTCAATCTCTCCCACTGAAGGGCAACTTCCTCCGGGTGGCACTGACCTGACACCTGTCCCCTGTTCTAGGAGTCCACCTAACGAGTCAGCCTTGTCTTTCCCACCAGCGGGGAAGTTCTGAGAAATACACCGAATATTTGTATTCCTTTAAATACTAAACTGCTATCGGTTGTGGAAAATGTGTTAATATTCAGTTTGATGAATGAACAGGGGCGACGTTTGTTGAAGAACCCTGCCAATTAAATCTCAGAACCTGGCCACTGATGCCAGGGGCCGGAGCACCGCAGGCCAGGCCTGAAGTCCCGAGTGCCACTCATTTTAGTGCTGTCAGCTAGAAATAGTTATTGGGTTTTAAATCGTTAGAAACAACACAACACAAACAACACAACAGAAAGGATTCTATTTTTTGACATGTGAAAATTATGTGGAATTCAAATTTAAGCGTGAGAACAGAGTAGGGCCAGGGAATACGTACAACGGAGGAGCTTTAACCAAGTTGCTCAAGTTATTAACAATATAAAGGCTGGGGCAGGAGGAAAGTCTCTGTTCTTGTTCTAACTTGCCTGGAAACTTACAGAGGAAGGTACTGAGGAAACAGGTTAAATAACTTGGCAAAATTATACTGCTGGAAGGATGAAGCTAGTAGCTGGAGATGGAAATATTGAAAAATTGTAAACTTAAAAAACTTTTATACTATCAATACATGTTACCATATAAAAGGCAGAGATCGATGCACACAGCGGGTCCTCTGCGTCCACAGACGCCCAGCCGTGGAAGGAAACAGCCGTCCAGGTACTTGCTGGGAAATGTCTGCGTGGGAGGCGACCCGAGCTGCGGAAACCTGGGCTTTTCGAAGGTCAGCTGTATATGGGAAATAAAAAGTTTTTTATTTAGGCAGAAATATAACACGAATGTCCTAAAAGTATCTGTTGCCCCCAAAATTAACGTCCAGGCTTGTCCCCAGAGGCAGAGGAGGTGGCAGCCGGCGATGGGGGGGGCGAATGAAACCGCGTTGGGCCTCCCTGCGCCTGCTGTTTAACGCGGAGCTGGGCCATGAAGGACGAGGCGACAGAAAAGGAACAAAAGGCCGTAGCAGCAGAGCTGGGCCCGCCGCCCGCTGCCCCGCGCAGTCCTGCTGCACGCCCAGCGCGTGACCTTGGGCGCTCCCGCTCGCCTCCCAGAGGGGCCAACCTCGCCGCGGGCTGCGCTGCGGTTACCTGGGCCGGGAGCGTGGCGGGGGGGCCCAGCCACCCAGGGAAGCGGGCAGGGCTGAGGCCGTGGGAGCGAAACCTTCACTCCCTGAGGCCCGCAGGCCGCCCGCTAGCTCAGCGCGCTGGGTGGCCCTGAGCGCGGCCACGGGAGTCGAGCCCGGCGTTGCCGCTCGGCACCCTCAGCAGCAGCGCCCAGAGGGGCCGCCGGGGAGGAACTCTGCCGGGCGACAGTTTGCAAACCCGGGGAAGCACGGCCTCTGGCGGAAGCCACAAGTGAGCTCCCCAGAGACAAGGGGGGGCTCTTTGTAGACAAAGTTCCCACCCAGGTTCCCAAACAGTCCGATTTTAGGCAACGAGGCACCCAGGTTTGTCCAATTGTGGCGGGCGGGAGCCCCGCAGTCCCGGCCGGTCGGTTACGCGTTCTGATGGGTCACCACGGAGCAGCTGCAGCGGTCGGCGTCGGGGCAGATGCAGGCACGGCCTTCGGCCCGATGGGGCCGGGCGGCTCGGCCCACTGCCCCGGGCTGCGGGCGAGGCTCCCCCGAGGCGGGCTGAGGGCGGGGGCAGGGGCAGGGGGCCTGCGGCTCTCCCGGGGACGCTGTGTGTCCGGTCTAGTAGCAGCCCCCCCCGGACTCTGGGTGTGGGTCAGGCCCCGTTCACCACAAGGAGCCTTTCTGGGCAGATGGATTTCTTTGCAGGGTTGAAAATTTAATCCACTGGATCGTGCAAGTAGCAATCAAACACGCCCCGCACTCGTTTATATAGGCAGGCTATTCATATCATTTTATTCGGAGTAATTTAGGATTAATTTAAAGAAAAAGGATAAGCAATCGTAGGATGAATGCTTCACTTTTCATAGGATTGAACTGTACAGTGTATTAAGTATTTCCCAGCATATTATTTTAATTGGTCCTCAGAACAAATTGTAAAAATCACAAGGCTATATTTTATTTATGTATTTTGTGATTAGAAAATTGTAGTTTAAATGGCACAGTGTTTTGGATAAGTTTCTATTGTAAAGGGATTTGAAAGTAAAATTTGTAATATGATAGAATTAGTAACATAAAGTGACAGTGTGAGTAGCGAGGTGTATTCCATTTAAGGTTAAGTGTCTATCTTTGCTCTTCCTGTGAAGCTCCATACACAGTTTTTCCCACGTTCTCCCACCATTGCTCTATTTATCTAATTGATAATGGTGCCCAATATTATTTTCTTAGCATTTTCAGACCAATAAAATTTAAATTTATAAGACTTTTGTGTAATTTTTCCATGCATAAAATCTTTCCATTTGAAATAAGGTGTTAATTGCATTCGAGAACCAACGCTGAAGAAAATCCATACTCATAAATTTTCATATGCAATAAATCATACATTTCTATCTAAAAAAATCTATGCGATTAAGAAGACAACTTTCCAATATAGTAATAACCAAAATAAAACAACTTGCTTAATGTTCTGTTCTTATTGACTTTTATTTCCATGGAATCCATAGAGCTCTTTGAATATAATCAATTAAGTAAACCAATAGAACACCAGACAAATAATACATCCAGTGTCAAAGAAATTACCCATAAATATATTGTGTTCCAAAAGAAAATTCAATGCTATCTTCATTGAGTTGCTAAAACTGTGCAACACAGGAAAATATTTTAAAACAATGCGTTGATATCATTTATATTCTATATCTCTTCAACACCTGTAGCGTTGTCTCATCTAGAGCAGAGAGTGAAATTCCCAATGTTCACACCCAAGGTCACTTATGTGCAGATATGCAATTTCCTTTCAACCGATTCTCAGTCACAGGATGGACCGAGACAAGCCTCCTAAGTTGTTGGGGTGAAATATCTTGTTTCTCAAGTTAGTTTTAAGTTACACAAAACTGAAACCGTTGTTAGCGAAAGGATCCCTTGGGAAATGCAACCGCATGTGGCCCCTTCCCGTAAGAAACACCTTAGGCATTTGCTAAAAATAAGAGTGTTAATCCATAGTTTCAGGCAGATATTATGTTTTGCAACTTATTGGCATATATTCTGAACTATTTTCCTTCTGAATTTCATTAAGTGGAGCAGTGTCTAAGTCAATTCTTACTTCACTTTTAAATATTATGTTCTCAGGGCTGTGCTGGTATTTATGCCTGCGTGTGCACTCAAGAGCTGCACTCTGGGTTTTCTGTTTGTCGTGGAATATTTATAATAACCGTTTATAGGCAACCCTAAGGGCAGAATTAGTTACCTGTCCCTTGACCCGAGTCGTTAATTAGCAGTAATTGTTACACGGAGCATGATGACTCCTAGGTGTTACCCGGCTGACATGAATATGTTTACCTGGAAGACAGACTATGGAGAATTATTTGCATGCACGTGATGTGCCTGGGAGTGTTTTAGACATTTTGTGTGTACGTTTTCCCTAGTCCACATACCTACCCTATGAGATGACGACTATTATCTACCCCACTTAGAAACAAGAGACTTCGCTACATAAACCAACCTGATCAAATTCACACGATTGGAGTTGAATCAACGATTCTAAACCTTCAGTGTGTGAGCAATACCAGCACGTTTAGTGAAATATATCTTACTTTATTATCTTTTTTACTTTTAATTATTTACCTGTTGGCTATGCAGCGGGGTGTCTGTTGTAAACAGTTACAGAGAATAACAGGTCTGGGGAGGGGATGGGGGCTTTGGAGCCGGGCAGGCCTGTGCTGCGTTCAGTTCGCGGCCTCGGGGGACTTGCTCGGCCACCACGCGCCTCCTGGCTTCTTCACTGCAAGTTCGTCAGCACTGATACTCTGAGGTCACCAGGGTGATGGAACCAGAGAGCATCCGAACGCCGCCGGACATATTCCCAGGGCCTAATTAATACTAATTCCTTCCCTCGCCCCGACCGTGATTAACAGTCTTCTCAAGGCAAAGTTTATTAAAAACCAAAATTAGGATTTATTTGATTGTAAAATTGTTTCGGAAGCAGACGCATTGGCTCTTTGGGTGACTCAGCTGTCTGCCGGAGTTCCGTAGAATTAGGGTAACATCATTGCTGGTGAGTTTTTCATGAGATGCAAGTTACATAACAGACGCCATGGCCTGGAACGATGACGTTAATTGTGAATTATGCCCCATTACAGAGGCATTCAGCCAATTTAAGCACTTTTGAGCAGGACGCTTTGTATTTGTGCTGCATTCTGAAACATTTCATCAAATCATCTAAGAATTTTTGTGATGCTTCGCAAATTGCAAAGGATCAAAAGACTCAGTCCCTTCCTGCGCCGCTCAGAGGACAGAGGGTTCCCATTTAAAAAAAAAATTATCTTTATTGTTGAAAGTATTACAACTGCCCCCTCTGTCCCCCCACTGGCCCCCTTCTCCCCACTCTCGGCCCCTCCCCAGGCCCTCACCACTGTAGGTTACGCATATAACCCATAGGCTACGCATAGATGCATGTACGTTCTTTGGTCAATCTCTTCCCCACTCCCTCCCCTCTGAGAATCCTCAGTCTGTTCCTTGCTTCCACGTCACTGGATCTATTTTGCTTGTCAGGTTCTTTTGTTCATTAGATTCCATGTGTACGTGAGATCATGTGATATTTGTCTTTCTCTGCCTGGCTTATTTCTCTTAGCATAATACCCTCCAGGTCCCTCCACGCTGTCTCAGAAGGTAAGGCATCCCTCTTTTTTACAGCTGTGTAGTATTCCACCGTGTAAATTACCCAAAGTCACTGCCCATTAAAGCCTCTCCGACGTGGGGAAGCCTATGAGCTTCCCGAGGCTCTCCCGAGGAAGGGGGCCGCGGAATGATGGAATCATCCGACTCCAGGAGACGGCCTCTCGGCCGCTGTCTGCACCCCCTCCCCGCCCTGGCCCAGCTCGCTGCACATGGGGCCTTCAGGGGACCCCTCCCCGGGGCAGAGATGGTCCCCCGGCCTCCAGCCTGGCTTCGAACAAGCTGCCTCTACACGGCGCTCTTGCTCTTGCTCAAGCTCAACCTCCTTCGTCCCTCCTTCCCTCCTTCTTATAAGACTCAAAGCATGTTTCTTCATGTACGAAAGACCAGCACACAGCCTCCAAACCAGAACACTGCTGGGAGTGGAAAACAGCACGGAGCAGGCCCACAGCTGTCAGAGGGGAGGGGCGGGCGGGGGGGTGAAGGGGTGAAGCAAAGGAAGAAAGAAAGACTCGGGGCACAGGCCACCGTGTGGTGACGGCCAGAGGGAAAGGGGTGGGGAGGTAGGAGAGGGGGAGGGGGATAAATGGTGCTGGAAGGAGGCTTGGGCGGCGAGCACACAATACAATATACGGATGATGTGTCATAGGATCGTACAGCTGAAGCCTATATAATTCTGTTAATCAACGTCACCCCAGTAAATTCAATAAAATTAAGTTTTAAAAAGCTACATAATAAATAAATAAAAATCACACCAGGACCGCAGGAGTCGCCTGGGACTGTTCTGAGAAAGCGCGGGCCTGCGGTGGCTCTGGGCAGGGGTCTTCGGGAGCTGGTCCTGCTCCCTCGCCCCTCCAGCTTGCATCTTGTCTTCTCGGCCTCTTTCCATGGGTTCCGGCTGCGCTACGCGGCTATTCTCTGCCCTCGGACAAGGCGAACAGCGCCTGGCGTGTCCCCAGCACCTCGCCAGAGCCCTCACCCACCCCCTGGGCTCCCTGCTCTGGGCAACGCCAGGCTCGGTCCTGCAGTTTCTGCACCCGCCCTGCCCTCCACCTGGAACGCATCTCCCCCAGAGCACCGCTCCCTGCTTTCTTCAGGCCTCTGCTCAGCGTCACCTCCTCAGTGAGGCCTGCCCAGGTGACCTCATCGGAAATGGTGACCCCCCCTGCATTTTCTATGGCCCTTCCCTGCTTTATCTGTTTCCCTTTACTTTCCAACGGACTCTACACATGTGACCCACACATGCATGGCTGTGCTCGCGTCCGTCTGCATAACCTGCACCGATTCCCAGCAGCTCCTTCAGTCGCAGTCTCTCTCCGCCAGCCCGGCCCGGCCCCGGGGCTGCTACGCACCCGCCTCAGGGACAGGCCTGGGCCCTTTGCTCCCCGCTTGCCCCCGCCTGTTCCCGCTGCTCTGACTCGCCCGCCTCAGCATTAGGCGGGCGCCCCTTCAGATCACGGACGGCATTCAGGTCTTTCTCTAACGCAAAACAATGGCTGTAACGTCGAATGAGTTATAATGACACGCTTCCAGTGTCGGGGAGCTCACTGCATTTAGAATCTATTCCTTCCATCTCTAGGTGATTATAATGTACACACGTTTTTTCTAACATTTTTTGATGAATAACCGGCCACCTTTTTGTAGGCCTCATGCTCCCCAGGCTAATCGCAACTCAGTGGAAGGTTTAATGTGTATTTGGAGTCATGCTTCACAAAGTTGTGATCGACCTAAGGTCATGTACACTTTTTTCATCTAAACTATCTTGCCGTGCGTCATGCTTAGGGAAGTGGCACGCTGAGTGAGGTTCTCGTGCGTGGTGTGAAATAAAAGCAGCGGTTCCCCTCCTCTCTCTTCTTGCTCCGTGTGTACATCCACGTCTCCTGGCACCATCTGTTGAAAAGACAGTTCTTTTTCCTAATTAAATTTTATTGGCATTTTTGTAAAAGAGCAATTGACCAAGAATATATAAATAAGTCTCTGGAATTTCAAATCTATTTTATTGACCTAGCCTATTCTTTCATCAACCAAAATGTTTAGATTACTAAACCCTTTTGTTCTGGATTTTTCATTTTTATATATTTTTTTGAGATCAGCTTTCAATTTCTATCACACATAAAAATAAAAAAAAGCCACAGGGATTCTTCAAAATTGTAGATCAACTCTGGTAGAAAATGGTGAATTAACAATATTGAGTCTTCAGTCCTGAATATAGAATACCTCTTGATTTATTTAGACTTTTAATTTCTCTTAGTAATGTCCTTTTCTTAGTGTACAAATGATACACTTAATAAATAAACCACTCTTCTGTTAAATTTATTCTTATCTATGTTATTTTCTATGATGCTGTTGGGATGGAATTAATTTTTGTATGTTGACCTTGTAACCCTGTAACCTTGGAAACTTGTTTATTAGTCCCAACAGGTGTTTTGGTGCTTTTATTTATTTTTCTTTCTAGTAGATGTTACGAAATAGTTCTGTTGACTCTAACGTTGGGCATGCTAGTCGCCGGTCTTTCTGCACATTTATGATAAACTGTTGCTTAAGGTTGACTGCCTACTTCACGGGTCCTGGCCAGGGCGCAAATGTGCACGTCCCGGGCTGGCTTCATTTACTTTAGAGGAAGCAATAAACTGCCACAACCAGGGAACCTTCCTGCTGCTCAACCGAGCAACCTGAAGTCAGGCTGGAGAGCGGCATAGTGAAGCCTCCAAAATAGCATTTGTTTCCGTGTTGCTTTACGGCCTCACACTGCTTCTACATGTTCTCTGATTTGATTCTGACATAAACCCCACGGAGGAGGCGAGGCGTGTAACGCGATTCCCCAATCCAGAGAAGAGCAGGCCAGAGCTCGGAAGATTATGTTCTCTGGTGCTTCGCAAAACCTGGGGGGAAGCCAGCTACCCCTGAGCCCTCTGGAGGTCATGTCACGACGTTCTCATTTGGGGTAGAGCCCTTGAACGTAGACACGGTCCCATTATGTGGGGAGCTGTCTCTTTGGATGGTGCCTTCTTTCCTATATCTCGAGAGTCTTACCATCTGGGATAATTACCCACAGACTGAAGCTGGAATCAACAGCAGAATCATAAATTCACTAGTGCGGCTGCACCGTGAAAAACGGTACAGTTATATTACTGTCCATGAAAAATGTACCAACTTTATAAAAGTGCTATCGACTCTCCATAAAAATTCTCCTTGAGTTTATCAAGGTCTATGCATTTATTTTTATAAGAGTCCAGTTTAGAAACGAGGCAATGCTCCTAATTTATATTCAGTGTAATCATCTGTTATCTATTTAAGCCAGATAGCGAAAATGAGATAAAGGAAATAGGCACCAATTTACACTGGCTATTAACTTTCCCACGGGTCTGCTACTAGAACTAAAAAAAGGTTTGTTGAGATTGTCCTCCAGTTTAATTTCGTTCTGTAATATCACTAATGACCCCATTAAGGGCATTAAAAGTTTCCTTTTCTGATCAGTCTTTAGAATATTGAACTCCATAAAGTCTCTACTGAGTAATCAGCTAAATTAATCAAGGTCACCTTTAAGGTGGTGTCCAAAAGCTAATTGCAGGTACAAGTTGTTATGCAACTCTCATCCAGAGGCAGTTGTTTATTTATTTTTTTAACCCTCACCTGAGGATATGTTTTTATTGATTTTAGAGGGAGGAAGGGAGAGAGAGAAACATCAATGGGTTGCCTCCTGTATGCATCCCAACCAGAGATGAAATTCGCAGACCTTGGCTTGTGCTCTGACCAGGAATTGAACCCCTAACCTTTTGGGACATGTGATGATGCTCCAACCAGCTGAGCCAACTGGCCAGGGCAGTCATCACTTCTTTTCAGCACCAAGGTGGCACCAGACAAATCACTTCCGTTGCTTGTTCAACAGTCTACTCTGAGGGCAACTGAACCCAGGGAGACTTGCAATAATTTGGAAAGAATGGTTGAGGTCATACCTTCTCTTTAAAAGGAAATGTCTTTTATATGTTATATCCAATATTGGTTTGAATGTTTACACCCTAAGAGCATAGACTGCGAGTGACTGTGTAGGCAAGATGAGCTTTTCTTTCTTTCCTTCTTAATTTCTTTTTTTAAAAAATTATATGCAGACTAAAGTGGGGAGAGTGGGAAGAAAAGATAAGTGTTGTTTTGGGATCATTACTCACCAGTCATGTGCTAACACTGCCAGCTATTGAGGTAAGTTACGTAAGTTAGAGCGCAGCTTTGAAACCCAAAGTTAATGCATTTCTCTCTCTCAAAATATAGCCTCTCTTTCTCTTTCATATTTACAAGCTCTTCACTGCATTTCCCTTTATTTTACAGAGACTAAATATTACAGTTTATGGATCAGAAAATACGTACTAAGTGCTATTATTAACGTTTATATCTCAACCTCTGCCATACTCTATTACATATACACATAGACATACATATATATACATATATACATTCATATATACATATATGTACACACATGCTTGACCTTTGAACAAGAATGGCTTGACCTGCATGGGTTCAATTATGTGCAGATTCTTTTCAGTAAATACTTAGACCATTTTCAATCCATTGCTAGAAGTCCATGAATGCGTAGGGGCAACTGATGTACATGATTTCATAAAAGGAAACTGAGCATCTGTGAATTTTGATACCCATGGTGGGGGGATCCTGGAACCAATCCCCTGTGAACACTAAAGGACATATTAAGTTTCTGGAAAGTCAAAAGTTACACATGGATTTTTGACTGTATGGAAGTCAGCGCCCCTAAATCTGAAGTTGTTTAAGACATATATTTGCCATTATATTGAGCTTGTATTGTCTGGGGACACATAAAAGAGATATTGATGGAATTTCTCAGGAGTTTGGAGCTACAGGGAACCCAACCTAAATAACAAGTGAATACAAACTACTTTCCACTTTGCAAGGGAAGAAACTGCAGTAGAAAATGTTATTGACTTTTTCTAAAGATGATAAAATTGATGGTTAGATGGGTCTTGAAGATACGTCTCTTGGTTTCAGATGCTGCAGTTGGGTTTCCTGGAAAGCGAACTGTGAGAGTGCTATTTGTATGCAAGAGATGCACTGAGAAGTGCTTGGGGGCTGAACACGGTCTGGGAGGAGGGAAGCAGACTGGGCCGAGAAGAAACTGAACTGCTTAGCGCTCCCACAGCCACCTCGGCCGGCTTCCTCGGGGGCTCGGAGCTGGCAGGCGCTCCAGCTCTGTCCCACTGGGCAAAGGAGCTGGCCTTCACCGCTGGACGTTGGCCAGTCATTCTGCATGGGCCGTCCCCAGGAAAAGGCATGGCCTCAGGGCACAGTGACTCTCTTCAGCCAAGAGGGAGTTTCAGAGAGGGGTTCAATGGAGAGCTGCGGGTGGTCAGCCCTCCTGGCACCCGCAGAACGAGTGTTTTATCCTGTAGGGGGTGCGTAAGAGGTGTACCCCGACTTATACTGCAGGGAAATTGCTCATTTAACTGGAACATAGGGTCCTTTATCTTGTCAAGAGTGAGACACTGAAAGAGACAGACTTGACCAGCACATTAAAATGATCCTCTAACCAATATTTTCTCATTAGAAAAGTACTATACTGAATAGTAATATTTGAAAATATTTTTCAACAATTACTTATATAACTTGGGGGGTTACTTTTTAAAAAAATTCCTTTATATTGTTTGATTAAAAAATTAGGCTTTGCAAAGTTGCTAGAAAAAAATGGAAGTTGAGTAAAATTACTAATTCTTCCATGTAATTGGAATATGCTGTCCTAAGGCTGCCATAATATGGGATCATGGGTGGTGTTAAAGCAAAGTAAATGTATTCACTCACAACATAGAGTCCAGAAGCTTGGCCTTGAGGTGTCAGCAGGCAGGTTCTCGGGAGGACCCTGGGGAGCACCTGGCTGTGTTCCTCTCCCAGCGCCCGGTAGCGGCCAGCGGTCCTGGGCACGCCTTGGCTTGGGGCAGCTTCACGGCCCCTCTGCCTCTGTTGTTGTGTGGCCTGCTTCCCTGTCCTCTTGTGAAGACACTGGTCACTAGATTTAGGGGCCACCCTAACCCAGTATGACCATGTCTTAAATACTTATTCTGCAAAGACCCTGTTTCTAAGCGAGTTCACAGTCTGAGATTCCACATGGACGTTTATCTCTTGGGGACACTGCTCAGGTCACGACATATGCATTAAGCCTTCTAATTGTCATTGTAATGAGTGGAAAGAATCAGCATAAACATAATTGTCTCATTAAGATAAAGTTATAGTTGAGGTTCTTTTTGACTGTATATCCGCTGTTGTAATATTATATATACTGTCATATGTATCTTTATAGTAAGTACTACAAATGATTAAGTTGAAAACGAACTCAAAATTATGCTCCCAATACCATCCAAAAGTATCAATACACTGAATTCATTCTATATACGCTAAATGGGCAATACACAGAAAGCCTAAAAAGTCCTGAGACCCCAGGCATTTGGTATGAAACAGACCTGAGAGATGAAATAAAACTCCATTTAAAATTTAATTAAAAGTGCCTTGTTTGTCTTAGAAGAGAGCCATGGGAGGTGATTTAAATGAATTATGTGTCTTTCAAATACTACATGCATAAGTTTGATATCTGTGTCTTTATTTTCTGGCTAAACGTATATATTTTTTCCTGTAGAAGCAGAGACGTTTGCATGCATCCCCTTGTCCTCAGGGTTATCTCCCAGTGGTTTTCCAGGCCTTTCATAAATGCTTGTGGTTGCTTTCATCTTCATGATGATGATGTTTTTCTCAGGGAAATATATCTTTAAATGTGCAGCTTGGCCCAGCATTTTCCCCCTAACTCGCTCTCATTTCCTCCAGTTATTCAAAGCTGACCCCAACGTTTCACCCTTGAAAAGTTACTAGGAAACCGGCGCCTACCACAGAGGTGATAAGTCACCCAACTTTATTAAGTATAACAAAGACTACTGTGCAATTAGTTCTTAAACAGCACCGAAAAAATTGCTACTCTAGGACCCTTTACCAGGTTGGAAGAATGGACTACCCCAGTCACTCAAGACATGCTTACTTTGAAATAAAAAGGCCTCTTAAAACTTCAAAGGACACATTTTAAGCAGCATTTGGCTCTAACATGCTACTTCCTGGCCCCCTGGCAAGATGGGTCCCTTTCTTTTCCTTCAAATGTTCTTGGATTCCTCCCAAGAGTCTTCACAGCAATGCAAGAGGATTACTTTTTCAGATGAAAGCTAATTGTTTATAGATATTTAAAAACAGACAGATGGGTAAATATAAATATATAATTACTAGATAGATGATAGACAGATAGACAGATAGATAGACAGATAGATAAATTATAGATAACCTCTCTGTAAGTGTCTAGAAAGGTAAAGAAGAAATCAGGACTTCAAGAAACAGGCTGAAATGAAGTACCCGAGGCTACACTGTGAGCTGATGCAAGAAGCAGCCCAGGCCTCCAGTCACTCCTGCTTCCACTCTCACAGCTTCGCTGCGGTAAATACAGCTTCCTGCTGACAGAAATATTTGAAAATGAAGAGGGTTGTACCTGGCAACCTGAGTCTATAAGTCCCTGTAATGGGAAGAGAAAGACATTTTGGGATGTGGGTTGGTACTTTTTTAAAAAAAATCCAATCTTTCTAAGGACAAATGCAGGAACAAGGGGGACACTGGAATTAAGACATAATGAGGTCAAGCGGTGGGGACTGAAGTTAAGGATGGATTGAAAACAGCAAAATTTGGGAGGAAACAGGAGCTACAGGAAAATGGGCCCTGTGTGCTGTCTGCATCCGGGGGGAGGGGATAGAGGGAGAGTCGAGGCCCCCCCCTGAAGCCAGCAGGGGGAGCAGGCCAGGGTGGCCCCCAGTGGGATCAGGCCAGGGTGGCGCCCAGTGGGATCAGGCCAGGGTGGCGCCCAGTGGGATCAGGCCAGGGTGGCCCCCAGTGGGATCAGGCCAGGGTGGCGCCCAGTGGGATCAGGCCAGGGTGGCGCCCAGTGGGATGGCCCTTCTTCATGCTGAGGCCCATGAGCAGGCTGGAGACACAGGACTAGGGGTGGGGTTTTGCACTAAGTTAAATTTTCAGTTGTATAAACAAAGTTGCTCTTGGCACAATAGGCACTAATTGGTGGGAAGGAAGGAGAGTCTTCCAAGACCAATCAGCCCGGTGTGGTCAGGGCTAATGCCACAGGGCTGGTGAGACAGGTCTGTCTACTGTGCCAGAAGGACATGACAGGCAAGGAATCGTCCATGGACTTGGTATTTCTGAAAGTTCTTATTTACAAATTCATTTATCTACCACATGATTAGATTATATTTTTATATATAATGGAAAATATTTTCTTGGTCGCAGAATTAAAAGAAAGCTCTGAAGCAAGCTATTCAATCGAAGACGATGAGAACATAAGCTGTGTTTTCTGTGGAATTATGAAACAAACATATTAATAGGAATGTGATTAACAGCCTCAGAAACGTACAGTACCATGTGGTTATTAGCGTGCTTGACAGGCGTTTGTGTTCTACCGACAGTTTTCCCCATGCTACTGTGGCCTCTGGGAAGAGCCCGACTACATACCTAACTACGCTCGCCTATGAGAAGGAAACTCCCAGAAGTGACTGAAAATCTGAAGTTTTTATCGCACTTGCCTCCTGAACCAAACTCTTCCAAGGACCTAGGTTTATTGCACAGCGAGTCCTAATTAGGGAGCGTGCTTTCAAACAGAAGCATAACCACCCGAGCTGCTCTGCTAGCGTTCAACCAGGAACGCGTTTCGGGAGGCAGGCCATAGCCCCTGTCCAAAGCAGACAAAGTGTCCTGGAGATGTCACTAAAAATCCTAATCGATTCATCTCAGGAGAAGTGGATGCCGACTTAATGACACGAGGAATGCCTTCAAGAGTCTAATCAAGTTTAATGCACTTAAAAGGCATTGAATGAATTGCAACTTTTGTCATGAAGCAGAAAGACTAATTTTCATTTCTGTTCACAAGCGCATGGAGCTAAACTTTTCAAGGATTCTTCAAAGATTTAAAATTGAGAACACAAATTATAAGAGCAAAGTTAAACAATAGCTGACATGCGTTCATTATTTTATTTATTAAGTCATGTATCAGATGCAAATATAAAAGATAAATTCTGAAATCAGCATTAACTTTGTCTCTTGGGTAAGTGTACATTTGCAGGTCAGTTTCCTCTTTACAGATCTAAGTTTGTTAATCATACATTAATTTACAAATTAAAATATGATTTCTGGAACTGATAGAGCTTTGGTACAAACGATATCAGTTTATGAGAAAAATTTCATTGTGGATGTGTGTGCGCAGAGGTTCAAACGGACTCGCTCCTCATTCAGCGCATGAGCTCCCATCCTACAATCCTGGACCTGCGTACGGCCTCATCATTTCTCCGACTGAGGACCGCGACCTGGCCCTAACTGATGTCGTCTCAAGTTCTTTCCTTCACAAATCTACCCTCTCCACAGCCACCTGACTGAGTGATTAGCCAGAAAGCATGTCTTACATCTCACACAGAAAAATAATCCAGAATGATGAAACATTGACTATAGTAAGGGAAACCATGCAAAAAAAAAAAAAAATCACAAAAGCTTTATTTTATGCCTTAATTTTGGAGTGTGGAGGTTTTTATAATTATAAAAAAGTAGAAGGCATAAAAGAAGTGCTTGATAAGCTTTTTCTCATCACATATTTTTAAACACACAGAAAAAAGCATCAGAAAAAAATTTAAAAGCAAGTGAGACACCAAGGAAAATATCTATAAGTCTTAAAACCCATAAAGGGTAATTTCCTTAATATACAAGATAACTTACACAAATTACAGCAAACGAAATAACTCAATAAGAAAATGGGTAAAGAGTACAAATGTGTTGGAAAATGCCATTAGCATGGCTCTTAAAGAGGAGGAAACACGCTAAGCTTCCTGCATAATATGGAAAATGCAAATTAAATCTGTAATATACCATTTTCCATCTCAGGCAACATTCACAATACTTTACATATTTATGCGCATATGTGCGTGTGGATATATTATGCAGACAGACTGGCAGAGAGATGCTATAAGGAGAGAGACAGACACAGAGAGACAGAGACTTGATTTCTGTACGATCTCTGTTAAGATAGATTTGATGATAACAATGCACGTCACTTATACCCATAAGGCGCTGCTTTGAGAAATGACACATGTAGAAACGCGTTCATGCTCTGGGGCATCATCACGTTAGCATGAGACTGAGACCCCGGGACTGCCCCTCTGGAGGGCCGGGTGCAGCGACGAGGCCGTTCCCACTCCTCCCCCTCCTCTCGGGAGCCGCGGGCCGGGCCCTGGTTTTGGCCGAGCTGGGAGCTTGCTTATAATTGCACAGGAGGCCTGGTACCGCTCGGTGGGTCACGCCTTGGAGGAGCAACCCGAAGGCTTTTTAATACTTCCAGAACTGACCTGGTAGTTGCAGGTGATAACAATTACATAAAATTAAAATGAGGGTGATAAATTTGATCCTATTATGACTCCCCTTGAAAGCCGGCGAACCTCCCAATTTCCTTACATGGATTCACGTGACGATCGGAGGCCAGCGTGCTCCATGCCCCTTCTCCAGCTCCTCTTCCGAGCAGGTCCTGCCCCCATCATTGCCCTTGGTCTTCAGCCCCTCACAGTGTTTCTTGTGCTACGACTTTGTTCCTGTGGTCACTGGTCCGGGGACCGCCATCCTCTTTGACGCACACACACGTCTTCTCACTTTATCTCTTCTCTTCTTCTCTGCTCCTCTGCTTTCAATATCACGCTATTATCAGACCTCACACATACCAGGTGAGAGTGGTTGTTGCCTATAAAATACCCAAGTGAATAAATACCCCGGTGTTCGCCTAATTCAGCCAAGGCTGGGCACCCGGCCGTTTGAAAGATCATCGCCTCGCTCGGTGGCTGGGCGGTGCTGTGTGAGTGACTCTGGTTTTATATGGGCACTTGTGGAATAAAAAGTCAGACGTACCTCTGCACTGCTACCAATGGTTTCTCAGAATTGTTTAGGTTTTGTTTCGGTAAGGAAAGTGAATGCGTTATTATTGCCGCTGACGCATTCTGATAAAGACGAGCTTTGTTCTTGGGCTGCTGGGTCTCGAGACGGAAAAGTGCAGCAGATAAAATAGTCAGCTGCTAACGGACCACAGCACTGTTTGGGCGCGAAGCTCCTTTCCCCCTTGGGGGGCTACTTCTTAGAGACAATGGGGTCTTTACCACCAGTGCAGTTATCTCCTAAGGGCACAGACATTTCAAATATGATTTTAAGCTGACTACCTTTGGAAAGGCGGAAGGAATACTGTAATTCTCCTAAGAATGATTCTGTAATGACAATGACGAAAACCCTTTATTTGGTCTAGAAAACCAAATTCAAAAGTATGGGCTCAAAAATACTTATAAGAAACGTGTGAAGGGGAGCTGAGGGCACATTGATATGTTTCAATAGTGTGAAGGGTTTGTAAGGATTTAGGTTATGTGGGCAAATGAAAGTACATAGACAAGAGATTTTCTGGTTCCTCTTAAGTTTTTGCTGCTCAGACCATGTTGTACATAAAATATTCAGTTTCGCTTCTGAGATATTATGAAGAATAAAGACTTGTGAAGACTCTTAAAAGAGATGTGAGGGTTCTTGAAACAAGAAGAAAGGTGAGATTTATACCTTGGCCTTGTGAAGATACAAGGGCTATGGCTTTTTAATTGCATTTATTTTCTGTCAAACTAAGAGGCTGAGAATGGTATGCTGGGTAACAAAATATAAACGGGTATTCGAGTTACTCAGTCAAAAGATTTTATGAACCAGCTGTTTGATAATGAACCGTTTGCATGCCTGGGAGTCTCCAAGGAGAAGATCTTTGCATCGCGTTGCAAGGAATTTAGACGTTTTTGATTGATTGCAGCACATCTAAGGCTCATCCTACACTCACAATGTTGTGTTAAATTACGATATAGGTCAGAGGGGAGATTTGATTAATATTTAATAGCTGCTTTCTTTAGCTTTTAATGCATAAAATAAACTCCAGATGAAGCCCTGAACTTGCAAGGGGATAATCAACTTTCAATCTGCTTTCGCACCGCACAGCTAACGTCCTGGAAATTATTATGTGCGGTGTTGGGGTAGAAGAGCTGTACACTTTTCTCGTTTTAGATTTTCATTGTTGGAGCTGTTAGAGTTAGCGAAAAGCTGCAGAGGCCTTGCAGAGTTTCCGTGTGGCTGTCACCGGCTCCCCCAACGTTAACGTCTGCACAGCCACGCACAGCTATAAAGATGAAGACATTGGCGTGGGCACTATGATACCATCTAAGCCACAGCCTGCTGGGGTTTAACCAGTTTTCCCATTAACGCCTTCTTTCTGCTCCAGGACGGAGCCCCCTGAGCAGTCCGGGTGAAGGGCTTTCAGGTAAGCACCTTCGCCTTGGCCTTGCTGTCGATCAGGCGGAATAACGTTCGCTTCAGATAAGTTATCCAGAGTCTCTCGCAGGTCTCTCTAGGGGGTGGGAGTGGGGAGGCAGAGATCCCAAGAAATTACTTAGGACCTGGGAAACCTGGATCCATTTCCAACAGCCCGACGAGCCCACGAGCCTGTCTTGGTCTATGTGAGAGAGATTTCGGCGAAATGAATGAAAAGGCGGAACAGTTTTATGGCTGTGTCGCACCCATGTCCTGGTTTCTCGCTCTCTGGCGGTGGGGGCGCAGGAGATGGGAAGACAGGCCGGGGCAGAAGTGAGCCCCTTTAAGTCCTGCGACCACATCTGGGTACACGAGTCTCCTCTGCCTCTCCAGCCATCCCCGAATAATCCCGATTGAAAATCAAACATTAAATCGCCTTTGCGCGCTTGTCTGATTTTGGTAGAACGCCCCAAGGATGATGGCAGAGCCTTCGCCTGGGCAGCTCCTTTTGTGATAACTTCTGCAAAAAGTCTGAGGCGAGCTCCCCTTGGTGTTCACCTGGACAGGAGGTGTTGTCCCTGGGCTGACCCTGGGCGGTTTGAAGAGGTGCCCGTGATGACCGATGACCCCGAAGCGCAGATCCTCCATCAGGGCCTCCCTGCTCCTGGTTCCCATCCACCATGTGCCCGCGCCTCTGGCTGGGGTGGTGTGTAGGGGCCACTGAGGCCTGGCTGAGAAAGCTGCCGTCCTCCCCGCACGCACTTAAGGCCTCCTTGCTTCCCCCCCCCCCCCCCCCGGATCCCAGCGCACAGCCCCAGCTTCTCTCCGCTGAGATGTTCCCGACGGCGATTTCCTCTGGGCCCTCCTCCCTGGGTGTGGGGGCCCTGGGTGTGGGGGCCCTGGGTGTGGGGGCCCTGGGTGTGGGGGCCCTGGGTGTGGGGGCCCTGGGTTCCCACTGTTTAGCCCACTCATCACCCCGTTTCCTGCCTGCTTCACTGAACATCCCTGGCCCTTTGAACCCAGTCTAGTCCCCGTCTCTGCGCACCGCGCCTTTGGGAAGTAACATTGGATAATTACAGGGCTAATTCAAGGTATAAATATTAAACAGTCGGTTGAACAAATTAGTGATGAGATTTCATCAGCTTCAGAAATTACAGACTAGAAAAATCACTCAGAAAACGAAACCTACGGTCTCTGGCGAGCACCAGCGCCCCGAGCAACACCAGGCCCCTGCCGCGGGACCCCCGCCAGCGGCCTGCTCTCAGGGCTGGAGTCGCCTGAGGAACACGGGCCCGGGCGCAGGGAGGACCGAGCCCTTCGTGCTCGGCTCCCGACCTGGCACGTTAGCTCCCACGAGGCGAGCAACTGGAACTTCCCCCAGCTTACATCTATGCCCGTGAGATGAAAGCCTCATCTTTGCCATGTGCTTTACAAGGGGTGACGGATAAATAGTTTTAGTATCGGTCCTTCAGTGCTTTCCGCACGGGGTTCAAGTCTCCGCTGATCTCTCAGCGGCCTCCAGAGCCGGTTACTTCGCAGCGGGATGGGCACCGCGTTTGCTCGCCGTCGGCCAGGTGATCTCTCTCATCTTTCTCTTCCCAAGGGTCTGAGCAGAGAAACCCGAGCCTGTGCAGTGTGAGCGAAACCCTCAGGGTCCCACTGAAACATCAAAATCAGCCTTTTTTAAAATTTTTTAACATGGTTATTATATCAGTAGGGTTCTCCAGAGACACACAACCAATACGAGACATCCATCCTAAAGTTATTTCAGTGATCAGTCTAATGATTTAATTTTTAAAGTGAGAATACCAGGGGCCGGTGATGTCTGGGTTCAAATAAATGAATTCGGGGAAATTAAATCGAGCCTCGCCCCCCATATTTAGATTTGAAACCCAACGATATTTGAAGTGTGAAGGCTCTAAGCCGAGAGAGCTGCTAGGTAGATTTCCCCCTCGGTGAGTCTCCTCTTTTTATTTAAAAATCTATCCAATTATCGTGGGCAAAATAACTTTCTTAAGGGCGTTTTTTACTTTGCCACGTTGACTTTTTAAAAGACGGTTTTAACTTGGGTTTTATATGAACAGGAAAAGCCGCGGGCCCTCGCACGCCCCCACGCACCGCACGCCTGGATGAGCCCGCGGAGACCCAGCTCGCTCGGTGACCGGGCCGGGCAGCCCCCGACCCCGCGCCCCACCCACAGCGCCCCTGAGCCGGCCTCCAGGAGCATAGATGCAAACGCTTATGTTTGTTCTGTACAAAAACAGACTTACCCCAAGTAAACACAAGTACTCCCCGTTGGACCATAAGAAAATTCCTAACAGCATTAGCGAGCAGAATAAATATTACACTTCTCAGATGATTGGGTTATAACTTCCGTCTATAGAAAGCTCTCGAGTCTAGTGCTAAGAAAAAAAAATGATAGCAATTTATTAAAACACAAAGATAAAAAATCCCGTGATAACCTTGTCAAATGAAACACGGTGGTGAATATTTACCACAAGAGCTATTGATGTTGTTTTGTTTTTTGGGAAACTGTTAGAGTGCTATTTGTTTTTACCGCATTAATAGTTTTTAAATGAAAAATAGCTCGGTAGTCAAGGTTTTACTGTGGTACATTTTTTTCAATAATGGAAAATGTGGGATGTAATTCTCCCCGGGGTGCTTTAAGTTCAAACCACACTGGTATAGCATTTGTTTACGTTTATGGAGGTGTTCTCAGGGTGCCCACTGGATTCCGCTTGGCTTTATGTAAATGAAAGAAAATTCCATCCTGGAGCAAACGTGTTCATCTCAGAGTTTCTGGAAGTTTGTCACACCCACCGTTCCTGTAGCTGTGGGAACCTGGGCAGGCGAATTCATCTCCCTGGGCCACTGCTTTTTTCTCTGTAGAAGGGCCACCACCACCTGCCTCCGAGGGGCTGTGAAAGCACCTAATGAGACACCGCATGGAACCATCCAGAAGCCGCAAAATGCTCGTATTAAGAGTTGATTCATCGCTTTTGTATACAATAAACTTATCTTCCTGTGTGTGTGTGTGTTTTTAAATATGCTTTTATTGATTTCAGAGAGAGAGAGAGAAACATCAATGATGAGAGAGAGTCATTGATGGGCTGCCTCCCGCCGCCCCCTTCTCCGATGGAGCCCAGACCCGGGGCCTGTTCCCCCGACGGGGAATTGAACTGTGACCTCCTGGTTCATCCGTCAGTGCTCGACCACTGAGCCGCGCCGGCCGGGCTTCCTGTGTTTGTTGTCTTCAACTTAATATCCCTTAGTGCCCTGAGATAGTTTCCTCCTCATCAGCCCATGAGATTAAACATTATGCTAACAAAGGCCTCACCCACGGCTCACACTGATTCTTCATTTCCTGAGACAGTCTGCGCGCAGTAGCCTTTCTTAATTGGCATTTTTAATTGGAATACAGTTCCATTATGGAAATACATGCATTAATGGTTAAGTGTCAAACTAGTTAATGTATTTCCTTTTACTCTTCCTGGAAGGATTATGAGTTTATCACTAATGCCTTTTTAAAATTTTTAATTTATGCTCTATTTTATCGAGCCTCTTAAAATTTTAGGTTGACCTAGTTTCTTGAAGAACGGCTAACCTGACAAGCACTTAGAGCACATTATATCCAAGAACGTAGAATTGTAATAACAGTGACAATGAAAAAATTCTATACATTATAATTTAAGCCTGAGGGTGACGAAAGGCACATTTTAACAAAATGTGCGATAAGATGTGGTGAAGAACAATTTGTAAATAAATATCGGTGTTGACCAGTGCCAGTTTATTGAACGCTATCAGAAAATCTCTATGTGAAATCGGCAATTCTTTAAACTAGTGTAAATTCTTAATCCATTGTCTTTAAGAGAAAATAATTATTTTATAAAATTGCCCCTTGATACGTATTTCAGCAAAGTGAACCAAATAAAAATAATTTTTGAAAGGTGGCTAAGGTGAACACTGATTCTGTGCTGTGACGTGGACACTGTTTATTGCAGATTTGGTTTATTTGGGAGGTAGATGTAGGTAACTAGGAGCCTTCCTTCCTCAGCCACCGGAATATCTGGGTTTGAGTCAGCCCTACATCAAGTCTGAATGAGATCCCCGTGGAACGATTCACGCTAAGACTGGTCAGTGTTCTGGCTCTTTGGCTGTTGTTTTATGTTTTTAGCCCCTACGTGTGCTTCCTGCTGAGGCCACTCCGGTTCGGTTTGGCACCAGGACTGCCACTGAGGTCCTCTGCTTCCTGCCTACGTGCTCAGCTGCTGTCCTAAGGAGTGAGGGGAATGACACATTTTCCCTGAGGTGCTCACCAGCCTACCAACCGTAGGCATTTGCTGCAAACCTCTGGGCCCGTGGCAGAATTCCAGTGCTGCTGCTCGTTCCTGAGCTTCACTCACTTCATCAGAAGACCACAGTGTACTGGGTGCTTCAAAGTGACATTACAGCAACCCCCGAGGGCCTTTAGAAACATTCTAGGATCATTGAGAAAATCATTGGGGCCACTTAGAAATTTTTCTACCCCCAGTAATGATGTCATGATCACATATCACGCTGTGCTTCGGATCCCTCTGCTGTTCCTATGCAGGCGGAGGCACCTAAGGTCTTCCCCCAAACTGGGGGCTGTCAGCCAAGGCCGTCCCTATCAGAGTGGGCAGCTCTCACCTAGTCCCTGGACATCCACGGTCCCCTACCAACATTCTATTTGGGAGGGGTATCTTAGGTCCTTTATTCATTTGCTGCAACCTTATAGGACTGGTCGGCTATATAAGCATTTCATTTTTCATTAAGAACACACTGAATGCCCAAGATTGAGAAAATTCACTTAAAAACATCCAAGAAATAGAAATCTCCCACTGAGCTATGAGGTGATTCTTAAAATGCTTTTAATAAAATATACGAAGGGGAAATATATACCAGCCGGCTGAGCATCACCCTTCCTGAGTTAAGACAGTTTAGGAAGGAAGAAACTTACCATTAAAATTCATATACATTTAAAGGATATATTAGATTCAGCCACACAAGAACCTTTTGAAGTAATATTTCTCTTCCCAGAGCCCATTTATTTCAATTTAAATATGTTAGAAACAGAACAATAGACACTTAAAAGAGGTATTGAATTGTAATCAAATAAGCTTTAAAATGGACAAAAACCCATCAATGTTATGAAGCCCAAATTATTTATAAATTATGGTTTTAAATGAACCTAAGAGTACCTGTCTAATTTAGGTGGAACTGACCTGTATAAACTATAGATGATATTAGATTTAACTTACTGCAAACTTGAAGTTCATTATGTTGACTCAACAGGTTGACAGTGTGTTCACATACCTTTAACTACTTTTAGGGACTCAGAAGGCAGTGACCCGAGCCTACAGTTTTCTCAGGGACAAATAGACATACTGACAGCAAAAATAACAGCACCTGGGAAACCATCTTACCTTTCAATGTCAGCCATGGCCTCTATTTCCTACCATCTAATCTTATCACCACTTTCTGCAATTTTTAGGGAGCAATGATTTTTATTCCAGAATAATATCCTTGTTATGTAAACGGATATCTACTGTGAGCGTGACTTTCTGGAACAACGGCCTATTTTTTAATTTTTTTTATCATCAATGATCCTTCATTTCAGCATCTTGAACAATCCCTATTACCAATAAAATTATTATCTAAGGTTTGCAATGGACAATTCAAAATTAATAACATCTGATGTGAGTTCTTTATGTAGGGAGATTATTGAAAATATTGTTGGTTCTGGGTTGTGCAACAGTCACATAAAAATATACAGCTACACATTTCAAGGAAATAGTGCTGTCTCGGTGAGAGATTGCATCCTGGGCAGGTCTGCAGCCTTGGGAACTGAAGCAAAGGAGGAACACTAAATCCCAATCCGAACCTGTCGCGGAGAGCACATCGGATACCAGCAGGTAAGCTGGCCGTGCTCAGATCTGACTTTTAGGTAAGCTTACCCATAGGCAAGTTGGCATATGAAAAATGGATATATAAAAAATCCTGAATGTGGAAAGCAAACATACATATCTTTGATCAACAAAGATAGGGAACCATCAAGGCAATGCTTGGTAGCAATAAACTTGACCCATAAATGTAGGCCATTTTGATTTCAGATAAATTTAGCTTCTCAAAACAAATTTGTCTCTGTCTTGCTATAAAAATATGTATAAACGTGCACTTCATATTTTCAAATGAAATAGTGGCACACTAGTTTTCTCAACAGAATGAATATTGGAAAAAATTTTTCTGCCTTGTTTATGTTTACTGTAGTAAGTATTGTCTTGACATAGAAAGTAATAGGATGTATGTGTAAATAAATGGTTAAACATGTAGATGAAAACATTTTAATAAGCTACACTATCCATAGAATACTGTTAATAACATTCTAAAATATTAGGGTCTTATCTGGTTGGACTGTTCCATCATAAAATCATGAGATCTGACAACAAAGGGCTTGTTGTGAATCCTGGCTACCCTACTTTATAGTGTGTCCTTAGGCCCCTATTTAATTCAATAAGCTTAAAAATCCATTGTTAGGGGCTGAATGCTCCTCCCATCCCCCCACTGAAATTCACACCCCCAGTTCCTCAGGTATGACTCTGAAATTCACACCCCCAGTTCCTCAGGTATGACTCTACTTTCGGAGTCTTTAAAGAGGCGTTTAAGTTAAAATGAGATCCACGGGGGTAGGCCCTACCCCAGTATGACTGGTGTCTTTACAAGAAGAGGACATTTGAATTCGGACACAGAGTAAGACCCCATGAGGACACAGGGAGAAGGGAGCATCTGCAGCCAAGAAGAGGGACCAACCCTGCGACACCTCGACCTCAGACTTGCAGCTCGAGTCCTGAGAAGAAGCTCTGTGGTCTGAGCCACCCCACCTGTGACACTTTGTCGTGACAATCCTGGCAGACTAGGGCCCAGGCATTCTCTGAATAGTGGGGGGAAAGTAGACATTTGTTTCGGGGTGTTCTGATGATTAAGTGATCACTGCTCACTGACGCTTTCTTGCTGCCCCGTCCCCTCGAGTTCCACAGTTCGGGTGACATATCTGGCCTCTGCAGTCATCGCTCGTCACGCTGGGCCCGGGCTTCTGCTCTGCTTCTCACTGCATGTGACAATACGTGCCTGCAGACGGGCCCCTCGGCCACGGCCGGTGTAAACGGGCACCTGGGCCACTCTCACTGCCAGCACCTGAGCCCAAGGCTCCCTGTTCAGAAGCTCGCTGGCATCTGGGGTATTTCCATTGTGTCGCAATCATTCAAACCCAGGAGTGTAAAATCCTCCACTGCACAGACTCAATGCAATTCAGAAATAATGAGATTAAAATAACAAGTTGTCTGTCAAAAGTGATATTAATAACGCCTAATTTGGTTACTACGAAATGAGATAATGAGAGTCTGGATGATAGTGACGGAAGATCAGAAGTTAGCTTTTCTATTCGGGATGAACCATGAGACTATTTTGATATTAGAATTTTTAAGTTAAAAGGGCACGCACAAATTTTAGAGCAGTTTCTGATCTACAGCGTATTTGCAAAGAAAGTAAACAGAGGATTTACTTCACCGAGAAAGCCGAGGCGCCTGCCGCCTGCTGCGGGCCCGCGCCCGGCTTTCCCCCTGCGCCCTGGCTGCCGGCGCCTTGCTGCTGCGGTTCGGTTCTCGGCAGAACATTCGGGCTGAGCCGGAGCCGCAGCTGGTGGCGTGTCTCGCTGTATGCTTGCCCCTTGCAATCAATTTTCAGCTCAGCGGCCGAGGAATCCTGTTAACAAGGAAACCAGATCGTGCTGCTACATCACATTATTGATGAATGGAGGCAGGAGAGGTTCTCGTCTACGCAGCAATAACCAAATTTCCCTTAAGCCCTGGCCTCCTTGTCGCCGGGGACCCTGTGCAATCCATTTCAATTGCTCACTACCGCGGACACTCCCTGAATTTTATGCACCGGAACGTCTTACTTTTGGAAAGAAAAAAAAAAAGTCAGGTTCTATAATTTCATCGTGACATTCTTTATGTATATAAAGAAATATATAGCTCGGCCGGGCGTGGCTCAGTGGTTGAGCGTCGACCTAGGATCCAGGGGATCGGGGTTCGATTCCCGGTCGGGGCACATGCCCGGGTTGCGGGCTCGATCAATGACTCGCTCATCATTGATGTTTCTATCTCTCTCCTCCCTCTCCCTCTCCTTCCCTCTCTCTGAAATCAATAAAGATATATTTAAAAAAAAAAAGAAATATATAAATATATGTACAAATTTATACATTATAAAATGATACTTGTGTAATGTTATGTAATATATAAACATAAATATGTAATTTAAATGTGTAGCTCTTCTTTACCGCATGTGCAGCAGGTCCTATTTCCCGACTCGAGCCTGTCGCCGAGGCGAGTTGCACGTCTGACCCCGCGGTTCCCTCTGCTAGGCCTGTGGGCACAGCCCCGAGCGCTGAGAGGACGGGGCCCGTGGCTCTGGCTCACTTCACTCCTCAGGCCAGGCTCCTGCGTTTTCCTGGAGAACCTCAAGCAGAAGCCCAAACGTACGCTACTGATTCATGATGACGACTCCACCCAGGCCACCCTGTCACCCGTCACCCTCATTCCGCAGGTCAGTTCCCCCTCCCCGGCCCTGCCCTCCCTTAGAGGGGCCCCGCCGCCTCCCGCCCCAGCCCCTTCACCGCACGCAGCAGGGCCCTGTGGCCACGCGCGTTCCTTTCGCTCTTTCCGACTCCCAAGCGCTCACGGGGCTCTAGCGTTGACCAGAACAGGGGCAGGCGACTTGGGAATCACTGGAAAGATTTCCTCACCCTTCAATCCAATTTGAACTTGTTGACACGTTTACAATGGTCTACACGGCCCCCCTCTTTTGATCTCATCATTGACCCCTCTGCACACTGTGCCCAGATGGACCAAAGCATCAGTGAAGCTCCGAGTTGCAGCCCCTTGTCACTTGTTTTTGGAATTTATGACATTCTTTAAATCTACTTAGAACACTTCTAACCCCCCTCCTGTCTCTTCTCAGCCAGCCTGTCCCAAGCTGGACGCGCTTCCCCGGCTGCTAGTCGGGTGCCTGCGGTTAGATCCTTTGTCCAGTGACTCCCCAGCACTTGGCACCCCCGCCCCATCCATCACACTTGTTTTGTTTGAAGAATCGTCCGCTTAACCTGCGCCACTGCGGCCTCCGGAGCAGGAGCGGCGCCGCCTTGTAAATCATGTTTATCTGTACACGCTGGCAAAGAGGAGACGCTCCATAATTATTAGTAGGATGGATTAACCGATTTTTTCCTCAGCTACTAAATATAAAACATATTAATGTAAAGGATATATTTTAACTCTCCTTAAATATTTAAATAGCTTTCACAAGAAAAATGAATTAAATGTACTGTATGCATAGTGCAGAATCAGGGTCAGAAAGCAGACATTATACAGAAGGAAAATCCACACCGAGGGACTCCGCGGGGGAGACGTGCCCGGGCCTCGAACGCGCGAGCCCAGGGCCGGGGAGCCCCAGACCCAGAGGCCGGTGGGACAGCTCGACAGCAATGCAGGAGCGACTGGTTTCCAGCCTGTCTCAGGAGGATGTCCCAGACTGTGCTGCGATGCGGGTGGGTTTGAGGCACTAAAGAAGGCTAGAGTTACTGATATATTATCCAAAATCCGCTTTCAGTTCCGCGCCGGTGGCCGTGACCGGCGCGCGGGGAGGGGCGCCAGCCAGCGCTGCTGCTTTTCGTGGGCATCAGTCCCCCAGGTCTGAGGCTGCGGCGACCAGGCTGACCTGGGCCATCTCCAGGACGCGCCTAAAGGGGCCGCTGGCTCCGTGCTCTGCGGGCTGTTTTTGAGGGTGTTTCAGCTCTTCCAAGGCAACAGGGCGCAGATCTAGAGGCGGGATGCACTTCATAGGCTGCTCCCAACGCAGCCACGTGGCCGCCCACGCGACCCACGCGACCCACGGGACCCACGCGACCCACGCTGAGGGGCTTAACGCTCTGCGGTCGCGATCTTGAAATTCTTACTAATTTTGTCCTTGAATTTGTGTTTTGCAGCTTCAGTCTGAGAGAAGAACAGAGCATGTGTTAGGGGCTTGGAGCCTCAGCTCATGGGGGTCCCGCACTCGTTGCCTCCTTCCCCCAGATCCTTAGCTGCCTCCCTCTCCCTGCACCGGCTCCAGGACCACTGCTGTCCCCACCTGGAGGAGTGGCCAGGAAGTTTGGGGGTACAGCGTGGGGGTGGACACATTTGCTGGTACCGTCTGCCCCCCTTTGGGGACGTGAGCTTCAGGAAGGGCTGGGGCCAGTCAGCTGTGTGGTCCACAGCGCCTCCGGCAGGCGGGGTCAGCGGCCGTCCCGCCTCAGGCTGGCAGGGCCTTGGTGTATTTGATGGACGGCTTCACTGTGGTCTCTCCCCCGGCACCGAGGCACCGATCAGGCGGGGAGGTTTAAAGCCTCGGAGCCACCACGGGTGGAGACGGTCGGTGCTTGGGAAGGGGCTGTAACTTCCTCTCCCCCAGCTGGGGTCTTGGGTTTTCATTTTGAGCTGGGCCCACAGATTATTTTGCCAGCACTTTCCAAAAGCAAAATTAGTTTTTAAGTCAATGGAGCAGGTTAATGATATGCAGAGTTGTGATGATGGATGTGATGCTGTATTTTGGGTTTAATAAAACACGTTTTTATATGGATAAGCTAGAAAAGACAAATGGAAAGTTTGAATATATTAATAGATCCCGTAAGGAAATAAATAGTTTAGCATCAGAAATGTGGGGTATATTTATGCTTGAGTTTGACCTAGTAATAAATGTGTAAATATGTATTTGAATCAATCTGTTAGGCAAACACCCTCAGTAAATTTGTGGTGCTTTCAGATGGTGAGCTTAGGCTATTGGTGTCTGTCCCTCACGGTTCTCCATGATGTCATTCCACAGTCACCAGATCAGGTTAACTGCACCTGTGCTTTGCTATTTCAAGTCTCCGGAAGGTTATTCAGGTACAGAAAGTGAGTAGTTTTCTCCTGGGTGGTGAGACTAATATGATAAACTCTAACTTCTTGAATCTGTTTAAAAAAAAAATTAACCTTTAATTCACATTGTTGCACAGCATTTTTTTGCTCGTAGGACCCATTAATACCTCCTCTGTTTTGCTCTGAGCCTCGTTTATAAGACTTAAAGCCCATGGATATGTCCTGTGAATGCAAATAAACCCGAATTTGTCTGGATAGGATGCATTCCAGTAACTTTCTGTGAAATACTAATTGATTAAGTTCCAAGTGCCAACCACTTTTTGGCCCATTACCTCTTGGGACTAATTCATGAAAATTAAATGATACATTAACTTATAGGTCAAAGTCGAATGTGCCACCCCAGGCAGGAATTCTCACTGAAATTTGCTTGAAATCAGCCTCTCTTCCTACATTTCAGCACGCCGAGTCCACCTTCCAAGCTTGCGGGGCCCAACAACACATCCTGCGAAGTGACAGATTCTCCCAGACAGACAACCATGTGTTGACACTTCCTCCGAAAAACACCGTTATGGGTGCCGCCTGTTATAAAGAGTGGACCTCCCCGCAATCCACATATTTACGAAGAGTCATCCAAATTAGAGTCAGGTAACAAGACTTGGGACAGTTTAATTCGTGTAGATATTGCCACTCTTACAGTTTTACTACTATAAAGCTTTCCGAAGATACTGTCTGTAGGGCTGTGGAAACGTGAAACGAGAAAGCAGGCGTAAGGTAGTCGAGACCCTGAAACACCTGTTCAGGGGAACCTAGAGTTGGATGCATGTTTGAATATATACATATCACATGAGTCACAACTTCATTCCTCATGAAACACATACACGCATCTGTGCAACAAGAGGTATGTTCAAGAATGTTCATAGTTACAATAATTATAATAACATGTAATGAAAACTACCCAAAATACTACCAATAATAAGAATTACCAATAATAAGACCAATAATACCAATAAAACTACCAATAATAAGAATTAGCATAGAGCTGTGGACAGGAGCAATGCACAGCTACAAGAGTAAACCTGGCCATTTTATAACAGTAAGCGTGAATCTCACACACATATTATTGAGACAAGAATGCCAGACACACAACAGTACATATACGCTCTGTGAACCATTTACATGAATTTTCAAAATGGGCAGAACTAAGCACAAGTGTTACAGTTAAAGTAAGTGGTCTCCTTGAGAGAGACAAAAAGAAGCTTGTGATGGAGAAAGGGCTTGAGGAGGTGGCTGTGGGGCACTTCTCAGTCTTGGTGGTAATTCCACAAGAGCCCATAACTTATGTGGTGATTCCTTAATCTGTACAGTCATGTCTTAGGACGTTTGCTGTAGGGGTTGTTATATTTTAATTTTAAGTAAGAATCTCAGTATTGACTAATCTGCGACAATTTCTCTCAACACTTGATGTACCTTTTTATATGTAGATTTATGCCTTTAATGTGAAGATAAACGTATTTTCTAACTAAATATTCATTTCATCTTTAAGATTTGGGTGTTTTTTCATTGTAGACTCCAAAGTTTCTATGTTGTCTCTAATTTGCCTTTCATTTTCTCTATAATCATTTAAAAGTCTTTGTTTCTTTTTAATGTTTTTTCCCTTGTCCATCTCTTAAAATAATTACTGAGCATTTTATAGTGATTATGTTCCCATTTTTTGGTATTTCTTTTAAGTGATCAATTTTCCAATTCTCTTCTCTGTTCTACCAGCTTCTAATATATATATACATACATACAGTGTATTTTGAATATTTTGTAATTGCTTGTATTATCTGTTTTGTTGCCTTATTAGTAGACAGGACTGATGCATCGTTATTAAATTTGAGACTCAATGTTTTAAATTTTCATCTGTTACAACAATTTTTTAAATGTGTTTGGTTCCCAGATTCCCTGTATTTTTCCGACTACCTCCTTATGTGCCATTGTTACTCAGTTGCTCTTTTAACAACTTTTTAAAAACGCGTCGCTTGTTTTCAAAGCAAATGGATTTTTCCCGGCCCAGCGGTTGGGAGGCGGCCCGGAGGGGAGGAGGTTTCAGACAAGGATTTCGGGTTGTCCAGGTCTCCCCCAGCGAACTCTCTCCCAGCCCCCATTTCGCCTTCTGAAAACGTTCCCGGGCTCTCCTCAGAGGTCCAAATAATAATAATAACAATAAATAATAATAAATGCTGGTGCCAGCTGCTGCCAGGCCATATACTTTTATTATTATTCATCTATTTTTCAGTCTGTGCGTTTTGAGGATTCCGTAGCAGATACAGGTTTTCCCCCTTGCACCGGGCCTTTCAGGGACCTTCAGGGCATGTATTTCTGGTGGCGTTTTTACCTCTTGATATTCTCACCACTTATTTCTTTCTCTGTGACACCTTCAGGTGTCCTTCAGGACCTTCTCACGTAGCCCATCCGTACCTTTATTTGATATGTAAGGAGTTTCAATTTATCTTATTTTCTAAAAATAGAGCTGTTTTCTTTGTTCTTAGATAATTTTCAGGAGCTGAAAGTGTAAATGCTGAATTTAAGATACTGTGTTCAAATCGTAACTGTAAAGTATCTGTTGTGTGTGTGTCCACAAGAGCTATGGCCTTTATCAAAAATACCCCAGGGCAAACCACTGATAGACTTACGTGTTTGATAATACATTGTATTTCTGTCAAGAGAAAGACCAAATAATGGAGTGTATACCTTTAATTACTATTATTCTAAAGCAATTAGTATTGTGGTTGTTGCTTGAGTATCCAGCTGACGTAGATGCTTTAACCAACGCAGTAGAAGGCTGGGATTATCTAATTCTTCAGAAAGCCGCCCCGAGGGCTCAGGCAACTTTGAATGCTAATGATACCTGTTAATTCTTATGGAAACAAAAGAAACAAAGCAGTAAATGTGTTATACAATTTTAACTATAATAAGTTTTCTCTGTTCTTCTAGAGAAAAATAGTCTGAAACCCACAAAATGATTTTCTTTAAAATTTAAGAATTCAAGTATGAAATACATGGGATTAAGTTCCTGAGAAAATGCCTTAGAGAAAAGGGCAGGCGTTTCCTCAGTCTGCAGAGTACATATTCTAACCTTGCAGGCGCTCCTCTCTTGCCATTTGTGCATTGATGACATTTAATTAAAAGCAGGGTGTGTGTGTGTGTGCGTGTGCTGAACAGCAGCTCTGAACACAGCCCCACACCTTCCTGCTTGTAAACTATCCCTGTGGGACTTAAGGCTCATGTTAGATGCTATTTATTGTGTTATTGCTTATCTTAGAGTACTTCCTTGGTACTGAGACGTTTCTGAAAACAAAATTTTATTTTATTTTTGGCTATTGCATTTTTATCTATTATGGCAGTTGAAGGACTTCGGTTTGTGTTATGGGATGAATTGTACTCCCCCTAACTAATTCATACGTTGCAACCCTGACCCCCAGGACCTCACAGTGAGACTGTCAAGGTAAATAAGTTAAAATGAGGCCACTAGGGTGGATCCTAATCCAATGGGACGGCGGCCTTATTAAAAAAAGAGTTAATTAGGACACAGACTCACACAGAAGGAAGACCGGGGGAGGACACAGGGAGGAGAAGACGGCCAGAGAGAGGCCTCGGAAGACTCAAACCTCGTCTACACGTGGATCTCAAATCTCCAGCCTCTGGACCGTGAGAAAATGAGTTTCTGTGGTTGAGTCACACGGCGTGGCTACGACCACGCCAGCCAAGGAGCGCAGTCTGCAGGTTATTTGGGGATATTGTTATAGATCAAGAAAACAGAGAAATGCAAGGCCACTCGTTTGTCAGTATTCACTTTGAAAGATGGGAAGATTTGTGGAGATCATTTTGTTCCAGAAAGATGTCCAGTTTCTGAAAACCTGGCCTTCTTCAAGATGCATTTCTATCTTGACCATGTTTGTCACCTTAAACGGTCGGGTAAAATATCACGGCAACAGCCCACAGGCTCCTTGCTCGTTGGCTTCTCTTCTGTGTTGACTTAGATTGAAGTGCCTTATTACCTCATAAAATGCATTATCGTTTTCATTGAAAGTATAATATAAAATAATAAAAAGTGGCCTCAGCGATCAACTACAGGCTATTTAAGAAGTACATTTTTAAAAAATCACATAAGGTCAATTTAAATAACTAAAATGTGAACTAGGAATAATCTTCCCTTCCTCCTGGAAGGTAGTATGTGCTATTGTTTTGGTGACACATATAGCAAAGTTTAGAAAATGTAGGTAATAAATTATGTTTACAAATTTTTTAAGCTTCTTCCTGCATTTTGTTTGTAATAGGATAATATCACGTCCCCATTTAGTTGCCAAATGATGTTCTCGGCACTTCCTAGATGATCTACTTACAATTGCATTCCTATCTTAAGGTCTGTTGCTAAGAGACCCCAAATTGATAGTGATTACACTGTAAGGCAAGAGGACAGCCCTCAACCCAAGAAACTGCAGCTTGGCGTCTGCGAGGTAAGCGGACTCAGACGTAACCTTAGGGAAGAGATCTCTGAGCAAGAAATGGATGACTCATGGGGCAGATTCTTAACTGCACTAAATATCATATACGTAGGTTTTCTATAGAAAGGACAAGCACATTTTGGGATAAGCATACCTTTGAAATTATTGTAGCACCGGCATTTTCACGTGTGTTTGAGCTTATTATGTTACAGGAACATATGTTTTGTAACAGTAAAAATGGGTTTATCCCCCCACATTTCCACTGTAAGATTGTTCTTAATTTTCAGGGTCATGGAATGAATCTGTATTCCGTCTTCCAAGAGTCAGCTGGAACCCTTAAGCTTGCTCTTCCCTCCAATATAGCCGATTAATAAATGAATAAGTAAGAGAGGAAATGGCACCAGCTTCCTTTCTGGTATCTTGCTTTGATGACCAACTAGCTCTTTCTATTGGTCTCACCTATGACTGTGATTTCTCCTGAAATCACAGTCATATCCAGGTACACCTGGAACTGAGGCTAGAAGACTGTTTATTTCAACAGCCACTCAGGGGAAGGGAGCGGCCTGCACAACAGCCTCTGTCCCAGCGCCCGTGGAGATGGGCCGTTGACCAGTTCACTTTGCTGTTGGGCATCGGTGCTTCTTAGATGCTGCTCCTTTAAATGAAAAGTGAATCTGCCCTCGCCAAGTTAATTCCTTGCTTACATCGTTAGAAACCTGTCTCTGTCAGTGCCTCAGATTGGCTGCCGTTAAGTGAGATGCTTTCCAAATGTTGCCCAGAAGCTGTTAAGCTGCTTCAAATATCATGAAAATAAAGTAATATGATCTGTGCATTATGCACAGATGGTCAAAAACAATGTCCAAGGAAATGCCTTTGGTGAGTACAAGCCGGTGGAGTTACCAAGATACTTGCCATGGAAACAAGGAGTTTATGAAAGTACTAAGCTATTCAGCATCTCTGATCAGATCAAGGGCAAAGCTGAGAGCAATGAGAATTGTCTGGAATAAATGAGATGTTATTTATTCACAATTGAGCCTTAAAGTCTTCATATTTTTTTGTGTGAGTCATATGAACCTAAAATTTGGATCTCGTGATGGATAAATTTATAATTTTACGCATATAATGGAGAAACGACACTATCTTATTTGTGAACATCCCTCAAGTAAACTACTCTGACTGCCTCAGGACATCAGAGAAATAAATCCTATCCCGAGGAGATAAGAGAAACGCCTCATCTTCCTGACTGCTTTTAAGATGGTTGGCTCTATGTTGAATCATTTATAAAGGGCATGTAGACGTATTAGATCAATGACAGTCTTTTAGGCAGAATAACTTATGTGTATCTATAGAAGTCTACGTTTTCAATTAATACATTTTTAAAGGAAAGATTTTGAGCAAAAATAAAATCATATATAGTATGTATAGTATTTGTTATTATCTTTTTTTTCTGAATTATGAGGCAGACCTCTTGTTGATGACAACTTATGGTACATTTACCTTGAATTCCTGGCCTGTTATTATTTGCCATTTATGCTTTTTTTTTTACACTTGCCTGTTTATTATAAAAGAATATGATAAAGGGTACAGATGACCGTCAGGTGGAAGAGATGCGCAGAGTGAGGCACCTGGAAAGGGGCCGGGAGTTCTGTGCCTCCTCCAGGTGCACCGCGCGTCCCCCACCGCCCTGTGCTCCCCATCCTGAAGCTCTCCAAACCCAAATTTTGGGGGTTTTATGGAATTCTCATCACAGAGGCATGATAGGTCATTAACTCCATTTTCAGCCCTTCTCCCTTCTCAATAGAATGGGGGGGAGGGTGTGTGTGACAGTGTCAAGCTGGTCATCATAGTTTGGTTTTTCCAATGACCGGCCTTCACCCAAGAGCCCACCCAGAGTCACCTCATCAGAAAAAAAATACACTTGACACCGAGATCCTGAGGCCATTGCCATTTGTGCTTTTTAATTTAAGTAGATGCCAAGCAATAGGAATGAGGTGGCAGACACATTACTCTGATGCCCAGGAAAGGTTGTGATTGAAGTGAAAACAGATCATGACGAACATTCACACAGCCAATTACTCTCACATGACATGTTTACAGTAGGAGCACAGAATGAGTAAGGAAATAAATTCTACAAATTGTTAAGATATAAAACATGGCAAGAATAAGTCTGCGGCCTTGTGACGTTTCAGTCCAGGCTCATGACTCCCATCTACTGATTTTCCTCTGGGGTGACAGTCACACTGCGATTCCCTGTCCCATACAGTCTAAGTACTTTCTCTTTGAGGCAAACTAGCATGATGGGACCTTACAAAGTACAAGGTGTGGCATCACTTAAAATACTGTATCATCTCCAATTCTCTTTATGTGGTCAAAACACTATTAGTTAATCCAGTTAATATGCTCTATCAGTCATATCCACAGAGTCACTTAAAAGTCTAATGGGGGGGGCAAGTAATAGTGTCATGATGACATTTAAACAAAGTAGGAATTAAAATTAAGTACTCTTTTTTTTAATTAAAAAAATATTTTAGTGTTGACATCACTGCAGGAGCCCCCCTTCCCCATCCCTTTGCCCACCTCCACCCTACCCCACTTATCCCTTCCTTGGCCTTTACCAAATTATTGTCTGTGTCCATTGGGTGTGCCAATATGTTCTTTAATGGCTGAAGAAAATTAAGGACTCCTCAGTGTGAAAAGTCGCTGTCCCTGAGAGCTGCTGTGAGGTGACCCATGACGAATGTGCTGGGCACGGCCCGGAGGAGACCAGGTCTCTGTAGGGGCAACGGTGTGCGTGCCACACGCGTGTTTCAGTAATGTGTGTCTAGGTCAAGAGTGGTTACAGGTCTAATGATCAGCTCCTCGTCTCGGCCTCACCTTTCACATGTTCCCAGGGAGACTGAAAAAACGTATTCGCCTCTTTTTCATCCGTGCTGCTAGCACCACAGGCATCACCGCCCCGCGTGTCTGCCCAGGGCTGGGGCCGACCGGGGAGACTCCAGCCTTCCTTCCTCCTCTCCACTGGGAGCCAGAAGGGGTTCCAGACGAGGGATCCCCCAAAGCCCCTCCGTGAATCCTACTTTCTGTGTGAAGCTCCCAGTTCCTTTAACATCTCATAAAACCCTCCACGGTGTTTTGCCTCCTTAACTATCCAAACCACATCTAACAACTCTGACCTTCAAACTGTATTTTTAATAGGCACGGGTGCTGCACCTCCTCTCTTGATCCAGGCTTTATTTTGCATGGACGCTGATATTTGGTAATTCAGTACCTGCCCCCCCGCCCCCGACCTTGTTCCCTATTACCCTCCACTATTCTTCAACCTTAATCTACATATGAGTCCTCAAGGGAGGGGGCCCCTGTCCTCTTGGAGAGCTAAGCTTTCCCTAGTACATGTTTTCATAGTTTTCACTTTTCCTTATTCTGCCCACCTGACTTCTTTTTAAAGAATTTGTTTAATTCTTATGATTCTCTAACTCCATGTTAGGCTTGTGAAGGCAACACCTCGGCCTACCACGTTCGACAAAGTAGCCATAGAGCCTAGGTCAGTTAATGGCACACAAGAGGCTGTTGAATAATGATAATAATAATAATAAATATTCTGGTGTTTCTACTGGGTTCCTTAGAGAGAGCTTCTAAACTTTAAAGCATTCCTACTTGCTAGAATGTCTTTGTTCTTGGTAGACCCTTGAAAAACACCTGCGTTTATGCTAAGGAGATGACTCAGCACTGTGGGCAGGCCCTGCCAGAAAGACTATTCACATGATTAGAGGACTGGAACCGAGTCCCTTGATATGGGTCCAACCTCCTGGGAAGGGAGAGGGCTAAAGATTGAGTTCAATCACTTAGCTAATGGCTCAATCAATCACATTACCAAATGCAACCCCAAGTCAAAACACTGAGGCCTGTGTGGGCTCCCTGGGCGAGGAGCATGCCCATGAGCTGGAAGAGTGGGGTATCCTGATTCTGTGGGGACGGGACTAAAAACGTCTGGGCTTGAGACCCTCCTAGACCTTGTGCTATGTGTCTCTTCATGTTGCTGGTCCTGATTTGGTTCCTTTATAAGAGAACTGTCATCATCAATATGATGCTTTTCGGAGTTCCATCAGTCATTCTAATAAACTTTCAGACCCACGGTGGCTGTGAACCCCTCAGACTGTGCTGTGTCCCCAGTGTGTGCAGTCTTGGTGGTGGCTGTACCTTTGACCCGTGGAGCCCGCTGATTCCAGGTGCCTGGTGTCAGAACCACATTGCGGTATTGCAGGGGCACTGTTCAGCCTTTACCTGGGAAATTAAACAATGCGTGAATGAATTGAAAAATAGGTTCTAAACGCTGGTAGAGAACGGCAGTCTTCAAGCACTCTCCTACATGTATCATGGAAAACACCCTCCTATGTATGTGAGATTGCTTGAGGTCTCCCATTCTCAACCAACACACACCACACACACACACACACACACACACATCTATATATGTTTTTCCCCTGATAAACAGACTTCTGAGATGCCCACTGAGGGTACAGTGCACTAGTGTGCATGTCTCCCCGGTGAGTGCCCCAGGACAGGTACGCGTGCTAGGAGAGCACTTCGTTCATTAGGTTACACTGTGAACAAAGGCGATGGGACATCCTGTTATGCAGGACTCTGGTTTAGAGGACAAGAGTAAGACTCTCCTGTTGGCTTTCAAGAAGCAAGCTGCTACCCTGTGTGAGGGCCATTCGTCTGGACCCTGAGGGCAGCTCTAGGAGGCAAGAGCGTTCCCCTGGCCAACAGTCAGAAACAACACAGAGATCTCATGTCTGCAGCTGCAAGGAATTAAATTCTTCCAACAGCCTGAGCCTGGACGTGAACGTCACGTTCCAGATAAAGACACAGCCTGGCAGATACCTTGGTCTCAAACTTTTGAAACCCTGAAGAGCATCCAATGACTCTGTGCCTGGACTTCTGATCTACAGAAACTGTTGGATAGTGAACGGGTGTTGAAGCCACTGACTTTGTGGGATTGTTATACAACAGTAGACAACTACCACACTTTCCTCCTGCGTCTACCCACAAGGGAAAAAAAAGTTAGCAACTTCGATGTTCTCTTTTATAATAAAAACTTACGAAGCAGTTTTTCATGTTGCTGATAAAGGAGTTTCTTCATGGTTTGATATTCAGCCAAGCGTTGGAAAAGGTTGACAACTTCTTAGAAAAATTAAAATGAAAATTTTATTTTCTCTGTGGCATCTTAAAATAGGTAGCTCAGAGCTGAACTTTCATATATAAACTACCTTCCACATGTAGAGGAATTTGGAGGAAAGGAAGCAGACTTATCCACAAGCCTTCATTTCAAGAGTCTGATGTTTCCCCTTTGAGATGGTTATTCACAAAACAACCAAAATTAACAAAAGTACACATGTAACTGAAAAATCATGCTCCTCTGGGCTTAGAGATCCTTAAATTAGAAGACCCATTGTGTCAAAAACATAAATAGACGCAAACGTAGGAACAACCATTTCCTAAGGATGGGGGGGGGGTTGAGGAAATATTAGGATTCACCAGAATGCTGATAACAATTGAACACGCCTACTTGTGTGATTAAGGAATTGAATATATGCTTTAACTGTATTGATTGTCTTCTTCAATCTTTACAATCCTAAAAGCCTTGTAATAAACGTTGTTTTCACGGTCCTCTACTTTCTGCTCATGAGGCGTTGGTGATATTTAGAGTGTGTCCTGCTTTTCAGAGGAGAGAAGGGACGTTCTGTTAAAAAATCAGAGCCTGCTCATTGTGAACACCATTGCATGCTGTTTAGGTATTTTAAGCTGTAGCTTCCAGTTGGGTCTCTATAAGTGGATAAGCATGTCACCTGTGTCATTTCTAATTTGATAAAAAGATTGAATAGAATAAAGCTGAGGGCGTTAGCAGAAATCATTTCATAGAGAATGCCCTTTAGCTGGGCATGTTTTTCCTTACTCGTTGGTATGACTGCTGAACCGATCCTTTATTACCACCACCACAAGTGTGGCCACAGATAAATCCTCGGGATCTTGAAAAATCATCTTGTTAAAATTCAAATATTCTACAAATTGCCATAGTTTCTGGATGAAATTGTGGACTTATGCAAATTTCTTGGAATAGACATATAAAAAACTAACCAGGTAATTCTGGCTCCAGCTTTCTTTTGCAAGATTTAGATAAGGTCCATGCAGTCAGCCAGGTCCATGACTTGTATATAAAGACTATTCCATATTCATTTCTGCATAAATTCTACTTCCAGCAATGTGTTCTTTTACAAATTTTCTTACTTTTCTTACTTATGTATTTTCCATTCTCCTCCCAGTCCCTAGACACCAAGAAAAAACTTTTTTCATATCAACATCCCATTTAAAATATTTGCCTTTCTGTGGCTGGTTTCTTTTCTTTGCATGATTAATGAACAACATTAAAGTACAGTTAAAATATAGTTTTATCCCGACGCCATAATGAAATTTGCGCTGCATAGTCTCGCAGCTGAAGCTCGCTGAGCTTCCGCTTGCACACAGCCCCCGTGTCACCCTCTGGGCTGGAGCAGTGGAGCCACCGGGACTCCCGCGGGGGTTACTCACGGCCGCCCGGGGTCCGACTGCGCTGGCCCTGCCTGGTGGCGGGTTTGCAGCGCCGCAGGGAGAGGGATTGCGGCGGGTCACAGGTCCAATGCGGGCAGCGCATGAACGAAGGCTGCCGTGGGGAGAGTTAATCCACGCTCATTCATTTCCGAAGTCACGCTCCACAGGTTCATCCAGAATTTACGAACCACATCCGAGTTTGGCTTCAGCAGCAATAGAGACGCCCGGAGACATGTGGCTGGGGCGGCGCGGAGGCCTCGGGGGGTCCCGGAGGCCTCGGGGGTCCCGCAGAGCCAGGTGAGGCAAAGCACCGCAGGCGCCACCGTGCCCACGAGCCCGCAGCGTGGAGGGGAGACCCTGCCCGAGCCTCTGAGCTGCGAGCGCCGAGGCAGACCCGCTTCAGGGGCTCCCGAGGAGCGTCGCCCTGCCCTAGGTAGTGGGTTCTCTCCTTGCGAGTGTATCTGGCTCATATTCACTGAAATCATGTCGGCTCCCTCGACCTTATATTCCCACGTCCGGGGCAAATACGTACATATACATAGGTAAGTGTGCACATGCGTATGCTGGTAGCTATATATGTATGTTAACCACAGCACAAATATTTCATGTAAATTAAAAAAACATATAAAATGTACTTCTTACAACAAAAGTATATTTCTACTTATTATTTCACACCTTAGTAATGGCATAAACAATCTTTTGACACTAAACTATTATTTTAAGAATCTTGTTTTTATTGAAAATGAAGTGATTACCTAATTTTTGCCCAATAATTTTTGTGGTAGAAAGACTGTTTTCCCAAAGATATCCATGTCCTAATCGCTAATGCAGTTAATTTATTCCCTTACACGGCAAAGAGCCTTTGTATTTGTGATTAAATTAAGGATCTGGGCATCAGGAGGTTGCCTGGATTATAAGGTTGGCGCTAATAGAACCGCGCGGCCCACGAGGGCGAGAGAGAGGCGGGGGGACGCGAGGCGGGGACGCGACGGGGGAGGCTGAGGCCTGGGCGGTACAGTTGCCGGCCTGGGGCTGGCAGGAGGGACACGGCCCAAAGGCACACAGGTGGTCCCTGGAGGCTGGGAAAGGTGAGGAGACAGAGATGGTCCCCTGGGGGCTCCAGAGGCACCAGACCTTGACTTTAGTTCAGTGAAACTGGATTTTCGGACTTCTGGCCTCCGGGACAAAAGGGCATGAAACTGTGCGGTTGTGAGACGCTAGGCCCGAGGCAGGCGGCAAGGCCAGGCCGTGGCCGCTGAGCTGCTTTGGGCCGGCTGTTCCGGCCGGAACCTCCTCTCTGGGGCACACGTTGCAGCCGACATTGGAGTAAATGACACCGGCTGTGATCGTAGAGAGTGAGGTTTCCAGGAACGGGTGCTTCCTGCTGACCTAGGGACTGTCATTCGCAGTATTAAATGTGTTATCGTGCGCGCTGGTGTTGGCAGGTGCAGGTAATACCCCATCCCTGGGCCTCCCCTTTGTGAATGAGCATACCGCAGAGTGCGAGGCAAGAGACTTCTGTGTGAGGCAGTCGCAGGTACGTATGACCTGGAAATTAGGACAGTCCATCGCTCCCACTGGGTCACGGCTCATACTCCAAGCCCTAGGAGGGCCCCATTTTATTAAACCAATAAAGAAGTGCAGTCGCAGAGCGTCCCTAACCTGTGTGCCACCGCTCTTCCAGGAGCACTCAGAGTGCATGGAGTGGGTTTAATTAAATTGACTACACACGTTTGACCCAGCGTAAGAATTGTCCTGTTTCCCCACATCCGAGGAGTGAGCCCACGCGCCGATCGCTGTCTCTTAAGCGAAGCCAGGTAATTTCAGAGGACCCGCGTGTTTGGGAGTCTGAGGCTCTCGAGTCAAGCAGCCACGGTGAGCCCATTACACCTCAGGCACTGACACCCAGGGCAGCTTCTTCACCGAGTGAAATGTAATGGTTGAGAGCCCGGGAGTTGTAAAGCCTGGATCAATTCCCAGGCCTGAAGCTTTTCAGATCAGCTACTTTGGGCACGTTATCTGAGCCCTCTGGGCCTTAGATGTTAAAATTCTACATATTTACAACTCAGGAAGTATCTGGAAATTAGGCACTCACTGTAAGTTATGTACATAATTATTTCTTTTTAAAAAAAATATGTTTTTATTGATTGCAGAAAGAGAAAGGCAGAGAGAGGGGGAGAGATAGTGACATCAATGATGAGAGAGTCACTGATCGGCTGCCTCCTGCACGCCCCCAACTAGGGATCGAGCCCACAATCCGGGCCTGTGCCCTGACCGGGAATCGAACCTTGGTCTCCTGGATCACAGGTCGCTGCTCAACCTCTGAGCCACACCGGCCGGGCTACATAATTATTTCTTTAATGTAATTATTAGCAATGTAATTTATTTGGAGAAATAAAAGTGAACATTCCATGGACTGTGTTCTTAGGAAATTTCTCCCATTGTGGGAGACATCTATTGGTCTGGGCAGCTGAATTAAGCATCATTAGATGCTCAACAAGTTGGGTTATCACTTGCCATGATTATGAATTTTAAATCACATACATTTACTGGTTGGGGCCATTCAGTAAAAGTAAAGTTTAATGCTAATGAAAGCATTAGTAGCCATCATAAGAATGGACAGGATTGAAGGGCTATACTGGAACAAAAGGAACTAAGTAGTTTTCTTAATTTCAAATGCTTGAGTGGTTTACTGCCGTCACCATTTAGTTTTCAGTCAGTAGTTTTATGGACCTATCCAGCCCAGTGTACTTTAATATGCTTTAGAGGGTCTTTTATAAATTCTGAGGTAGTTGAAACTATTATTTAAAAAATATCCTTTTTACAAGTTTCCTAGAAATGCTGTAACAAAGTACTATCACCTGGGTGGCTTAAAAAGCAGAAAATAGTTGTCTCACAGTTCCAGGGACTTATACAAGTAAGAACTCAAGGTATCGGCAGGTCAGAAATCTCTTGAAGGCTCCAGGGGACAATCTGATCCATCCCTTTATCATAGCTTCTGGAATCAACAAACATTCTTTTTTTTCTTTTTTTAAAATATGTCATTATTGATTTCAGAGAGAGGAAGGGAGAGGGAGAGAGAGAGAGAAACATCAATGATGAGAGAGTCATCGATTAGCTGCCTCTTGCACGCCCACGACTGGGGATCGAGCCTGGAACCTGGGCATGTGCCCCAACGGGGAATCGGCCCTTGGTCTCCTGGGTCACAGGTCGCTGCTCAACCACTGAGCCACGCTGGCCGGGCACCAGCCATCCTTGATGGTACTTCACTTGCAGCTACATAACTCCAACCTCCGCTTTCATCAATACACGGCATTCTCCCTCCTTCTCTGCGCCTTTCCATGGACATCTTCCTATAAAGCCCACCAGTCATATTGGATTAGGGGCCCAAGAGCTGATTTGGAAAATTTTTGACTTCTACCATCAAAAAATTCAAGTAAATTTGTGTAGGAATAGGATGGGAAAGATAAACTAGAGATTAGGAGGCAGCAGTTTCATCAACTACACCAGACAAAAGAAAATGTAGATAGAGGAAGGAAGGAAGGAAGGAAGGAAGGAAGGAAGGAAGGAAGGAAGGAAGGAAGGAAGGAGGGAGGGAGGGAGGGAGGGAGGGAGGGAGGGAGGGAGGGAGGGAGGGAGGGAAGGAAGGAAGGAAGGGAGGAAGGAAGGGAGGAGGGAAGGGAGGAGGAAGGAAGGAAGGAAGGAAGGAAGGAAGGAGGAAGGAAGGAAGGAAGGAAGGAAGGAAGGAAGGAAGGAAGGAAGGAAGGAAGGGAGGAAGGAGGAAGGAAGGAAGGAAGGAAGGAAGGAAGGAAGGAAGGAAGGAAGGAAGGAAGGAAGGAAGGAAGGGAGGAAGGAGGAAGGAAGGAAGGAAAGAGGGAGGGAGGGAGGGAGGGAGGGAGGGAGGGAGGGAGGAAGGAAGGAAGGAAGGAAGGAAGGAAGGAAGGAAGGAAGGAAGGAAGGAAGGAAGGAAGGAAGGAAGCCGGGAGTCCTGACTCTTAACCCCCGCACCTGATGTGTCTGCGTTGTCTACGGGAAAAGGAGCTCTTGCCAGGCCAGCAAGCTCCAGTTTCATCCACACTAACTTCCCTGCACGGAGGTGAACCTGTGGGATTACCGACACCCGATGCCTAACGATCCAGACCGCATGGGAACTTACCCAAGTTTAGGTTCTAAACTGGCAAGTCACTCTTTGACAGCGGGCCTCTGTCTAGCTTGAGTATTGGAGATGAATACCGCCTGGTCCCACAGAGCCCCAGCCCTTGTGTTGCTCAGAGATTAGACAAACCGCGCGTGGATGTGGGTCTCCGAGCGCAGAGGGATGGCTCCCAGGAACGTTTTCCTTCTTGGTTTTCAAATTTCAATATCCTGTATGAATAACATGCATTATTGATACAATCAAATCATTATAAACAACTGCGTGCTCCACGTAGGATAAAGGCAGGGCGTTTACAGAGGTGCGGCGGGGAGGCATCTGTGCTCCTTAACAACGACCTTGGTTTCAGTCCTCAGAAGGCACAGTTTTATTTGGCTGCACCGTTCCTCTTCCTTAGAAGGCTTCCCTTTGTGTGCTGTGTCGAGGCTTTTCCTTAAGTATTTAATATTTGTTTATGTCCCTACAGAAAGAGGTAAGCACGCTATTTTAAATTCAAGGTCGTTGGGACGCTAAGGAGATCCATCTGCTTTATGAACTGGCTGTTCTCCGGGTTTTTGATTTCTTTTCCCTGTTATCGCGCCCTAAAGCTCAGAGCAATTACACCGCTGTAAATATTTCAGTGGGAGGGCTCTGGGAGGCCACGGCCGTGGATAATAACTGACTAATTATGAGTCATTCAAGTGACCGTTGAGGTAAACAGGTCCGGGCTGAAGGAAGGGAATGAGCCGCCCGGAGCTGGGTTCATCTAATAAGCCGTCCGGGGGCTTCGGGGGGTGGGGGGCTGTTAGGAATCAGAGCCCGTCCCGCACAGTGCTCCCGCTCGGTTTCTGCGAAACGTCGGCACAGTGCTGACGGGAACCTCGCCCTCTTTCTGCCCATAGCAGCTAAGAACCTAAATAAATCATGAGGGAAGTGGAGGGAAAGGGCATTTTATTTTTTCTATTACCGATAGGTCTCCAGGTACCACTCGATGGGACGGGTTTTCTAAAACACATCGGTAGGAGGTGTGCTTACGTGCAAAGCAAAACGCGATGCCGTATAATCACCTACCACACACAGGGCTTTGTTGGGACCTTTTGTAAACACAACGCAACAAAAAGTTTGCAGAGTTGTAACGTGTACACAGTATCACGTTAGTCATGCAAAAATACAAAATACAGAAGAGAAATGAAAGCATCAAACTACATCAGCTCTGCCTTTTGTCGGTAGGAATATTTAATTTCCTGTTTCTCACTGTTTCTACACTTACCAAAATTTCAATTAAGCAAAAACGGATGTGAAATTAAGTATAGTAATGAAAGAAAAATAGCAGGTCAATTGAAAAACATCTTAGAATATTTTAACACTGGTGCTGTTTGCCAGAGAAATAGGACATGGACATCACGAGAGTCAAAAGGATTTCCAAACATGTGGCTTGCCCCCTGGCAAATTCGTTTTTTTTCAAGTATTTAATGAGCCATTAGAAAGAGTTGCTGGAGCTTTGGGACTCCGTCTTGCCCATGGCTTCACGACCTTCACGGCCTTCATGACCTTCATGAGCTAAACTTCAACCCTTGACCCACAACAGCTTCCCGCTCTGTCTCCTACCTCAATAAATGGCACCGGCATCACCAGAACGTGCAGACATATTCGGTAATCTCCTCTCTCCCTCCCCCTCTCTCTCTCTTTCCTGTTTGTACAAATCTCCCCTTGAATCGATTCTATTTATAAATTCTATTTATAAAATACACCCATTTTTACATTTATTCTCCATGCCCATTGCCACTGTGTTAGTATGAAAACAACTGCTTTGCTTTTGGGCTGCTGACCTTCCCGCTTTCACTTCTTGGCTGTTGTCTACACAGGGTCAAGAACGATCTTTAAAAATAAATTCGTCCTATGACATCCATTTAATCCACTTCAATGACTTTTTCTCTTTACCAAGAACACGCGATACCTTAAGAAAAGCTTACAGTCTCTCCTGATATTACTATTCTCTTTGTTCATGTCACTCCACCCTGACGGCGGTTAAGGAAAAATAGTGTAAGATCCTTCCAATAGAGGAGCATCCTTCCTGCAGAGGACGGCCTGCCCTGGCTGAAGAGAGGTGCAGACAGACATCTATTTTTTCCAGGCAGCTACTGGCTCTTGGGGGTCGATCGCATCCATCACATCCAAGGTGGGCATTTATTTGCACAGGGTCCTGGCAGTAAATGAACTATCCCAACTTACCCAAATGGAGCTGGTTGTAGAGCTGAGACCGGGGTTTGTCACTTCCAGTCCTACCCGGAGAGGGACAGCTCTGGGGATGGAGGCGGAGATGCTACCCAGAGATGGCTGCCCGCTGGAGACCGGCCAATGAGGAATGTCGCTGACCGCCCCTCCTTTCCCTAGTCAGTTATATAGAGAGAGTGACAAATGCTCATGACACAGAATTAGAAATTCACCAGCATTTCTTAGCTCAAGAGAAGCCTAGAGCTTACCGGAGAAATAGAAAAACTTTAATATCACATCATAAAAGAAACTACTTTGAAAATTATTCTATTGCATCTCTCATTCCATATTTAAAATAAATGTCTGTCATAAGTATCCTTTTTGGGTTTTATTTATTGATCTTTGCTGCTAACTCAAAATATAGAAGGTCACATGTGACCTTAACTAGCTAGGTGGGGGAAAAAACAAAGAGGATTATTTTTAATACTTATTTAGAATGGATTAGGAGTAAAATTTAGAAAATGGTGTATCAGAAGGAAGAAACCTGGGAAAAATAACAAGCAAGTTTGGAGAATTAATGCCACAGATAACCCTGCTCTCTATGGATTTGTTAGCAATAGACTATTATTTTTTCCTTTGGGGGATGTGGACAGAATGAGCCAATGTTGTCATTATTATTTTATTAATAACAATTGGATTTTAAGGTCACCATCAACATAAAAACTCTTGGGCGTCTAAATAGACCATGCGGATAAAATGGAAGAATATTTTATGTGTAAAATAATTACTTAATAAAGGCAGACTTTGCCAAACAGAGATGAACTATAAATCAAGTAAGCTGCCAACGATTTTTCAAGTTCCCACAGACCTGAGGAATATAATCATGGAAATTCTTCTGTTAGGTTTCATTTCCAGCACAATGGTGCTGATAGGAAGGGAACCCGAATAATTGGGCTTGATTTATACAGCCCTGTGGATGGGAACACCCCCAACTAAATTCACCCACGTCCCTGACAGTCAACCAAGAAGCCACCATAAAAGAGGGCATATGTTGAAAGAACTTAAGTTTTTCTAGAGTCTTAGATTCTCTTTAATTTGAAAACTCACTGTTAAAAAGTATTACTGATCTCACATTATATTTCACCTTTACCGTCGACATCTTTGCTTTACTTGCTCTTATTTTATTTCCATTTGTCCAAAATGCATGCATGGATATTTGAGAACTGTACCGAGTCCCGTGTACCCTTACAGGGCTTTAAATTGCATGATGTGATGACAGCCATCTGCTCAGCATCTCACTTATCTTTCCCACTGAAGCAACATGGAATTAAAATTGACAGTAATGCTCTTCTGCAGGCACTTATCCAGATAGCAAAGTGTGTACAGCTCTGCTGATCAAGACTCGAGTATCTGAATACTTATGTAACTTCTGTATTTAATTATAATGTTGTAGAGTGTGCTTTGCAAAAATAAAGGAATACTGCAGGAAAAAAGTCTTAACCAAGGAGATGGCATGGGCGCCTTAGGAAATCTCACCTCCATGCCCCTCTCTATCTCCCTCCCTCTCTCTCTCTCTATATATATATATGTGTGTATATGTGTATATATATATATGGTGTCCCAAAAATGTGTACACACTGAATAATTGTAAAGGCAGTGTTTATTAAAATACATTTCATTTTCAAAATTGAGCTATGAGCTGTTGAAGTGTGCGTACATTATTTTAGGGACACCCTCTATATACGAAATTTTGCACACACGACATCAACATTTCTATCTCCAAATTTTTCTGTGCGTAGATACATATTTATAATAGTTTATTCAACAACATAAAATAAATACGTCTACAAAGAAAGCAATGATTTTCCACCCAAACTGAGTCACGCAGCTGGGTGCCTGTTTGTTGAGTGGTCCCTAGTGTCCCCCATTGCCTGAAGCAAACCTTTGTTTCCCTCTCACCCACTATCCCCATATTTAAACGAGTTCTCTAGATTTTATCCACTTGGTTTCCTTTCTCTTATTTTTTAATCTCCCCCTGAGGGTATGTTTTCATTACTTTTTTTAGAGAGAGAAGAAGAGAGAGAGAGAGAAACATCCATGTGAGAGGGAAGCGTGGGTGGGCTGCCTCCTGCACGCACCCGACCGAGGACTGAGCCCACCGCCCAGGCATGTGCCCTGACTGGGCATTGACCCGGCAGCGTCTGGCTCAAGGGACAACCGTCCAACCAACTGAGCCACCGACCAGGGCACCCACCCTGTTCTCTTGGTCCTGTTTCTGTCCGTATCCATAGAAGGAACCACCCCGGTCTCCAGCCCGGGTCCCGCCAAGCTCTCCCGGCTGTTCTCTCCAAGTCCATTCCTGCCCTTTCAAACTACTCGAGCCACATTGAACTTTAAGCAACACACATATTTCCATCTTTCTTAGAACATTTAAGTGATTTAATCTTTTATTAAATATAAGGACCAACGTGATTCAGAGCAGGCGTCGAGTCTGTACACTCCGGCCATGAATACGCCTCCAGCTAACCTGGGCCCGAGTCTGAGGCCTTGTCTTCTCCTTAAAAATGGCAGGTGCTCTCTTCACCAGTGGCTTTCTGGGTCTATAAGAAATGTTATTTATATGTCTTCCTTTTCTCTAATGACACCCCTGTACCCTTCAATAAGCCTCCTGTGTCTCAGTTCACGCCACGTTCTAAATGAAACCACCCCGAAACCACCCCCAAACGGATCAGAAGCCTGTCGCGCTCTCACCGATCTTATCTCAGTGTGCAGTCACCCACTTACTGTGATAAACTCAGTATTTTGTAGGTTTGTTCAATAGCTTGCTCTTTTCTTCCCAAACTAACATAGGGAAGGCTGTGCAGTAGATGCTCAGAAACTATGGTTGTAAGAATCAAGATAGGGTGAGATGAATGACAGGCAGGGAAAGGTGAAATTTCTGAAGAAATATTTGCTATTTGGGGAGCTAGGGAAGTGAAATCTGTTTTGATTTCTGGACTAACATATTCAAGAATGTGATTTAAGCACATGGAATCAATTTTAGTCATGCATGGAGAACTCCTCGGCTCTTATTAATAATGCCCATGACACTATAACGGCTTTCGCATCTTGAAAACCCATGGACCATCCAAACCCTGGATTTCATATGCCTACAGTCCATAGAGACTAATATCCAATGATGAACTGTTTCCATATATAAATCACGTCTTGATCAGGGCTTTATTCCCGAGCCAGCCCCACGGCACAGCCCTAATTTAGAGAAAGCAATCCCACGATACAGAAATAACTTTCAATATTCATGGACTGTAACCACAGGTGTGATCCTCTAATGAACACAGACTTAATTCCAGTAAGATCTCCAATATCTTGTTGCTATGTCTAAAGATATAGGAGGTCTTATAACTTATAATTAGATTAATTGTGTATACTGTAAGCATCGAACATATCATTTTTTAATTTAAGTTTTATGTAAGTACTGTAAAGGCAGGAGGTACTGTCTATTTTGTTCATTACTGGTTTTTCAGCACCTAGAGGACTGGTAGATCCATAGTGGTTGCTAGTTAATGAATAACATTATTTAACTTAAATAACTGTGCTTGTGTGTGCATGGGCATTTATTCACGTAACAGAAATTAAATACTGACTATGTGCAAAAACATGTCCAGTACTGACGATAAAAGAAATAACCACACCCTTTCTACTCTCAAGGAACCCCAGATAATTCTTCAATTTGCCCTTTAAAATGGAAAGAGGCAGCAAAAATGAGTCTTCTCGCATCACATTGTTGTTGTTTCCTTGCTTGTTTTGAGGCTACAGGGAGTGTTAGGTCAAATTTTGTATTTCTCTTATCATATAATAATATCATCTTCACACTCCTCACCTACCTCAGTCTGCCCAAAAAATTTCAACTCTATCACGCCAACCTTTAACTTAATGCTTGATAAATGGGTTGCAGTTGAACAGTCCTAGCCTTATGCAGCCTCGTTCATTCATTCACTAAGCGCTTCTAAGCTCCATGCCAGGAAGCACTGGCTGTTAAGGCACAAGGAAAATACAGTTTGAACTTAAGGAGCTCACTGTCTAGTGGAAGACAGAAATGTGAAAGTGAAAAAATAGAAAAAAATGAAGCACATTTTTTACAGGAGAATGATAAAATATGTCAAAAGACAAAATTCTGGAGAGAATGAGGCTCCCATGGTTAGGAGGAAAAATAACCTTACGGAGGAGATGGGGTCCAAGTTGCATAAAGGTGCATATCAGTAGGCGCTTTCTTGGTAGACGGTGGGGAGGGTGCTGGGCGGTCCCGGTCTCAGGCCGTCACTTTTGGTGCCTGGGACGGTCATCAGAGAGTTCGGGAGATGGGGAGAAGGACTTTCCTCCTTTTCAGGCATGTGATTTTTTTTTTTTAGATTTGAAACAGCTTTTTATAATCTGAGCCAATAACAAATAACCCTGTGCAGTTCAGGACACCATGCTTGTCTTGAGAAAAATATGGAAAATATCCTAATAAACTGAACTTAATTTATACACACAAATCACGTTATGCTTTTCTTTAATAATCCCAAAAGTTCTTTAATCGGATCGTGGCTATTTCTTTCTCATTAAATGCTTTCTCATCCCTGTTGAGAGTATGTGACACCGGCTATGTTAACGACCTCTATAAATTTTTATTTAACTTGATAGCAAAGTAAACAAATCTATGTTTCATCTCATGTTCACTTTATTCAGATATTTGCCTTTTTAATTTTATCATTTTTTATTTTTAATGACAGTTGACTTACATTATTATATTAATTTCAGGCGTGCACCCCAGATGCTTGCCTTTTGATGAAGTTATTGCCTTGCGGTTATATTAAGGGGACAAGGACCTTGCAATGCTGCTCATGCTTTGCTAATGACGAACCTGCTCCTAAGGGGCCCCTGCAGCGCAGACGCGGGCGGGCGCTGGCAGCCGGAGCCCCCGATGCAAACGTCCCGAGGCAGGAGCGTGTGGGTGCCCACGGAGGCGCCTTCCCGGTTTTCGGGGACCCGGCGTGGGGAACAAGCAGCCCTGTAGCTCTGACGCCTCGATCGGCAAGCCAGCAGTTTTCCAAACTCGACCGTGGTTCTTCTCATTGTTAAATTGATCCGGATTTTTTTTAAACCAAGCCTAACAAGGATGTAAAGGAAACTCCCCCGAACTCCGCTCCTGGCGCACACAGCGCGGCGCGGCACACGCCGGTAGTTGTGTTCGGCCGGGCACGCCGTTCATTACTGCTCAGCTCCCCTCGGAGCGTATGGATTTACTGATACCCAAGAAGCGGCCGCGAGCCCAGTGCGGGCCCCGCATGGATTTCCGTTGCCTGATTAACGGACAGACACATCGCTTCCCGTTGAGGCTCTGAGCAAAAGAGGCGTTTTGCAAACAGTTTCAGTGTCGGAATCCTTTTTGGTTTTAAATGTGAGATGAATGAAATGATGCCTTTGGTTTTTGTGTGTCCTAGGTATCCTATATATCCTTTTGTCTGGGACATAATAGGTACTTGATTGAATTATGTGCAAACAATGAATAAAGGTTAGTAAAAAAATAATGGGGAGTAAATATAATGTGTTGATCTGGGGCAGTTTTGACTCTGTCTAGGCATAGATGGTGAGGGGCTAATGACTCGTCTTCAGAAGGCGTTTCCTCCCTGTCTTTCCTCCTTTAACTCATCACTGTACCTCTTTCGTGTTCAGTCTAAAGCAAGGCCTGGGGACGAATGTTAATGTGCCCGGGCCTGCTGAGCGCCTGGCTCCCGGCAACGTGCATTTCCTTTGGAGAGTTTTGTCCATATTTGCTAAATACATGGTGACAAAGTAAATCAATGACACAGTTAATTGCGATCCACCCTGGGCTTCCCTGTTCACCCCCAGCAGTGCCTTTGCTTCCTGAGAAAGGGCCGTTTCGCAGGGAGAGACACACGGGCTTGTGTGCCTGCCTGAGTGCGTCCGAACGGAAGAGACAAAGGGATGACGGAAAACCAGTTAAAATATATTTATCCGTCTGTTTCCTTCTGATGCCTCAGGTTTGTGTCATCGGCGTCTCTGGCCAAGAGAAATGGGCTAATTTCTAGAACATCAGCTAAGGGGGTCACCTAACGGGTAAGAATCTATACAAATGAGCTGGGGAGTAGCAAGTGCCCACGTTGCCGGGAGCACTGAGAGGTGCAAGGAAGTCACCCTTGGGGCCCACGGATCTCCCTTAGTTCCTTCATTTTTGACACAAATGGGCAAACAGTTTGTCTGGCTTTCCCCAGGAGGTAACATTTCCCGAATCGGCAGCATCAGTAAGGAAACATTTACTAAATAGGAGATCACCATTAAAACCAACAGCAGCATCACCAAACAAACAAACACAAAACATCAACATCACTCAGACTCAGAGACGGCAGAAGGAAAAAGCGGGGGTCACCTCCCGTTTGGAAATCCACTGTGGGCAACGGTCTGCTCTCCGGGGCAGGGATCTCTCTGAACTATTTCCTCTGTTCACTGAAACACAGCTTCTCAGAATCGACCTGGAAACCGTGTGCACTCAAGCAGATGTCCCTCTGAAATGAATCAGAGCATATCCCATTTTATATTTAAGACACTTAAACATAAATATGTAGAGTTTTGTCTCCAGGAAAGTAAGATTAAGCAAAACATTTACTGTAGATTTACAGATGCAGTTATATCATCCCAGTGTCTGTTGAAGTCAAGAGGTTGTCTACTTGCACCACATACCTGTTCATGGTTTTTTACTGAATCGCAACTATAAAAATTGCAAATGAAAATATTGCTTTTATAGTCTAACTTTAGGAATTCAAGAAATACACCATTTTGATGGTGTTTGTTTTGGCATAACATGGGCATTACTTTTTAAACAAAGCATTTTTTATTCTACTGTTTAGCTGAATTACAAGTATCCTTTTTTTCACTGAAATCTCATAAGATGTTTCAGTGCCCCCATGTAATAAATATAGTATTTAACATGGGGCTCACAATAAAATCTGCTAAGCAGTCTGTGGGATGGAAAAACTGTGAAACGAAGTGAATATACACAAGAATTATTTTTAAAGGCTTAAAAGAATCTTTTCTATCTCGATGCATCTTCACCATAGCACAGATGATCTTGCTTTGGGCAGAATAAACCACTTCCATGAAGAAAAGGCCGCTCGTTGACCTAGGTCCAGTCCTGACATTTGCACACCTGTCCCTCATGGTCTCTGCTTCCCTACCTTAGCAGAATGACAGTCCTGAATCAAATCAAATAAAGGATTAAACTGAAAGAAGGGTATATCTATGCCAACTCTATTTTAGAGTTTCCACTTAATGAATTCCTATAAAGTTATGTAGGAGAATGCATGAGGGAAATCAACGTTTTACAGAGCTGGGGTTGTCCGGGGGGAATGTGGAGGTGCCCCTCCCACAGCAGGGGAGGGGAGGTCAAGAAATTAAATCCTCTGTAGGTCACAGCAGAATCGGGAGCTGGAGGCAGGAGGGGTTACCTGTTGACACCTGGAAAGGGGATGCAGAGGTGTTAAGGGCAATCCTTGCGTCTTGGCTCAACTCTCTCCTCTGTAGAACTTCAGGAACCATAGAGTGCAAGTATTAACGCTGAGTCAGTGCCACCTGGAGAATATACCGGCCCTTCCTCTTGGCAGTAAGGAGATAAGGAGTGAACCGTGGGAAATGCTCAGGTGGAAAGGTTAAAAGGAGAAATGGGGTGTTGGTGTTGGTGTGTGTGTGTGTAAGAGAGGGGGCGGGGGGGGAGAGGATGGCTCAGATCAGATAAATGACCAAATGATCAAGAACAACAAGAGAAAAAAATAGAGGAAGAGAGGTGGAAACACCTTGGGAGAGGATGTAAAATGTCCCTGCAAACAGTTTATCGAGCTAGAACTCAGCACCACAGCCCAACATGTTTGAGCAGAAAGAAAATCCGAGCGCAAGAAGGCTCCCCCGAAAGGGAGACCCTGACGCATGTCGAGCACGCACACGGCCATGGGAACGTCTCCCTCGGTATTTCTCCAAAGGGCAGAGTGGTGGACGGTGCACTGAGTGGAAAATCATTTCCTCCCAAGAAATGATTGAAGCCCGGGATGGAGGGAACACGAGAGGCAACTGGAACGTGCCCAACCATACGCTGTGCCAAAGGGCAGCCGGGGCGTGGGCTCCGCTCTGGTGCCGGCGAATCCGACCCCCGGCTTCCCCGCGGCTCCTGGAGAATGACGGTGACGCGGGAGGGAGCAGCCACCTCCACCGCGTTTGCACGGGGACGTCTGCTCGTGAAGGCAGGCGGTGGCTTTCAACACAGGCTGGCACGCCCGAGGGCCAGCCACCTTCCGGAGCTTTGGTGCACCTCGAATGTTCCAGCGACTGCAGGTTCTGCCGCGGAGCTGCTCTAACGTAGGGACCCCCCACGGAGGGCAAGGAGCACCCCAGGGAGGCGCGCCCTGTGCCCAGGGTACAAGGCCGGGCCGACGGACTGTCTTCATCACAGCCGCTCACTCATTGCTTCCAGAGTGGGTTAGAAAAGAAAAGGGGAATTGGAACAAGGTTAGTTTTTAAACATTTTGAAATAAATGATTTCAGGTAATGCCTTTAGATAAAGTTTCCCTCCCCCCCCCCAAAGAACCTGAGTATTAGAATGCTTCTGACTGAATGGGACTTAACTTATGTTCTTCCTAGAGACCGCTCACAGCACTGTTATTATTAAGTAGCTACAATATATTATCTCTCTGAAATTCTCTGATTTATTTTCAAACTCCAAAGCCCCTACAATAATTGAAAACTACAGAAGGAAACGTCGGCTGTTACAATGGCAAGTAGAGTCTAATTCAGATCCATAATTCCATTTTTCGTGGATTTCTACCAAATAGAGGGATAAAATGAGACTTTTGTAAGAAACCTGCTTCAGCTGGCAGGCAGATGGAGGAGACGGATGGTCAGAAACAAGGGCCGAGTTCGTTTGGGGGCCTTCCAATACCCTTCGTGGAAGCTGCATTTTTCTATATATACAGAAATTAAATTTTGTCTGTGGTAAGACTGTAACAGTCAAAGGTCCCTGAGGCCTCTTGCTGTGAGGAGTGACTTCGGGGCCCAGCCCGGTGTTTGGCGACCACACGAACAAATGACACCTCGCACCCCAGGGCAACCGTTCACTTCAGAACGAGCTTTGATTAACCTGCTCAGGTCAAAAATATCCAAAGAAGAAACAGCAGCCGAGAAAATCAAACGTCCTTGTCGGAAAATACGGGAGCAAAGATCAGACCGACAGGACCCTAGATGCTCAGGCGCATCGGGCTGATGCGGGCTGGGGGTCAAGAGCCTCCGCAAGTTCTCCGAAAGCGGGAGGGAGCCTCTCGCAGCGACACCGAGCCTCCCCGCCACGTCGGGGTGAGCCCGCGGGCTCCCCATACCCCACGGCCGGGTGATACCGCGTCTCCCATGGAGCTGTGAGGCACGGACACGTTTTATTAATGTGCTTCTTACCCGGCAGCCAGGACATTCATCAGGAGTGAGGCCCAGACACGGCGGGGCCTCTCTGCGCCCCGCTTGGCGGAACCAACGTAGCGCCTGCTGCAGACTTCTCCGAGTCGCCATTCAAGGCCCCTGGCTCAGCCTCCTTGTTGGGAAAACACGCGAATTCCTTAAAATCTGAAGGCACCGGCCGAAGTGCTACACGAAAACAGAGGCGCTTCGTTCTCTTGGCTTCCAGAAGGTCCCCCTGTAGTTCAGGAATGAACTTGGTGGATGGACACGGCAGGGAGTCGACCTAACTGTGGGCCGCGCTCCGCCCAGGCACCCTCAGCAGCAGACAAGGGCGGCTTAAGGCGGCCGGGCCCGCTCCCCCTTCAGAAAACCGCCTGGCGAGGCGGGTGAAGGGTGACTGGAGAATCCGCCCGCCCTTCCTGCTCAGCCCCAGCGCAGGCATTTTATTATGGCAATATCAAGTAATTTCACACCACTGGGGTGTTGCCTAGTTGATCGTGTGGGACAAGTTAACCATTTAATGTAAGATATTTACAGCTCAATAAACACTTATAAATACTCCATAAAATCCTCTATAAACCAGAAACCCCAGTGATACAAAAACCTGTTTTGATATAAGAATGTGTTTGTTTCTTCTCTAGAGAGAGATTATAAAATAGTTGATCAGATCATAACTACCTCCATTGAACACTTAGTATGAAATTCAATTAACTTACTTTTTTGATAGATTTTATGGACCTGGATTTGGCTCTATGATGATGACCGAAGACATTCCCTCTAAAAGTTAGATGATTTTTTTTACACATTTGATGACAAGGAAATCTAAGTCAGCTTATTTTTCAATTTGGAGGTTGAATGTAATAAAGTGTAAGCTTAGTTACTATTAGTTTCTTAGGAAATAACTCCGAAAGCCGTCATTGCATGGATCCCAACCAAATCAAACTCTTCAATGAAATTTATTACTCCCTGAACTTCTTTTTCCTATAGAAAATGAAAATCAATGTTTCCAAAATTATCAAACACTTTCCTTGGTCACTTATAACAATAAAACAACAATTTTAAGCTCATACCTGTGGCTCCCATCCAGTTGTCTGCTCGCTGATTCTTCTTTCACGACCAATCAGGGCATTTGGGGTCTTCTCTGTGTGCCACCCCCTGAACTGTCCCTGTGTCGTGTCCCGGCTGTGTGGGTGGATGGGAATTTAAGGGTTATAAGAGTATAAATCAAAAGCCCCAGCATCTCAGACTTAAGCTAGCTTGTCTTTTACTTGTGATCAAATTCTTGACTCGAAGAGAAACCAAGTAAGTGGACCCTTTATTGTTTCTATCCACGAGGTCATTGATAACCTTCCTGAGATTCCAGTATTATTAGTCCAGTATGTATCAGCTTTGTTATTATCTTGAAAGAACTAATCTTCTACTTTAAAAATGTAGGTTTGTAGCTGGATCATGGTTACCCAATGACGAATCTTCCAAAAACCAACTGCCTGATCATTTCTTATGATTTTTTCGCTCGTCTGCTCTTATCTCACTTCTTACTGCAGTGTTAGAATAGCAAAAAGAATTGTAAGCCACATAATGCTTGTCTTCTAACATCTTCTTCCTGAAGAAAGATTCTCCTATTTCTTTAATCAGGATTTTCAGCACTAGGGTTGTCAATTAAACATCAGCTCTTCAAGACACACCATACCTTTCCCCAAGCCCAACTTTCTTCTCTAAAAACTGACTTTAGACTTATATTAGCTGCTCTCTACCTACTTGCCCCACTCCCAAACTAAAGAACATACACACACACACCAAAAACAGTTGTTATTTCTTGGTGTTATTTTTAAGGAACTAATAAGCAAATAACATTATCTCACAAAATGTCAGATTCCAAATACAGTCACATCTTAAGTCTGAACAGCATCATTTCCCCATAGGTATATGCGATGTTTACACTGAGTCATTTAATAACATCACTATGTACCGATCTATTTTTATGAAGATTGGGTCAATGCCATTACCATTATTCTGTGCTAGTGTATGAGGCCATAGGGGAGAGACGACAGAGGAGGTGAAGGTAGGATAAGAGAAGGGAGCGGAGGGGAGGGAAGGGAAGCATTAACACACCTTCCTTTCAGCCACACTTTGACACCGGGACAACACACTGATATTTTCATTTAGTGCTGTCAGTTTTGAAGACACTCTGGGCTGGGAATTTATATTAGAAATATGGCTTGCTGGATATTTGCATGGACTCTAATGAAATCATTACAAGGCACCTGTCCAGGGGGCTGAGCCTAATTAACTTCATTTTCATGCAAACCTCTCAACACTCATGCCAGAATAATCAGAAACGATTTCTTTCCATCGGGAGACGGATGGTGGCTGGCAAAGCAGGGCTGCTCAATGAGGCCTCCCACCCATCAGTGCGAGAGATCAACATCCACAAAAAGATCTGAAATGTCGGAGGCTTTCTCTTTCTCTTAGGTTCTTTACTTTCCTCGAGGCCACAGACTCACAAAATGCAAAAAGTAGGCGTAATGGACACAAAGCTACCAGACGAGGGCTAGTTCCTTACCAGGTGCTCACAAACAGTCCGCCTCGCCCGCCTCACAACCTCCACTCCCCGGTCCTCCTTCCACATGTCGTCCCCGCTGAGTCCCTAATCAGGGAGGGACCCCGAAGGACACCTGGAAGCTTCCTCCTGAAATGCTTGTCTTCTAGCATCTTCTGCCTGAAGAAAGATTGTCCTGTTTCTATAATCAGGGTTTTCAGCACTAGGGTTGTCAATTAAACATCAGCCCTTCAAGACACACCCTACCTTTCACCAAGTCCAACTTTCTTCTCTAAAAACTGACTTTAGACTCTATTGGAGTGACTTCCTCCAGCACCTTTGGTTTCCACGGACTATTCTGGTTTGCATGAACCACGTGGCATGGACTTCACGCATAATTTCAGACTTTGACATCTCCCCTAGCACCCCGTTTTGGGTAGATGTAGCTTGATGGTACCTTTCCCGACCCTACTCTAACATCCTGCCCAAGGCTTCTGTGCCTTGACCACAGCGTTGCTGATGGCACAGTCCCTGGAAAACGACTCCTGATTTAGCGCATCCTGTATGGCCCGACCCTAAATGTTTGTGTTGGTCTCAGCAGAAGTGGGGAGTGGAATAATATTATGATTATCGAAGAGCCTTCTAAGGCTAAAGAAAACATTTTGAAAATACAGACGTGTTTGTTTCTCACTAGAAAAGCTTAGGAAAAATACATTTCCCAAGAGAAATTGCAGAAGTTCCGATAATGAGTGATAACTCCTGATGGGCTTTTCCTTGTATTCTGCACACTAACAGCAATGATCCTAAATCACAACCACCTAAAGGAAGAACAAAGACAGAAAGAATAAAAAAAATTTAAAAAACTAAGCTATAGTTCATGTATAGATACATCTAGACCCAGGAAATAAATTTAATAGATTTTATCCCTTTAGAATTTATAAGAGCAAATAAACATTGTCCAAATAAATGTGTCTTAAGAGTCAGGTCGACCTCCAGCCCAGTTTTATTCATCACTATCTTGCGAATAGTTAACACTCACGCCCTCTGCTGTGTTCCAACAAAGCCCTCTGGGGGGATTATTTCATAAATCCTGCAAAACGAGGGCAGCCGCAACCAGCTCGCTGTGGTTTCGACGGGATGAAACGACATAAGGAAGAGGAAACATTCTCTACAGAAACAACATTTTTACTTTACACGTGATAAATCTGAAGCTGGCCATAAGTAAACCACCAAGTGCTGACCGTTAGACATCGGACGACTCAAGAGCAGCATCCAGAGCCTCTCGGGATCACGCTCCATGGCTGCGGTGATCCTATCCTGTGGGTAATTTTCGAGAACTGATTCAAGCAAGGACCACGAGGACAACTTCCCCGGGGGCAGTAAGGTGGCCGGGCACTGAGACCTCTCAGGCAGGGGGCAGGTGAGGTCGTCCCTACAGGTGGGGAGGTGACAAAGCACCTGGAGAGACCCAAGGTGCAGGGGGATATCCTAAGATAATTAAAAGAGCTGAAGAATCTCTGTGATTGACCGAATTTCCTTGGGAAACACTGAGCACAGTGTTGGGGCTCAGAGAGAATAGAGGCTCATGGTGATCAGTCGAGTTACGGGGGGAAAGTACGTTGTCGCATAACTCAGGTCTAACTGCGAAACTCATACCCGTCTTCCACTCCTATTATTCCTGCTTCTTCCTTCTGTTTTCTTTTATTGAAACTCTGGCTAACGTTGTTATCATGGGACTTATCAAAACTAAATAAAAATGACATTTAGGGTTTTCAGCTTAAAAATTCCGTCTCTATCCTCAGGCGGAAAGGAAGAAACAACCCTACGATTCCTTATTGAACATTGTTGAGATGGTAATTCTCAGCCACCCGCTTGGGCTATCCCACTTCTTCAGCGCTTTCAAGCCTAGAGAATCTTTAAATATTTCAATACTTTTCTCTCTCTCAATGCCCAAGAGGAACATCTGATTTCCAGGAGCCAAGGAAAAGGGTTCCTTCAACTCGGAGCCAATATTTAATTTCTCAGAAGCTGGGAGAGATAGATGCAGCGCTTGGGAAAGTACCATCGGCGTTGTTAGCAGGGCAGGTGAGACCCAACCTGAGGATCAGCTAAACAAAGTGGCTTTTCGGTGTCTGTAACTGAAATACAACTTTCTGGTTGATGAACATCCTGAGATTCATTTTAAACATGTGATAATAAAAATTTCAAAAATGTTTTGAATTCCTTTTTAAGGTTGAATATTTGGGAAGTGTTCTATCTTCGTGGGTATTATTGCTGCGCTTCTCAGTCCTTGTCTGCAATGTCACACGGACACATCTCAACATCTGTATTTTGACAGAGAAAGAGAGAAAAGGGGCTGAAAGCTGGTGGGGTGGAACCGAGCCGGGTTCCCAGTTTGTGCCGTCAGGGACCTTGTCCCTAGTCGCGCTCGGCGAGTGCAGCGTGGGGACAGTGTCTGCTCAGCAGCTTTGAACCTTTCAGAGGAGCGACAGGGATCTGAGTTTTTTGTTTGTTTGTTTGTTTTTAAAAATATATCTTTATTGACCCGATCGCCTGGATCCCAGGTCGATGCTCAACCTCTGAGCCACGCGGGGCCAGGCAGGGATCTGACTTTTAACAGGTCTTCCCGGTGACTTGCATTGCCTTTGAACTTGGAGAACCTACTGCAAGGTACACGACAAAGAACATCCCACGGTGGTTCCACGGGGACTCTGGGACTACGGGGGCCTCGCACCCCATCGGGCAGACTCCACGCCTGTGACCTCCCAGGGTGTGTGTCCTCGGCGGCCCCGGTCCGTGCGCACCGGAGGATCCTTGGGACGCTTGAAAGCTTGAGTCTCTGCACGGGGAATGGAGGAGCTGAAATTTTCTAACTTAAGCAGGAGGCTGGGGAGGAATTGGATTGATCATGGGGCAAGGAGGGGGAGAGAGGGAGAGAGAGGAAACGAGCATTTGACACAGCTGAAAACGTCTCAAACCCAGGCTCACACTGACTCAGAAGAAGTTTACATCTAGGACACTGCTGCTCAGCCAAGATCAAATTGTACTCCTCCCCCCAGGGGGCATTTGACAATGTCTGGAGTCCTGCTGGGTTGTACCGGAGCTAAGAGGAGCTACTGGCGTCTGGTGGGGAGAGACCAAGGGTGCTGCCCCCGAAGCAGAGAATGACCTGGCTCAGAATAGCAACAGCTCTAAGGCCGAGAAGACCTAAGTAGCTGCGCGAATGCAATAAATATACAAATTAAATTGTGCCATTTGATTTGTGTCTATCTAGTCTGTTTAAATTATTCCAAGTTATTTCCATTTAAATTCACATTTGTATAATGTTAATAAATATAAATAATCAGGGCTGGCGATTTGAACCATGAGGTAAACATCAATATTGGTAAAATCAGTCAACATCACTATCACTTTTTCTGAGCGACTTGGCCTGAACTCGGGGTCTTCTTTCTCTCCAGCTCCTTCGTTTACTCTTAAAAGTGAAGAGAGAACCTCAGAGACGAGCCTCACTGCCCAACTTATTAGTTTCAGTAAGAAAGAGGGTGACATGGGGAAGCTTCGTTTGCATGTACTTGACTTAGCTCTTGGTCACTTAGCCTCAGCAGTGATGGGAAAGAGGTAAAGAATTTACTAAAAGCAGTCTGGGGCCGCCTGGCTTCCTTTTTATCACAGAAATTGACTTTCAGCCAGTGCTTCACTCCTGCTGGCTTCTGTTACGGCAGAATTAATTCTGCCTGGCAAGGTTAGCCGGCGCACACTTAAGGTATAATATTCGCAGAGTTTAGTAGTAATTCATTTATATTGTGTCTATTAAATAGACTTAAAGCTATCTTCAATTTAATTGGTAGGCCAATTTTTTATACCACTGACTGGTGAATCACCATAACCTTTTTTGAAATAAGTTGAAACATATCATATCAATGATACAACTACAGATGAGGCTTTGCATGCTGACTATAAATGAGGAAGAACCGTCACAAAAGGCCTTAAAATAGGCCTTTCTGTAAATATCTAACCGGAGATGACAATGTGTTGTTAGTTAGGGCTTTTGGAGACACTGAGAAAATATTTGCTGCGTGGGCCCTATAGTTCCCAATGAGTAAGTTTAAACCACATGTCTGATGTCACTTCCCCTTTGAAACTGAAATGCTATACCTTTTTGCTCCCTCTGTATGTCAGGGATGGGTATTATACTATAATATTATATCATAGATTATTTTATATAACACGCCTGCTACATACTATAATAAACACAGGGTATAATCAATAGAGAGCGAGACCTCAGTTCCAACATGCAGATAATAAAACGCTGATGATTGTCTTACGTGCACAGCTATCCCTTCATTTTTACACAGTTTCAAGGTCTTACTCAGCCACCGTTATGAACTTTGTTTCATTTATTGCTGTTCTAGGTAAGCCTATAATTTTATTTGTAGGTGAAATAGAAAGCCATGTGTCACACATGCAGTGATGCCCTCCCCCAAGAATGTATATATTTATATATTGTATAGAATATTATCATTCCCAAGAAACCTTTTTGTCCAGGAGAGAGGCAAGGCTTCTAAACATCAACACGCAGACATTAGTAGGATGAAACACTGGGTGGCAGAAGTTCCTGGGTGGTTTTTCTCCCCACTATTTAAACACTAATTACAAGTGTGAAAGGAGCCTTTCTCCTGATTACACAAAATGTAATCATTTCCCCATGTTTGGAAGAAAAGATTTCCCAGCCACTCTCTTTTGCGGACCCTCGGGCCTTTAGCAGAGTGAGTGTACGATGCAATATTTCATAGTGGGTTTGAAATGGCACGTCAAGCACTTGAACAACTATACTGAGAGTTACTTTATACTATAAGTATATTGAGTAATATTGAAATGTTTTACGGTTTCCTAGTTGCCTCTGTTGCTGCCTTCTAGCTTAATTCCCCTATAGTCAAATAAATTAGTTTCATTCTTTTAGACTTCTTGAGAATTGGTTCATTATGGGTCATGTCGTGGTTAAATGAGATGAGGTTTCTCGCACACTTAAAGGAATGTGTGCCCTGCCATGTTGGCTAACAGGTCGTAGGTGGAGGATAGACGGAGCTGTAGATAGATTTATACTGCTTATAAATAATGTCATTACACCTACAAATGTGTCACTCCTTCTTTGACCTCATTTTCACGGTGATGTCACCTCTTCCCCTTGCTGAAGTAGACAAGCCAAGAGGCCATCAGCCCAGGTGGCTTTGAAGCCTCGGTGGCTACAGAAGCCAACCAACCCCAAGCGAGCCGATCCCTGTAACGGCCTCCATGCTGCGGGGCGCGGGTCCGAAGGGGCAGCAGGCTCCCCGACGGCAGCCGCCCCAGCTGCGGCCCCTGACGCCGCTCCCCGGCCCCTGCGGGGGGCGCTCTCCCGGCTGCCCTCGGGGGGCGCTGCCTGGATGTGCGTGTTCACATGGGCCCCTGAAGACTTTCACGTGCTTCATCTTCTAACACGCTCTTTTGAAATGATTAACATTTACTTTCGGTTAATTATTTTCACTAATCTAAGAAACTACATGTTCTTGTAGAGAAAACAGATTAACAAATGTATAATCCAAAAAAATTACCAAAAAAACCCTCTTACAACCAAAGGCTAATTTCACTGGTAACGTCTTTCTATGTTCCTCTTGTAAACATCCGCACACACAATTCAGCAAAATGAAATTATATTAGACATCTCCTTTGAAACATTGGTATCACAAATACAGTTCTACGACTGTATTTCTATGGCAACCGGCATTCATATGATCACTTGTAATGGACACATGATATTATTTTATATGAATTTAACACTCTTTGCTGCTTTCACAAATATGGATAAGCCAAGTCTATGGAAAATGACCTTTAATTCAAAGGTGAGACTATTTTTTGCACATACATGGGGGCGTGTGTTTATTGTGCGTGTATGTGTGTCTCTGCAGTGTCGCTTGCAAGAAAGCCCTTTGAAAACATTTTGAGTTGATATGTCTGCTTCCTGATTTACATTAAGGAAGGTTATATTCTTGCAAAACTCATGCCGTGCGAAAGCCTCCGACCGCTCCGTCCCAGGAAGAGGCGTCACGGCTCCTTCTGTTCTCATTTTCCCTAAATTACTGCTGCTCCCTGTCTGTGCCCTGGGGTCTGAGGTGAGGCGGCTCATCTCAGAGTTAATACCTCGGGGAGCGCTGTGAAGGTGCAGCGAGGAGAGAAAGGGGGAGACCTGTTAGTTTTTGGCTCTTTGGGGGGAGCCCCCAGGCGGAGAAGAGGCAGCGTCTCTAGAAGGGGGAAGAACACGGCTGCCTGACGCCGGCCCAGGCGAGTCTTTCTTAGGCTCCATGAAGCAAATTTATCTTTTCCTCATTTTCATGGTCAAGAGAGAACCCAGCACAGACATTCTCTTAACACCAAAGAGCATATAAAGTGTCTTGGGGGGAAATTCTCTCTAGTTTTATGAGAAATTGTGAATGTTCTTTTAAAAAAAGTTGAGGTTTATATATTTCAAGCTCTAATTATTAGATACTGGTTGTTTTCATTTATTGAAATACTAGTTTTTAAGGTAGCCTATTAAAATTTTAGTACTTTCTTAGCTGTTGAAAAAGGAACACATGAATAAATTTAAAAGAGTGACTGTTAAAAATAATAGTCTAGGTGTCAACATTCTTTAGGATCCATAATACACTATAAAAATTTGCTAATAATCATTTTTAAAAGTGATTCAGATATTTTCATCAAATCCTGTGAAATCCCTTTCGAATTTTTCTGCTCTACTTTGTTTTTATGAGATGTTTTGCCGTGAAAGAGAAAGTCAGTTGTAAACCTGAGGCCCAGGGTTGCAGCTTCCTGAACCTCCCGTGGACGCAGGAGGTGGTAAAATGGAAGAAATGATGATTCCGTCTTTGGGGAGAATTTAAAAATCAATAATAATGGTGAATGCCTCCATCACAAATGATTGGCAATAAATTGGATTTAAAAGGGGGAGATTTCAAGCCGTGATGTTTGGACAATACCAGATAATAAGCTTTCTCTTCCTTGGGGGGATTGTGTTGGCAGGAAACACATCTCACTGGAAAGCGTGAAAATAAAATCCCTGCAACCAAACAGAAGCTTCTGTATTTATGTAAATCAGAATGTGCTGGACAGTGTAACATCATGATTCCGCCCCGTGTTAAAGAGATGGTGGTGGCATTCTTTCCAAACCCTGCTCTAATTATTTTTCCAAAAATAATTTTATGTTGAAATGAAGTAATAGATGACAAATATCACATTTCTGGGTGACATACTCTTTGATAAATGTGTGTGTGTGTGTGTGTATATATATTTTTTTACTTGCATTTTCTATATTGTCAACATGCAGAAAAATGAAGCAAATTTAAAATCAGCTATCATAACACATGGGGGGTGGATGTAGGGTGGAGGGGATCAATGGGGGGACATGGGGGGCATCTATAATACTTTCAACAATAAAGATAAATTAAAAATAATTAAAACAAACATCCGGATGAGGTCACTGTTAACATTTACACAAGACTGTTGCATGATCGACACGTATATTATGACGCAGCTTTGAAAAGCCTCCTCCCCGTCAGCGCGACCGTCCGCGGCCCGCGCTTCGGGAGCCACGCACTGCCCTTCCCCAGGACGGATCTCACGTGCTCAGGCCATTGTACTGCTCTTGGATTTTAGATTGCTCCTAATTCTTACAGTTTCAAAGGCCACATGGGTGAACATCCTCGCAGATACGTTTTTGTTAATGCTTTCAAAGAAGTGGAATGGTTTGTTCAAATACTTTTAAAATGAAAAAATCTGTCATTGCTATTGACAACTTTGCCTTCACTGGTCCCTGTTCAAGCTCCAGCTGTCAGCGTGGAGGGTCTGAGAGTTGGTGCTTCCCTGAAAATTGCCGTTCTTACAAATTGGGACAGAGAAGAAATGTCATCTTTTTAATGTAAATGTCTTTGATTTCTAGTGTTCGAGGCCAACGTTACTTGGCTTATATATCGTGGAATTGAAATTCTTACCAGGCCTTGACTTTTTTTGTGTGAAGAAAAGGAAATAATGGGGAATCTAATATTCCCACACCCTGGTCTCCGAGTCCCTGTAAAACCATTTTCCTATCAGGGTTGTCACATATTTCTCGGAGACGTCTATGAATATATACAATCACCAAATCATTCTTTTCTTGTTGGGAGAGTTCATTTCTCCCTGAATTCTATCACGATTACAAAGTAGATGTTTCCTATAATGTAATTTCTTTCCCTGAAGCAAAGCTTCATATTGGAAGCTTCTCTTTCTCTCTGTATTATTTCACCTTCATTGTATTTTGTTGGCTTTGTTATATCATTTTCCCCTATTTGCTCACCTTTTTTTATAGACTTTAGCTTGTGTTAGAATTTAATGCTAAATGCCATTAAACGAGCCAATTCTGAGGTTCCCCTTGGTGGCTAAAAGAATTAAATCTCCTCACTTTTTAATTTGAGATTATGTCTGATGTGCCCAGCTTGTAGCCAAGATTTTGTTGGCTCCCTACCTTTTATTTAGTTTATATATTTTTGCATCGTGGGATGTCTGTTAATCTTCTTCCCTAGTCTGATAAAAGCTCTTTTCTCTCCCAAGCTGTCCAGCGGCTTATCCGGATCTTTATTATTTGGCCCTCGCGTGGCTTTGTGTGCAGGCCCCCCTCACTGTCTAGGTATCTGCTGTTCCGGAACCGTTGTCGGCTCCCCCAAAGTGCCATGATTTCTCTCATCTCAAGGGACTTCTACATGTGTAGTCATTTGTCTGAAGCTCTCTTCTACCACTTTTCCTGATTAAAATACAAATTCACTCAACTCACTGCTACTTCAGCCCCAATGATTTCTTTATTCCAAACTCCTTCCCAAGGACTTGATTTTCTGACTCTCCTATATGTTCTCAATGCTCCCTCTATTTTTTCCCTACTGATATTTGAAATAATTGTCCTACAAATCACTTTTTAAAATTTTATTGATTTTTAGCGAGAGAGCAGAGGGGGAGAGAGAGACAGAAACGTCGATGTGAGAGAAAAACATGGATTTGTTGCCTCCGATACACGCCCTGACCTGGGATCAAAGCCGCAAGCTGGGTGTGTGCCTTGACCAAGAACAGGACCTACTGCCCTTTGGTGCCCAGGATGACCCTCAGCCAAGAGAGCCGCACCGGCCGGGGCGAAATCCCTTGTCTTCTGTCCACCTTCCACCTTTAAATTCCTCAGGGGCCTTCGCGTTCCTCGCCGTGCCTCGTCCCCACGCGCTGGTCTCCCTGGCCCCCGGCGCGCGCTGGCAGGGTGGCCGGGAGGTAGGGACCGCGCTCGCCTCGCAGGCGAGGGAAGGTGCCCCTGAGCAGCCCCTTAGGACGCTGTCGCAAACGACACGTTAACGAGTAAGAGCAAACCACACGTACACCTCTGTGGGTGCTACTGGAGGCCTGGTTGGGGAGCCGTCGCGGCTGGAGGCACCGGCGCCCGGAGGGACGGGACCCGCTGGGCCTGTTGGGGGCCCTGCCCCGCAGTGCTCTCGGTGGTCGGCCCTGCGACCCTGGAAACGCCCCTCGCCGCGCTCTAAACGCGTGGCGTCCTCTCAGACATCATTTACCCGAGTGAAACGCACTCGCACCTCCTCTGTGCCCGCGCCGAACAGAGCCATCGGCGGGGGCACGGTCGGAAGAAACTGGGATTCTGCTGCCGAGGGGGTAGGGGAGTGAGCGTCGGGCCTCACAGAGAACAGGGATTAAAAGATGCTCTGGGGAAAGTAGAGCGGCGGCCCTTCACATCCCTAAGGATCGGAAGAGCGGCTCTTCTTACCCAGCGGACGCGGTCAGCGCCGCCTCCGGGACGCGCCTGCACAGCGTCTCCTCCGAGGCCTCCTGCTCCCGGCCGGCCCCCGACGGCGGCCCCACCTCTGCGCCCAGCGCGGCCACCGTGCCGAGGGCGAGGGGGCCGGGTGGCCTTGGCTCAGGCAGAAAGCTCGCCTTTCCGCTGTAGCGCTCGCATCAAACCCTTCTGCAGGGCAAGGGCCCGGGTTCGAGTCGGGCTTCTGGGTAAAAGTGCTTCCTTTCTGGTTGTACCACTTACAGAGCTCCTTGACCTCTTACTCACGGGCAAGTTGAGTACAGCAAGTCCCTAACTCACTGGGTTGACAGGACTAAGAAGATAATGCAGTCAGCACAACACGTGGCACACGGCAAGAATTTCCTAACCGGGACATCCCCATCATCCCCTCTGTGTGCTCCGCGAACTACACAGGAGACTTTCTTCACCCACGGAGCATCCCAACAACTTGATGGACCGCTGATTGGCACTACAGGGTGCAGGGCTTTCTAAATTTGTGTGGATTGTCATGTACACGTAAGTGCAGATGTAAGAAAACGGCGAATAACGCATTTTCACCTGCAGTTTGATGCAACTCTTTTGGACGACTTCTCGATCATATGAAACCCACTCGTGCTCACACTCTGACTAAGTGCTCATCATTTAAGGTAATTGTCACGAACACATGGCGTTCGAGTCGGAGTAATTCTTTATCCACTGTGTACAGGACCATGTTTGTCCTTGATTTCTGAGCTTTGGCCGGAGCTGGGCTGAGCGTGCATGGGTCCACCCAGTTTTGTGGCTACAGGGTTTCGCTGTTATTTATTCCAACGCTAAGATTTTGTAGATAACATTCAGGGACACAATCATGAGATGATTAGAGTGAAAGAAGTTCTCATTACTAGCAGCCTCCCAGCCAAGATCTACACATTTGTAATTGTCACAGAATGTAATTGTGATTCATGGCACTAGATGAAACTTTGGGTAGGAGGACACGTCGTTACTGCGAATGCAGATTTCTTAGTCTCTGGACAAACAGGGAACGACTCTAGGATTTATTTCTGGGCCGGCTTCACTGTGTATCTCCCACTTCCCTCCTTCCTCCAGGCCCCCAGTGTCTCAGGAACCTCTTGGAAAATACCTACTCGCAGGCTTAGGTCCTGCCCCGGCCTTCTTGACAAGCAGGGTCACCTGTGACCAGGGCTAGGTCTGCTTGTTAGAAGCCTCTCACACTGCAGTGTTCCTCCAGTTACTGGGCAACCAAGGCCCCATTCATACTCCTCATTTGAAAATCACACTTTGACCCTTAAACATGTATTTTCTAAACACTTGTTAGAAATCTTGCCTCTGAATGATCTCCTCTTTTAGAGACACCAATCTCTGCCTTCCTCATGGAAAACCCTCACTGTTCCAAGGTGAACATTTTCTCCACAGCAGGTGTCTGTGCTCAGTGTCTCTGGATCTCCTACATGAACACCTGTGTCCACTCCATACCTTAAGAGAAAGGCGATTTGCATCACAAAATAGCATGGGTTTTGTTCATTAAATTTCAGAATAGACATGAAAAAACCATGTTTCCCAATACTGATCAATAAAAAAATAATAAAAGTTCTTGTATTGTCAAATTTTTTTTGGTATTCTGTGTATTTGTGGCATTTTGACCTTTCTGGCTGGGGAGAGACTGCCCCTTGCAGGACTCGCTGGTTATTAGAGATGGCCACCGGCTCAGCCCGGAGCGTGCCTTTGATATGCAGACTAACCGATCTGGAGCCACACTTGCTTTATTTGGTCCATACGCCCAAGGAGGCTGTATTCCTCTGCTTTAACCATCCCAGGGCCAGGTTACAGTCAACTAGGGCATCACCCCAGTGGCCTAGAGCTCCCTGAATCTACTCATATAGCCAGTCAGCTGCTGACCTGCCTTCCTTTCCCCAGGGATCTCCACTCAAGGCTTCACTACCGATGCTGGTGCTTCCCCAGGTGGCCCTGCCTGCACGCCGGGCCTCGCTCCTAGGGCCTGTGACCAGGGTAAGCTTGGTGTCTAGGCCTCTCCTGCATCTTCTCTTGTGGATGCACCAGACTGACCATCCTGTCAAACAACATTCAACAGTCACCAACTCAGTCTGGGCATAGATTGGACAAATTCCCTTCTAAATGTCAGATATGTATTTTCTTCTCATTAGATCCACTCATTTCTCCCAGAATCATCTCCTTTTCAAGTCTGAGTCAGATCAGGCCCCCCAGGCTTTCTCCGTTCAAAGGCATATTCGAGGCTGAAGTGGATGGAGGAGTGGCTGGTCCTGGACGTGGAGCACCCGCAGGGCCGCAGGCTCTCTGCCACGGGGCAACCACTGGGTCATTTCACAAGAAGTGACTCTCAGATCACAGAGGAAGGCGCCTGCTCTTTGATGGGTCTCACCTGCAGGCTAGCTTTTGGAAAAAATTACACCCTGTTGGGGAAAAATAAATTATTAGGGAAAAATTGGGTCTACATTGATCTGTACTTCAAAAACTTTCAGCAATGAAATAAATTAAAAAGAAAACACTAGTGGAAAAAAACAAAACAAAAAACAAAGAAAAAAACCTGAAACAAGAGAGAAATTAAATGCTGGGCCTTCTGATTAACTTCATTGTTCATAAGAAAACACGAATGTAGCATTTACTATTAACTAAGACGCCAACTAACAAATAGCCTTTGCCTCTGACTATTTCCTTGTGCTTTTCTGATCTATATTTGTTATTGTGAGTACGAACGAAGATGACGCCTCCTTGAAAATGAGTTTTCTCTTCCCCGGATTGGTTTTAGCCTGAAGAGGAATCACACGTGAAAAGTCAAGCTGAGAAAGCGTTTTACTTTGAGTGTAAAACTGTTACGAGGACTCTGCTAAGAATCTTAAAACCCCTAGTAAACATCTCTATTTTTCAATAATAAGAGAGTTCTCAAAATATGATATTTTAAGAAATTTTGTTTGCAAATAAGTGTTGAGATAACTACATATAATCGCAAATAGTTTACAAGCCATGTGTATTCTTTTATATTTCTTTGCTGAAATCCGAGAGTTCTTGCGATTTATCAATGGACAGTTATAAATGAAATGACAACTCCATGTTTGACTATCTAAATATACATAGTAAATGTGTTTATTAAATATACGTCGTTTTTATTTTATTTTACCATCCTCGTGAGTTTTTCTACACTTGCAAACAAAAGGATGAAAGCCAAGCCTATTTAACCCTATTTATCCCGATCTTTTACCAGTAAGTAGAAATTTGAAAATTGGATTTTTTCTCACTTCACCTTGCTCATTCCAGATAATTCCATTTCTCACCTTTGCTCAGATCTGTTCGGTCTAAAAGGCCTTTCCCTAAAGCCCATCATGAATCTTTCCTTTTGGCCTAACACCCCACACAAAGGGCTGCTCTCAGAGCAGGTAAGCCTGGGCTGCACCTGGCGTTGAAAGTCAGCAGGAATAACGAAGGATTTGTCTGCTGCTCTCCCTGTGATGAGAAGGAGGACAGTTTAAGCTACTCCAGAGACGCTGAAATGCGACAGTCCCCAAGGGTGGGTAGGAATTCCTGGGCTGCTCTACTTCACGGTGTTTGATGCTTTAGAGCCTAGATTTGTCCACACAGAAGAGATGGATGAACTCAGCGCTGACTGCAGAACGGCACTGGGGTAAAACCATCAGTAACGAGGAAATATTTAGGCGTATTCAGGGTCGGCACCAACAAAGTTTCCGTGGATTCCCATGCAGGCGTTTTTGCAATGTGTTGCAGTGCGCATAAAAGATGAGTAGTTTATAAGTACGATTTGAAAATAGAACATATGCCATAAATATGTCTCACCAACGTCCTGTTTCTCCACAACCTGGGGCATTTAATGAACTTGTGACATTATTAAAAAGATATTTCTCCGGGTAGTCGGCGTCATTGCTCAGAGGTTTGCATTCCATGCAAGAAATCAACGCACTAACAAGGAAACTGATATTTGATGGCATAGTTGGATTATACTTTTTCCAAAGTGTCATTTTAGAAACTTCTTAAAATCCATATCAAAGAATGGGTTGGTTTACATTGTTTATGATAGATCATTACACTAAAAATATAAACTAAAAATTAATTTTATTATTTACAATAGACCAAGAAGAGACTGAAACTGGTAAGAGTGCGTCACAGACATAGGAAGAGTGGCTCCTGATGAAATGTTACGCCCAATGCCCACATGCAAAACAATCGAGGCTCCTGCCAAATGTACTTGTTTCATTTTAGGTGCTTAAAGATTGACTTAAAAATTCCATGCCCAGCTGGCGTGGCTCAGCAGCTAAGTACTGACCTAGGATCCAGGAGATCGGGGTTCGATTCCCGGTCAGGGCACAGGCCCGGGTTGTGGGCTCGATCCCCAGTCAGGGGCGCGCAGGAGGCAGCCGATCAATGACTCTCCCAACATTGATGTTTCTTTCTCTCTCCTCTTCTTTCTTCCTCTCTCTGAAATCAATAAAGACATATTTTTTTAAAGAGAGATTCCAGAAATTTTCTACATAAAATCCAATTTGAGAATGTATGTTCTTCAAATCCCATTAGACTATGCTACAGGAAATGATAAAATCGTTTGCATTTCCTGTAACAAGTAACATTTAATCTTGAAATTTGGATCTAAACTTAGATTCACAGTCTCTGATTTAATTATTATCCAGGAGCTTGGTCATTTACAGACTGAAATTGACTTTCCTAGGAAAATTGAAAGAGCACAGGCACCTTTATATTTATTCCACTGCAAATTTTCTGTAGAATCAGTTCTGGAGTCTCCGTAAAGTCCATAAAGTCAGGCTGCACCCTCATTACTGAAGAAAGCTCACCGGTATGAAATCTTAGACCAACAACAATAAACATCGACTTCATCGTTTATCTGTCTCTAAGGATTTCAGATATTCTATTTTTGCAGCCACAACTGGAAGTTTGCTCTTATGAAAATGTCTCATTGCTTTTTCAGGATAGTTGTTGGGTCTCTAATGACCAAGGTCTATAACTAATAAAAATAAGCATAAATTTCAGCTTCCAATAGTACTTCCAAATACTTTCAAACTGAATTTATAGTGGATTTTTGACTTTAAGAATTATGTCCTTTGGTGGCCATTATTACAGAAATGTTTAGAGTAATTATATTTTGGAGAGCATGACTTTATCTGTGACTTATTCTTTTACAGCTAACTCTAAGATTGAAAGAAACAAAGAATAATTAGCATTTATTGAGGCCCTACTGTGTACCTGGATTATGTTATCACATTTCCTACTAATTTCTGGGTGACCCATTTCCCCATTTCTCTGATACATTGTATTGTCAATTCAAAAGCAAGATATAACTATGACTCATGGTGACATGTATAGGGAATGTAATGCCCCAAACCAAGATTGACAATTAAGGCGATAAAGTTCAACACATACACACACACACACACCACTTCTAGTCATTTAACTTACATTTGAACATGTTTAATGGGTTGGTAATGGTGTTATCAAGAATTTGAAATCTTTGAAACAATAAAATTATTCTTTTATAAGTAGACTATGTTATTTTAGAGAGAGTCATTTCATGTTGTTCCTTGTTTTAAATATTTTAAATATTTCTGTCTAAAGTTGTTGTTTCTAGGCAGCTGAAGGCTGCAGAAGTATTGCATTAGAAATCAGTTCTGGGCATTCGAGATAATTTCACAGTGTGGATTCTAGCAGGAGAATGTGCTTGTTTCTGTTTAAGTAAAATCAAGTATAAATGGTGCATGTGGTGCATTCAGATGAAAGCCTAAATGAGGACACTTGCCTTTCATTAGTCTCTGCTTTCAAAGGCAGAGCAGAGACACTCAAAGGGAAAAAAAACCAAAGACTTGGCTTCAACCTCATATTTTAATAATATCATAGAGAAAATCGTTCATTTTCAAATGTCCAAATCCCAGATGGCCTATTCAGTTTCCTGGAAATGCTGCTTTATAAGTCTTTTTTATCTTTAATTGGAGAACATGTTCTCTTTTTGATGTGATAAGCACATATAAGCATCCCCCAATTCACAAATTGGTTATATTTCAAAAGATTGTTTGAATAAATGGAACGTTGAGCTTGGAGCCATTTCCCCTAGAGACAAGTGTTAAAATGATGCGATTCCTATATTGACCATAAAAAACCCATTTTTACCCATTGTGTGACTGACCCATTATGGGAAGGAGAATGTGAAATCGTATTTAATATAAATTTTGTCGTAATATAAACAATTCACTTCATTTTGTTCCAACAATATTTTTTATTAAGTAATTTCATGTACACTCATACCAAACTCTGAAAATATAAACATAAAGAGGCAAACACAAAGCCTTAAGGAGTTTACGCTCTGACTGATTGGTTATTACTATTTGAGGATTGCAATGTATTTATGGGGACAATTTTCCCAGGGACCTGCCACAGAGTCAGCATGCAGCAGTACGTCTGAGTCTTTTGGGAGTCACTTGAGGTCTACAGTGTTTGGAATAATTGACTTCATCCGTCTTATCTCAATAACATTGTGTTACTCCCGAGCCTCTTCTCAGCTCACTTCTTCCAGCTCAGTTCCCTCCACCTGGTGATCTCATTGATTTAAATTTCTTTTATATTAATTACTTACTACAGGAAACCCTAAGCATATGCCATGACTGAGGGCAATGACTCTAGATTGCCAGTGTTCATCACACTCAGTTATGATCTTTCCCAGTGCGAGGAAAGTGCTCTCCATGAGGGAGTGGAGATAGTTGTTCAGAGCCTGGACCTGCAGAGGCAAGAGGAGCCCCTTGCATTGAGGCTGGATGTCTCAGATTGAGATAAACTGAGCGGTGGGTGCCAAGGTCCAAACGTCTTGCCTTGACCACTTGATGCTACTCTGCAGGTAGCTTCTGTTTGAATAAATTGAATTTTAATGAAACACCCGAATCTTGCCCTAGATTGAGTTATATTAATAAAATTAATATTAAAAATCCTATTGTCTTCTATGGTCCTTCGTACCTTTTGTTTCCTGTTGTAGGTAATGCTCTTCTAGGTCTTTATCCGGCAGGTCTTAGACATATCTCCCTGCCACTTACTTTATCAGCAGTAGCCTTGTCTTTCATCACACAAATATGGATTAGCTCTTCTGTTCAAGATGTAAAAAAAAAAAAAAAAAAAAAAAAGATGCTAATGGTTCCATTTAGTGTAAATTGCTATAATTTAATGAAAAAACATGGTATTTGCTGCATACATTTCTGATCATCTGCCCTGCTCCAGGGCCTTACAAGCATCGCTCCATTTATGGCTCCGCTCAGCTCTGCAGTCAGTATATAACCATTTACATTACACAGGTGAGGCCCCTGGAATCTAGAAACCACTAACTCGCAATCGTGGTCTGCAAATCGGCATTTATATTTTCATGAATTACGGAACTTGTAAGTTGTCCTTCTTAAAGTTATATTAGGCAAATGAGAGGGAATTTGGCACAGAGACAGGTCTTCAGCTTCAAATGAAAGAGTCCGAACTCTTAATTCTTGTCATTTACTGAGGGATTTATGGCTGTAGTTTTCCAGGTTAAACTCATCCACCTCATTCCCCAGCATTTCCTGGGTCCCGGGTTAGGCACCCAGGCTTCACAGATGCACCTGAGAAAGTGGGTCACGATGGCAGATCTTAGCACCCATCCTCACCTTGAATTTAATTAGAGCTCATTTCCCCCCCCTCTTTTTTCAACATTAGTTTTCAGGTCCCCTTTCTCAATACTAGGTTTTGCAAAAAAAAAAAAAAAGTTTTCTCATAACCAGTCTAGGTCCAGAGGGTGGCATATAAAGAAAACGCCTGGCCCATAATGCATCTGATTATTCAGCCATCATCTTTAATAAAATTCTGTTTCCTCTCCAATTTTATAGCACTTCTGATACCGTGGGAAACTAGAGTGGATTCTCTTCCTTCCCATCCAAGAATGTGGCTTTTTTTGATGCACTGACTTTCCAGAGGGCTTTTCAAGACATAGAATAAACTTATTTCAATGCCACCTTACCCTGACCTCCCAAGCACCACTTACATGAAGTTAATTAATTGGTCTTCCTTCCCTTCTTGGCCCAGTAAATCTGTTCCCCTTTTCTGATTAATGAGCACAAGTAACACACATGCATCCTCACAGTGGCAACAAAACTCGTAAGCATCTATAAATAGCTCATGATTCATTATAGCTCAGAATTATGCAAACTTTGCTTAGATGCTTGAGTTTCCAAGCTAGGGGCCTAGAGCAGGCGGGCCCTGTGGATTATGATCTGATGTATAAATCGCAGTCACTGACCAACACATTTTTTAGAAGCAAGTAACTCTCAGACTTTCTAGATTGAATCCAAAACTCCCATAGAGGGCAATGTTTTCCTGTGTCCAACTCTTTCTGTCCCAGAATGGGCAATATGCTTTTTATTTTATTAGTTTATTTTTTTTAAGCCAAGGGTGAGAACCACTACATTTGTTACTTTATAGTCCATTGAACACGGAGACCAGAGATCCAGAGACCACCGCCCGCCCCGCGGTTCCCTCGCTGTTCTTGAACCCTGGCATGGGTCTTTCTCACCACTGGCCCGAGAGCCATCGCCCCCGCTCGTGCAGCCACTTAAACCCCATGAGCCCAGCCTCTGCGGCCCCTGCGCACAAGTGTCCTGCCCAACCATCCTCCTGGCGGCCATCGGAGCACGTGTGCGTGTTGGCCTGAGGCCCCCGAAGGTGTGACTCCTCACAGAGGGACGCCAATAGGAACAAACCCAATGCCATAAAATTCCGCATCTAGAAAATAACAGACTCTCAGCGGTGGATACATCAGAAGAGGAAAGTTGGCGAGTTGGACGCTGTATGTGTCTATTGGAAAATAATGTGAAATTGGGATTTTGCTCTGACAACAGGCTTAACTCAATTTCTGTCCATGGCTTTAAACACAGGGAACACCTGCAGCATCTACTTAAAATACAGAAAGCCAGAAGGAACATCGTGTCCACCCTTCCACAAACGAACTAAAACCCTGCATCATCCACACAGTCACAACATCTTCAGCCTGCTAGAGGGCTGAGGACAGAGCAGCCAGCTGCTGAGGAAAGACAACATCTCCAAGGACACGTGGAAGGGCCCTAATGGGGTCCCTTGCTTCCCTTGAGCTGACACGGGACAGCATGGGAGCTGGTCCAAAGAATTCTGTTAAAATTTAATAGTGAGTTACTTAAGGCCAGGTAAAATGCCCGTCTTAAATTAGTAATTTAAAGAAATTCATGTGAAAATACATGTCTGGGGGGTTTGCATGAATCTCAGATACTTACACAATGAGGACTGAGTATAATCAGTGATAATTTGTACAAAATACTACACAGTCTAGTTAATGTTCATTTTCTAACGTCCTGCTTTATACTTATTTCCTTAGCAGTTACCTCTACAGTCTCAGTTCTTTTGCATATGATATGCGGCTTCTGTTATTTTACAATTCAACTCCCGATTCAAGTGTAGAATAACAAAACCGGCACTACCGATTCTTTTGAAAAACCTAAGCAAATTCAGATGACAGGTGTAGAAATCGCATGACTAATTCAAGGGCGTGGGATTGAAAAGCTGCATGGAACTCGGCCCATAAGATATTTCCATCTCTCTCAATTCAGATAGCGTGGTCCTTCGGATCAGCTTTTATTAGCAAAATGTTCGAGGACTGATATAAATTTGAATAAGTGGCAGTGCAATTTGTCATAGATCAAAATGCCTTTCCTCTTTCCTGCAGAGACACTGAAAACCTTCTCGAATGTTCATATTCATTCATTTCACTCCACCGGCAAACTATGGTCTAACAAAGCATTGGAGAAACAAAACAAAATGAAGTATTTAATAAGTACATTAAAACATTTACAAGCTGTAAGTGAATTTTTGTCTAAATTAGTTTCTCTGATATATATATATATATATGCACTGTAGTGAATGTGGAAAATACAGATAAAATAAATCAGTAGTAGTATTTCTAGGATTCAGTTTTAAATATTTTTAATCATTTAGGCTATACCATATCTGTACAACATTTGAAAATAGTAATTGATAGGTTAAAAATAGTTTTTTACATTTTCATTTTTTTGATTAATAGTAAAATTGAACATTTTATTTAATATAAGCATTATTCATGTTACCATGGTATATTTAATGGCAAATGTGTTAAAATATTTTACTTCTTTCTAGTGAGGTATATTCATTATCAAATACGCAAGCACGTTCCCGGCTGTGTCTCTCTGTGTTGGCCTTTTAACAGTGTGTGCCCTTAACTGTATGTGATCTGACATTTAGAAGTTTAAAAATGTTCTTGCAGGAAAAGCGACTGACCTAGTACTTTCTGGGTTTTGTCTTTGGTTTCATACTTAGAAAAATCTTCTCCATCACAAAGTGTGCAAAAATGTCTGCCTTTCCTGGAAAAGCCATCACCACACCGATCCCTGAAAGACCCTCATTGATCTTCCCTAGTCAACATCCTCAGCGAACATTCGCAGGGGCTGGCCCAGCGTCAAGCCTGGCAGATGGGCCCTTAGGGGTGGGTCGCAAACACACTTTGAACTTTTTTCTTTACAACCATAAGGGTTTTCTGCTTGTTTGTTTTTTACCTTTAAGTCTTTGATGAATCTGGAATTGAATTTGTAGGTGTTTTGAAGTAGTAAACTAAGAGTTTTCCCCCACAAATATTTTTTATTTGCTTGTTTAAAGAAATATTGAATTCTAAATGCCCTTTCTAAATCAAATTCACTCAGTATTATGAAAAACCTAATATTCTGATTTCCTATTTTTTAAAATTTATTGAATTTATTGGGGTGACATTGGTTAATAAAATTATATAGGTTTCAGGTGCACAATTCTGTAACATATCATCTGTATATTGTATTGTGTGTCCACCGCCCCAAGTCAAGTCTCCTTCCGTCACCCTTTACCCCCCTGTACCCTCTTTTACCTCCCCCCCACCCGGTGATCACCATACTGTGGTCTGTGTCTAAGAGCCTTTCTTTCATTTTCTGCTTAATCCCTTTACCCTTTTCACCAAGTCCCCCAACCCCTCTTCCCCTCTGACAGCTGTCAGTTTATTTTAGTGTATACTTTCTAAATATTTTACTTGCATTGACAATAAATACTTGAAGGGCTGTAGAAAGAATGCCAAATAACTCTAAGAGCTGTTAAGAAGACACGACTCCAGTTTCTGCCCCTGCATCCTGCAGACAGAGCAGAGGCCCAGCGTCCCTTAGAACCAATCACATTGTAATAATACAACGGACACGGGTCTTCTGAATAATCTATGTGCTCTCCTAATCATTTCAATTAAAGGGTCATTCATGTTAATGCTCTTAGTACAAAAATAAAACCTCAAGCACTTCCTTTAACATATAAATATTCTCTAAAACAAAAAGGAGGAAAATCCATCCTAAGCTTGCTGCCTAAAGACAAACCATCCTTGACATCGGGCAGTCTTCAGAGGGCGCGGGGAAGGCACTTTCTCATGCAATATTTTTCAAAGGGTCTCACAATATTAAGAATTATTTCCATTATAATCATCATCTTTATTATTATCATTGAAATTATGTGTCTTTATCTGGAACTATATAATGACAACAACAACATTTTCTTTGATGTTCTAAATTGTTTTGTTGTTTAAATTAAATTCTAAAAAGAATACCAAATTCTGCCTTTTCTCATGAATCCTTACCCGCTACATTGATCTCTCATTTATTTATCTCCTGTTCTCAAAACGGTTCCTAACTTGTAATACATGCTCTAGAAGTATTTTTAGAAGCAACGGTCCCTTTTTAGAAATTGCCGAGAGCCTGCTAATTTTACAGAATGACCATTTGGTAAGAGACGTAGTTGAGATAAAAGGAAGCGACCAACTATGGAAACGCTCTTGTCACAAATGTTCAGCATGTTTCCATGTAGCCAAATATCCATTGACCCAAACCTACAAAAATGCCTAAACCCGTGTATTAACGTGGGAAATAAACAGAAGCTCCAGTTGACTTTAAACTCATACCTGCACATATGGGGCCCATGGGCTATTTTCAGGAACCACTTGAAACATGTTTATGAATCATAGAAAACAGGAATTAGTTTTGAATCAGATGTTTGCAGTGAAATCCCTTTAACAATCAAATGCCATCTATTCGCTAAGAAATTCATATAATACCTGGTATTAAACTGGTCCTTAATTTGAAATAAAATACGAGTAAAACATTTATACTGTAAGTATGAAAAATTTCCTGCATCCAATTAAAATTTGGTACCAGGGATAACCAGGGGAAACTACTTGAACCGTGTGGATTAATCATGTGAGGTTATTTGCCACTGATTCGATGATGTTGAAACAAATTAACGGACTCAGTTTCACAAGTGCTTGCATTAAGTGTGGGGTATAGTGTACGATAAATCCTTCTAAAAATCAAGTTTAAAATTCATTTTCTTTCTAATAAATCAAATCTGATTATTCTTATATTCTCTGGTTCTCAGTTGTCCTCCTTGCTAGGGTAGAAACTGGCCTCTAGCAAGTAAGAAAGAAAGTCAGTTATTCAATTGCTGTTTATAAAAAATTACAGGACTAGGGGACACAGAGAGTTATGAATCAACCACATCTCAGATCTTCTGGTCCTGAGATTAGACATGGACATCACATCAATCACGTATGTCATTTAGTCTTCATTTCCAGTGACTTATTTTTCTTGCTCAGGGCTTTCAGATACCCTAATATTTGAGCTGACTCTATGGCTTTCCTGACCTGAATTCTTCGTGCAAACTAAGCTGTTTATCTGCAGTAACATGAGGTGTCATCACTCATGCAGAGGAAGTTTCCAATTGGAAGGTTGTTTACATTGTGTGACCTTCGCAGGCTCTTGAGCTCACAAGTCTTCATTTATGTGTCTAACAAATATGCATGTATGTATGTGTATCTATATCTATATCTATCTATCTATCTATCTATCTATCTATCTATCTATCTATCTATCTATCTATCATCTATCATCTATCTATATCTATCTATCTATCTATCTATCTATCTATCATCTATCATCATCTATCTATCATCTATGTATCTTCTATCATCTGCCTAGAATGAAACTGAGAGAGCCAGAGAAAGAGGCAGAGGGAGGGACAGAGGAGGGGGGCCCAGGCACGCGCTGGGCGCCGCTCCGGCGCTGAGACCGTGCACCGCGAACACGGGACCGGCTGCCCCGGCTGGAGGTGTCGGATGGTGGCAGCTGCCGTGCACGGAGGAAAGGGAGGCGTGGAAAGGGACGGGCTGGTGTTGGAAGTTTAAGGTCTGCCAGGGAAAGGCCCCCTGAGAAGGTGGCAAAGACCTGAAGAGAAAAGCGAGCCGTGAGCCAGGCCGGGCAGGCCGGCGGGGAGGCCTGGCCCCGGAGGCGGGGGTGCAGCGCCTGAGTTGCCCCGCACGGGGACCAGGCGCGGGGGCCGGGCGCAGTGAGCTCCGGGCGGGGTGGAGACGGGGCCTGGGGCTAACAGGCTCTAGATTTTGTTGGGCTTATAACATAGATTAGAAACGTGGCCCAGCTTATTTTTCCCCCCGAAGAGATTTTTCTCTCCGTCTTAGGGATGCGGCTCTTTGAAAGCAGCCGTGTGGCAGCCAGTGGATTTTCTCCCTCTGTCGCACGTCCTGAATCCCGTCTCCTGCGGTGTTTTCCGGCTGCCTGCCCAACGTGAATGACTCTGACTAGGTGAGGCTCAGTGTAATGTGTCACGCGCCAGTTCCCACGAGCAGCAACTGAGGCAGAACGTGTGTGCCTTGGGGTCCAACAAAGCTAGAATTCCCTTGAACGTGTAGGAGAAGCCACATCCAATTTCTTTCCCTGCAAATAATCACTATTGACACCCACAGCACCTCGAAAGACCTACTGTGAGAGCATCTGCCCCTAATCATTCTAAGCAGGAAAAAAAAAATTGTCGGGGGCCTGTGAAGAGCTGGCTGTAGTGTGCTTTGGACGTAGGGGACGCAGGAACGTCTTGCCTTTGACCCCACTGACTTTGTGACCGAACTCAGGTGGGGACCAGTCAGTCATAGAAAAGAGTCACCTAGCAACAGAGCCTGAAATGAGCGTGACGTCACGGCTCCACGTCCCACCTAAGGCGGGGGCCGCGGGAGGGACACCCGTGAGCGCCCTGACGACAGCGAGCAATCAGCGGCCAGGGCCCGGGCGAGGCAAACAGGGCGGCCTGAATAAAAACACAGGCAAAGGAAAGTCTGGCTTTTCTTCACCGTAGTCTTTCCTGCTGCCGAATTGCTTTCTCTCTCCCCCTTTAGGCCGTCAGCCCTGGTTTTATTAATGTGATAGCCTACAGGAAGCCTCATGCTGGTGACTCGGGCGTTAATTTATTTCATTTTCCATCCATCCTGAAAAGCGTAACCCAGAGGAGCAGCGCTTCTGATTTTCCAGGGAGGTTCTTTTCCCCTGAGCTGCAAGTTGTCACCAGCTGCCAGGTCCTCGGTGTCGTCTAGCTCAGAAGGAAGCCCTCCCACGGGGTATTTGAATGTGTTTTATTTGCATGAGCTGAATATGGTGGCTTAAAAGAAATCATCTTCTTGCCTGCTTCCTCCCTGCTCTTCCAGGTTCTAGAGGTGTCCGCAGGCGACACGCTTGGCATCTTGCTGGCCTCCCACTGGCCACGCACAACCCAGGAGGGGTCCCGGCCCCTCACTTTCCGCTCACGTCGGCCTCTTGCTGCGAGGAACCGCCTCACCTTGGTGGCCTGTGTGTGCTGCTCCTTGCTCCACGAGCTAACCTCACCCTGTTCATTAGAAGGGGGTTTATTAGCGTTTCCTCCAATTACTACCTAGATTTTTCACGGAAGAAAAAACGTGCAAGTCACCCCATGGTTCCTCATTAAATCCATGCCACTCTGCACCGTAGGGACAGAGGTTTTCTTCGTCTTTGGAAGCTGCCCTGCTCAGTGTCCAGCACCGCACACGCCTCTTCCCTTATGATTCTAAACCCTTCCCGAGAGCCCCGAGGAAGGCCGAGCCCGCGCATCTGTGGTGAATGGCGCCCGAGCACACACCGACTTGCCTTGAGGTGAGAGGCAGGCGCTTCTGGAAGCGCTCAGATGGCCAGCGTTCCCATCAGGGCATAACAACAGCCAGCGCGCTCAACAACTGTCTTTTCCATGGACGAAAATTTTACTTTTTATAGCTTTTCTTCCTTTGTGTCTTCTGCAATTAAAAACATTTAATCCCCCCCACCGTTGTTTTTTTTTCCTATTTTTTTTACAGAAGGGTCTTTAAACATTTGGGACGTTATAATCAATGCCTTAAGTTGCTACTCCCTGGACTAAACACATTCATTTGTCTTTGTGACATGATTTACTGACTCTTCAATATCCAGTCACCATCCTCTTAATGCATTATAATTACATTCACCTGGTGTAATAAAATAGAATAGACCTTTCTGATTATGTGATCAAATGAAGAAATATATCAAGTTCATGAATAGGAAAATGTGGTATTATAAAAATGTCAAATTCATTTTCATTCATGTAAAATTTCAATAAAATTACCATCTGAATATATGGTTCTAGAGTTGAGATGGGAGGAAAAATGCCCAAGAAAAACAATAACCTTTTTAAAGGAAGAACAAATGAAACCAAATATTATCAAATTCTCATGAGTAAAATAACTTTGTAGCTCAGAGATATGCACAGTTAATTCATATGTGTGTCTATGTATGTTCATTGTCATATTTATCTATATTAATATGATAAAATATGTCTCAAGTCAGTGGTAAAATGAAATAGTCTTCCATATATACTGTTAGAATACTGACTACTTATTTGAAGATATTAACAGAGTTTTATTCAGAATTCATCCCATTTAATGAAATAAACTTTGGAGTACATAAAAAACTAAATAGTCAAAGGAAACCATGCCCCAAAATTATAACTATAAAAGACTTTGATGTAAACAGTATGAACTCATTTAAATAGAATGGTTCCTAAGGTGTATAAGTATGTTTCTGACTTGATTTCACACGTGGGCCATGGTTCTAAATACAGTGGTTCGCAAGAAGAGTCCATTCGTGTAAACAGATTGTTCCCATCCGCCTCCCCCAGGCAGGCGCCCCTGCTTGTTTCCTCGCTTTTTATTCAGAGAGAGATGGGTGGGACGGTGACATCTCTAAATACGCTTTGACCTTTACTTATTTCCAGGGTTCGCACCCCCTTTTCCTAATTTCAGCTTGAAGCAGTAAACGTTTCCTGACGCCCTCAGCCCGGCTGGCACAACTGGCAGGTGGCGACTGTGCCCGACTCTGTCCCCCGGCTGCTCTGGGCGCCCCTTTCGCCTTCAGCATCATGATCTCGTCACTGCTCTGCAAGCTGCCATTTTTTAAAACTCAGGTTCACTCTTAAGAGCCTGGGGGCCAGCCAGCCGGACTGTCAGGCTGGAAGGCACGCTTGCGCTTGGCCCAGTTTTATCTTAAACGCCGTCTGCGTGCTCTCGCCAAATGTCCTCATGCCAGTGTCTGGTGCCCTCCTCCGCAGGCCGGGCTCCTCTCCCTAACTACCCTGCGGGGCGGGCCTGCTGCTGTGACCGCGGCCTTGGAAAGGGACCTTCTGCGCGGCTTCTCCTGTGAGCGCCGTGGAGGGAACCGGGGCGCGTCCGCCCAGAGGCCGGCCTCACTTTCTGCGTCGTCTGCTGGAGGATCTTCCATAGACTTGCCTCGTGACTCAAAGTCATGATATTTCATAAAAATAGCTCGCGAGCAGTCTGTGTATCATTAGCTGTTGAGGCTCGGCCTGTCCACTCGTGACGATTTCAAAATGAAGAACGTGGAGAAGGGACATGAAACATACAGACGGTGCGGAAGGGGGGTGGGCTCGACTCAGCCCACCAAGGGGCTGGCACTCGGGAAAGGAGATGCGGGCCAGTGGGGGGAAATGGCAGAGCCGGGCGACGTTAGATGACACAGGACTCTTGTTTGCAGAGATGACAGGTGTCACTAAGGTGGCCGCTAAAGCCACGGACTCAGCTTGTGGCAGGAGGAGGGACCGAGACGCGGCTCCTGGTTGTCACACGCGCGGGGCCTCCAGCATCTGGCGCCCGCTGCTTCCCCCCTCCTGCCTTCCCTCCCCTGGCCTTGGACGTCCCTTTCGAGCTGGGTAGGGGGGAGTATTTTCTTTTACACTCGCAAAGCTCCTTTCTTTTCCCTGCAAATCAACAACAGTAACGGGCGCGAATGGAGTGGTGTGAGCACGTACACCGCGAGGGGCCCTCGCCACGGGCCTTTGGATCTCCTGGATTCTCTCTGAGCGAATTAGGCTGGGGAGGGGGAACGCAATGAACACACAGAGAAGCAAACCTGCCTAAAGGGCTGACCCCGTGCGGATGCTGATATGAAAAAAAATTCTATCATGTGGGCTTGAAAAAAAGTTAGGTTAAATACTCTGAATTCACTTATACAATAAGCGTAGCCAGGAAAACCACGAATTCTTTTTAATGTTTTAATTTATCTTTATTGTTGAAAGTATTACAGATGTCCCTTTTTCCCGTTTGACCCCTTCCACCCTGCACCTCCCCCTCCCGGCCTCCACCACGCTATTGCCTATCGTCTAAGAGATTAACCTAAAAACCATACATTTCAAGGATTACTCCCAAATTAAGCAATAAGTGGCTTTGCTTTGATTTGGTTTGTCGCGCTGATCAAATATCCCTCCAAGGCAAGCAGAAGGAGTAGCTGTTGGCCCTGCGGCTGTGGGGCTGGCGTGGAAGCCCCGGGGGGACGGTGTCATCTCCAAGAGCGGCCTCTGGGGCCCCGGCCTTCCCTGCACAGTCTTCAGATGCAGAGAAGCCGCCTCGCCTTTCCTCAGAGGGACCGAGCGACAGGGAGTGTTCGCGGAGACCTCGCTTCTTCCTCTGAGACGCGTCACTGCGTGTCCTTGGGCGGGACCCTCGGTTCCCTCTCCCGCGCCCCTCTGCCCGAACACGCGGAGGGTGGACGGGCTCATCCTCTGGCCGCGTCTCCACAGGGCGGTGTTTTCTTGACCTAGCGACGTGGGTCGGGGGGGTCACTGTCCCTGAGCTCGTCGGCAGAGGCCCGTCCCACCCCGAGGGACGGGAAGGCTCCGCCTGAGAGATGAAATCCGTGCTAAGGGCAGAGGACCTTCTCGCCTCGACCGGCTCATAATTCTTTATCTGGCTTCAGTAAATTCTGCCTCTCACAGTTTCCAGTCTGTCTAGACCCCCTCAGGTGTCATCCGTACCCAGGCTCCGTTTTTCTTTTCAAATCTGTGCATCAGGTTTGCACCCCCCCCATGCCCCGCGCAGTCCTGCAGCCAGGGAGGGACCGCGGCCTCTCTCCGCCACAGCTCTGCAGCCACGGCCCTTCGTGTGGGGGACCCCCCATCAGTGCTGCCCCGGCCTCCAGCCTCTGCGGAGACCCGCTTCTGCTCACCCCGCTGTAAATGAGGGCCCCACGTCGCCTACACGTTGGAAAGTATTTTGGTCCTTTGGCCCAAAGTGCATGAGGCCCCCCCCCCCCGCCCCGAAGAGTAATATTTCACTTAAACTTATACTATTAAATAAATCAGATTATTTACTGTGTGTAGACAGGCGCAGCGCTGGGAAAAGGCACACAGGCGGTTCGGCCATCGGAAGGAACGGCACGCCCCGAGGGAACGAGCTTTCTCACCACGGCCCGTCGCCTCGCCCACCTTCCTCCTCCCGCGGGCCCCTCTCCAGGGGCAGTGCTCTGGCCGGCGGGGCAGGCCGCGGGCGGTCGCCGAGCATCTAAGACAGGCGGTGGGGCGCCTGGCTCCCCGAGCCCGGACGGCAGCCAGGCTCCCTTCCTGCTGGAGACGGGCCACCTGCTCCCTGGGGGCGCGCGTCCCAGCAGCTGCTGATTCCCGGGTCATTTCCCGAGTTTAGATATAACCATTCTGAACACACTCCCCAGGGGCGCCACAGCCCCGCTGTTCACTAAAAATAAGGGGGGGACGGGGGCCCAGCTGCTGCGGGCTCCACAGGAGCCTGATCCCCTGCTGTGGGCCTCGCCCCCAGGGAGTCGGGGGGCAGCCGGCCCCCCTGAAGAGCGATCGCAATGAAACACTAGAAGCACAATCTGCTGGGAGGGTTGCCGCCGACCAGCACGTGAGCTGTCACTGTGGCTCTTTTGAAAGAAACAGAAAACCCAGAGTCATTTCATGAGCTCAGCAATTCGGATTTCCTCAGGTTTCATTTTATGGTCATGCAGTTTCTTCATTTCAACGGCAAATGTTCATAAAACTCATATTTTCGAAGCTGACACATCCTGCTAGGCGTTAGTCCCAGAAATGGCTTCGTTCATCAACCACGAGAAACAGCTGAGCATAATCTAAATTTTCGCATCCTACTTAAATAACTACACAATAGTCAGAACAAATCTTCCTATTTAGGTGAGTAATAAGAAACATCTTAATGAAAATATAAGTAATAAGTAGTCATTGCTGACTTCATATGAGTATTCACATAAAAATATGGCAAAGGAAATTTGCTGTTTTTTAGATTATAGATTGATGTATGACTACGTATACAAATATAATTATTCCAAAATAATATAATCAGCTCAATCTTTATTATCAAAACTCTGAAAATAACTACATACAGAGAGAGAGAGAGGTTTTAAAACCTACAAAATGTATATACTACATTTGGAAGCAAATTTAGCTATAAATTTCTTTCAATCAGAAGTAAAAGGAAAATTAGTTATATAATTGCCTTTGTCTGGAAAAAGTGACATCTCAGGCCATTAGAAAGGGCAAGATTTGTCTTCATGTCAAATTACAAAACTAATATATACCATAGTAAATGATCTTTAATGTTTTCTATGTAAAAGAGACAGATACATTATTTATTTTAACATTTCTAGCAGTGACCCTAAATAATAGCTGAGATCACTATGCAAAATTCAACCCATTGCTACACAATGAACTATTATATAATGTTTCTATCACGTTCAGAAGTCATTGCCTTTTAGATTTTTTTCCTTTTTATGAGATATAGTTAATTATAGCAAATTATATTTATTTTTAAACGGAAGACTACATTTTATGAAGTCTGTCAAAATTCAGGCAGCTCATGAGGAGGCTGTTAGTTTTTAAATTGAGTAACACTGTTATAAAATGATTTTACTCTACTGTTTTTATTTCTCAAATTTTGTCAACATTTCATTGAGACAATATATGACTCACCCTCAAAGTTCTGTACTTATTAAACTGGTAAATTTCACATTTTATAGGCTTTACTCACCTTTCTCTTTCATCAAAAGTCTTCTTGTGTCAGCTTTGGAACTTACAGTTTTACATTTTTGTAAGTGGTCCTCTGGTTTCCCACATAGTGAGAGCTCACTCGCGTTGAGCACTGTTGCTGCCAGACACTGGCTAAGAGCTTCATGCACTTACATCATTTAACGTGCAAAGGAGCCTAGAAATCCTAATTTGAGACAGAGAAAGGAAAAGTAGAGCATATAAAGATTTAGTAACCTTTCCTGGTTGCATAGCTCAGTTATATCAGAGAGCTAGGAAACAAACCCACATCTATTTGTTCTAAAGCTCGTATCCTTAAGCTCTAAAGCATGTTGCAATAAAATATGACTTATTTAAACCATTCACTCTATAGTGCAAACAAATATATATATATGTATATGTTTTTGTGTATATATATATATATATATATGAAAATTATCTTTTCACAAGTAAATTTGTGAAAGTTGAGAAAGGCTTTAAAAGCAAATAAATGATTAACTTCCCTAATACAGACATTTTTTAGGATGTTTTAACTGATATCTTCAAATTAGCCAAGCAGGAGGCTTCAGGACTCCAACTCCCGCCTTTCACTAGAATAACGCTGAGGGTCATTGCTTACGCCGAGCCAGTGTTTGCACCCGAGTGGGCAGGAGCCTCGATATGCACAAAACATCACAGGCAAGTCCGCCCCAAACGACCTCAGCCGCCCTGGCGCCCGGGGGACACCCCAGCAGAACACGTTGCTCTTGCGAAGGCTCCCGGGTCATTCCAGCTGCCAGGTCCTCAGCGTCAGGGAGGGGACCAGTTACCTCTTACCCTTGGGACCTTCTCAGTGCCTCCTGCACAGTGGTGGTTGGATGAACCCCTGAACTAATTGGAGCACATGATTTTCTCTGCATAAGTTTCCCAATTAGTTTGGTCCACACCTAAGCCAATTACGGTGAGTTAGTTTTTAGCTTTGAAAGAAACTGCCCGGCTGTCCTCTTAAGCAGACCTGCCCTCGTTCACCCCCGCCACCGACGGACGCATCCCCGCACAGGTCTTGCATACGCGCTCGACGCCTGCGGCCTAGCCTTGCGACTTCGGTCGCGCTGGCCTGTGGCCTCGGCCGTTCTCTGAGTCGGCGCAGTTACTCCAGGTGAGAAGCAGCCAGGCGTTGGGGCCAGCAGGCAGGACGAGACGCCCATCATTTCATGAATCCAAGGCCCGCTAATGTAGTGAGCACTGCACCCAGGGGCGGGGTCGCGCTGGGTAAGAAGCTGCGTTCACACCCCAGCCTGTTTTCAGTGAGTTTTAGCCTGACCACACTGGACTTTGGTACTGTCCTCGGAAATTTATATTCAGACAAAGCTGGAAAACATTTATTGAACACTTACTGAGTGCAATCCATTATGCAAATTACTATAAATCTCCAAACTACCGGCATCTGGAGAGACAAAATTAAAAATTCACAAGAAGTTTTGCCAATTAAATGTTATAGGCTATCCCAGTTTGACAAGTTAGATAGTTATAAAAAGCAAAACAGAACAATATATCTCACTGGGGCGCTTGCATAAGCTTGCATAAATTCACTCCACAGAATTTACTGGAAGAGTCTGTTTACATTCCAGGCTCTCTTCCCTCAAGTAATATGTGGGCAAATGCAATGTCTTCTTCATTGCAGGTAGGTTCAATTTTTAAAAATCTTTTACACTTTTCATTTAGTTTTTGATTAAACTTAATCAGTTATATGGGAACACAGAGACCAGACTCATATTTTTCTTTTCTGAGTTGATCATGGTCTAGACAAGAAATAACCCTTTCAATAATAACATATTTTAGGTTACTTTCTTTTAGTGAAAATCGTCTACCTCTGAAAGGTCAGCTCAACATTTTAGAAATAATTATTATTTACTGAAGGCATTTGAAACTAATTACTTCACCTCTCTCATTAATTTGGGGATTTAGTATTAGGAGTTCTGCCTGTTTTGGCAAAAATTGGAACATCATTCTGAAACATAAGGGGACAGGGAAATTTTCTCCATGAATCCCACCTTAACAATTATAAAGGGATTAGTTTGGACTTTTTCATGGAAATAAAACATAAAATCTCATCTTGTGAAGGCAATTAACATAGTCTAGAAAATATAAGAGTTGAAAGGCATTATTAGGTAATTTCACACTCTTGTAAGTAAAACTCTATCTTTTCTATTTGAAACAGGACCTGAATTTAATTAGGTAGCTGTGTATGCTCAGGCTCTCCAGGGCAGTAGTTTCATTTAAAATAAATTAGGTAGCTGAGACTTGAATTACATTGGCTAGGAGTGTGCATTGTGTGTCATTTAAATTTAAAGAATTGAAGGAAGTAGAGAAATTACAAAAAGAAACCAAAAAAGAGTGACTTGATTTTCGAAAACTTCAGTTACAATTGGGTGTTAATAAGGTTTTTTCATAATATATAACGACTTCCTCAACTTATAATTAATGTAAATCTGTATTTTAAGTTAATACCAGTGCAAAACCAATCTAGGAAATAATTTGTTTCTTTATAAAAATGATGTGCAGTTTACCTCGATGCCATTCTCTCATCCATTCATCAAGAATTTATGGAGCGCACCCCAGGCGAGAAGCCCTGCGTCTGACGATGGAGATGCACCAACAGTGCAGGACTCGGTCTGCCCCAGGAAGCTGTGGTCCAGTGAAGGATTATAGACCCTTCGTTTGACCATTTGCTCCTTGAGTTTGCTGCTGCCATAAATTTGGTCGATTATTTACTTTGCATGTTTTTAATTTTATCTTCTAATTACCGTTTACACTCAGTATTATCTTGTATTAGTTTCAGGCGTACAGCATAGTGGTTAGACAATCATATACGTTACAGGGCTCCCCCTGATTATTTCTTTCTATCAAAACTTGTTCATCACACTCCCGCCCCCTTAACTGTTCATTCTTACCATGATTCCCTCTCAGCTATAAATAGTTCTCAATTTTTTTTTGCCCAGTGTCCCAGTTATAGTCCACTCCGCTACAGTCATCATCAAAAGGAGCGTGCAATTCTGAAACTGCAAAAATTAATTTCTGTTGTTTAAGACATGAAGACTGTGGTATATTATGGATGCAGGTTCAGCAGGCTGATAACTGGTCATTTGCATGTGCTTTAATTTACCCATATATTGTTTTCTACTCTTCATGTAATGGCTGTTGGGTTTATAAAGCAAAAGATAAAAAAGATAGGATGAGTGTATTGCTAAGTAGTGAATACATTGCTTCAGTATTACTCATCGCTGCCCCGTTTTGATAAAACTGACGAACTTGATATGTTCCCCTATTATATTAAAATAGAGTTTTCTCAGATGTACACTTGAGTTTGTCCCTGAGTTATTATTTTATTCAGCTGACCTAACTATTCCACCATTTCCATATCATTTCATGGTGTTTCTCTTCATCTGTTTTAATATATGAAGGTCCAAGTCCATTTCTATAACCTGTGGTCAACCTATCCCAGTGCTATCTCATAAATATATAATCCAAGACTCACATAAAATTTTAGATTTTGTACTCATCACAAAAATGTAAAAAGAAGTATAATAATTAATGATATTTTATTTTATCTAATATTAAAATTTCAATTTATAATGAACATAAAATTTCTTCATGAGACAGTCTCTTCGTTTATTATACAAGACTTTGAAACTAGAGTGTATTTTAGATATTTTGTATGCAGGTGTGTGTATGTGTGAGTGTCTGAGTGCCGGTCCGAATATTCAGATTAACCACACCTGAATGCTCAATAGCCACAAGAAGTTAGCAGCCACTATATTAGAAAGTGCAGTTCAAACACTTTATTTTAAAGATGAACATTAAAACGATTTTGCTTAGTCCTAGAAATATTATTTAGTGACATGTTAGGGCTATAGGTGAATTTTAAAAGGATTTACAAGTTGACACAATTTGTTAACATGGAATTACCTGATTAATGGCCTACTTGGGTGAGACACATCAACATACAAACCACACTTGCATCTAAAATGATAGCGACATTAGGTTTAATGCTCTGTACCTTCTGGTAACTTACAAGTTTTTCTATGTAGATAGATACATGGAATGGGTAGCTAAATGGAGCTTCTTTAGACCAACCACTATTCTCATCAGGTGAGTTTTTCACCAAAGAAGTTGAGTAGCAATTGAGATACAAACATTTTAGGTTAAAACTTTTCTCAACTACTGCAAATGAAAACAAACAGTATAACACAACACCCACAGCCAGCAAACTCCATTGCTCTGGTGATTCAATAGATGAACGATGAGTCCCCTAATTCTACCAGCATCTTGAGTGAGTAACTGGTGCTCTCACCAACCTGAATCTAGAAAACCAAACCCTATCAGGAATTTGAGTTTCCGTATTTAACTACTATTATTAAATCCATGTCATGAAAGACACAAAAGATCAAGAAAACTACAACTTGACCAAGGCGTGTATTTATGTTGACAAAGTCACACCACGTAATTATCTATGATGTTCAAGGATGAGTGGTGACATAAACAAAACATTCATGATCAGAACCATCACCCTGGTCTTTGTGGTGGTGCACGTCGGCCCTGCCAGGGGGTGGAGGCTGTTTCCCAGTCAAGGTGCCAACAGGTCATACTGATTCGCCAAACAGGGTCTTAAATAGAAATTTCAAAAGGCTTGATTAGTGCTCTAATAAAGAACATTGTCTATTTTACCATAATGAATTGAATTGGAAAATGAAGCCAAGAACTTCCCATTTTACCTCTTTATTTCCCTTATGTGGACTAAGACTTTGGTCACAGAGCATGTTGCTCCAGGACTGTGTTTTACTGAATCAATACTTTCATCATTCCTCACAACTGATTCTTGCACAGCCCATCGGATAGACCCTGCAGTTAATGCAGCTTAGTCCAGGCAATGGACAAAAGAGTCACAGCAACATCCTACCATCCAGGATTATATTTTCACTGGAGATGGAGATAGAGCTGTTCTGTACTTGGGCCACCCACTCAGTCTCTTCGACGTTTGTCGCGATGGACAGTATTCTGCATCTCATCCTCTAAACGTGTCCGTCTAGAGGAGTGTGGGCATGGTCCCCAGCTGAGCTCTGCATTTCAGCTGTCTGTGGAAGTAGGTTATTGCTCATTCATCAAAGTTTGTTTATTCACATATTTGGTCCGTTTAAAAATATCACTGCCCAGTTTATGTCCCACTATGTAGGACAAGGCTGTGCATAGAGAAGTTGCTAGATGCATATTTAGAAATGAGAGAATAAATAAATCATCTGTCAATCAATGCAAGGCATCGTCTTGTTAAAAATGATACTGTATTTCAAGAAAGAATATGTCTGACCATAAGCCAATTTTAGATCTACTGTGATTGAAAGGGTGAGATGTTCCCCACCCAGGCTTTGCAGGCTGCCTCTGTGCTGGATCCATGCCCCTTGTTTATGTTCTGTCTAAAGCACAGCCAGAAAAACCTTGCTGACTCACTACCAGATAATATCTTTCCCATAGATTTTCTGCACAGCAGCCAAATTAACTTTACTTTTTAAATTTAATTTATTGGGGTGACATTAGTTAATACAATTATATAGGTTTCAGGTGTACAATTCTATAATATGTCAACTGTGTATTGCATTGTGTGCTCACCGCCCCAGGTCAAGTCTCCTTCCATCACCATAACAGATAACGTACTTCACAGAGGACTCTACCTCTCTGGCCTCAACCAGCCTGACTCCAAAACAGAACCTCTACCTAAGGCTCTCTGGGTCCCCGTCATTTAGAGCGGCCAGTGGGACCTCGTTTGCTTAGACTCATTTCAACATGGGATTTCTTTCCTCCACTCTGTTACCAAATTGGCCAACAGAGCTTGTATGAGTGATTTTAGACAAATATAATTTCCATTTTTTCTCTTTGATTGCATAAATAGAATAATAATTGACAAATTCCCAGGGAAATGAAAACTAAATATCATGTATAAACGATAATTGATAAAGTCTCAGGGTGGTAATAACTAAATTTAACTCTCCTTCTAGAAATTACACGTCCCATGTCTCCGAAACCCGCACACAATCACCCGTTCATCACACAGTCATTGGGTGCCTACTATGTGCCAGGAAAGCTGATGGAAGGCCACTGGGGCACCTTAGATAGAATTTGTTTGTTTTTTGATAGAATTTGTTTTTCCAGAGGACATGGGATGGGGAGGAATGGAGATTAATAATAAATGAGCAAATCAATACGTCAACAATGTATTTTCAGACGTCATGTCTTTGCTGATAGTGAGCTGAAAAGGAGAGTATTGTGGGAAAGTCTGGGAGTAAGTATGAAAACAATTGCAAAAAAAAAAGTCAACCCCAGGGGAGATGAGACGGGGAATAGTTATGGACACTCAGAGTGGGGCTGAGGTTGGGGGAGGAGACTGAGGCTCATACTCGGTGGGAGCAAAATCTAAGGGGAGTCCAAAAAATCTCAGTCGCCCAGATAAACATTTTATGCAATAGCTTAAAATATAAAAACAAACTAATGCCAAATATCCATGATAAACAGAATATAAAACTATGACAAAGACAGGCTGCTACCCTTTAAAATCATTCTTTTAGCTTAATACTATTCCCCTAGGTAGCTCCATTTGATAAAATATTTATATATATTTTTACTGCACCTTTTTAATATTAATAAAATGTGTTACTAAACTGAATAAATAAAACATTTGGTTGCCAGAGTTTATAATAATAAAGTGTGGATTAATCAGCATTGGGGTTCACCACTCCGCGAAAGCTCTTCGCAATCAGGGGTATCTGGTTCCCATCCAACCGCACATCTAGGCCATCTCCTTACGCAGATGCTTTGAATTACAAAGAGCAGACCCTGGGCTGTACCTGAGGACAGCGCTTAATTGGCTGAGAACGGAGAGTAGGAATGAAGATTTCAATATACTCTCCCTCTCAGGAAGCAGGGTGCCGGGCGGCCCCGCTCAGACGGCATCTGGCAGACGGGCCTGTGAGTCACAGCGCGGCCCTCGCCGCCGTCCTGGAGGGGGGCCTTTGACCGACCCCACCTGACGGAAGGATATGGGGAGTCCCGCCATCGGAAACCTAATCGGTGTTTAATAAGCCATTTGCAAGGGTGCCGCTCACCTCCCACCAATTAATCCTGCTCTTTCAGCACCTGCTGGTATTTTGCAACAGTAATTATTTCATGACAAAAAGGGGGCTGCCCCAGTCCACAGGGACACAGGTCCCCTCGGACGGTGGACACAGCTCCCCGAGAGGGGTTAGCGACCCCTCCCGCCGAGAGGGAGACCTGCTGAGTGGAAGACAGGAGGCTGTCCTAAGGCACAATTTCAGGCCAAGTGGGGAAAATGACCTTCCCCGCCCCGTCAGGAATCTTTCAGGGATTCCTTACCTAAGCCCTTGTCTACCCATTTTTTTAAAATCAGACTTGCGCTGGTGATGCCCACCAGACAAGGAAATGTAATAGAAAAGTACGCTTTCACTAAAACTGGGAAATTTAAAAGAAAGTAGCATATATTTACTGTAAAGTTTAGTGGTGGAAGGGGATTGATTAATGAAATTATTTCTTTACAGAAAATCAGTTCATCAATTACTCTGTGTTTGCTTTAACATAGCGATATTTTGTTTATTTTATGTTCTCCTTAGATAATATTTTAATCCCAGTTACCTCGTTTGCATTTCTGACTGTGGGGAAATTACCCACCTCGGATGCGCCCCCAAGCTAAGAGGCAGGGTCTTTATGGAGAAGAGATGGGACTCGCTCAGCAGAAATGATCTACTGTCCGAAGCGCCGGAGCTCTGCTCCCGGGTTATTGCTCTTATTTCTCAGGCAGGGCAAGACATCTTTTGGCAAAAATACAAGAAGGAGTATCAGTTATTAAAACAAAAAATGCTTTTCATTCCTGTTTTGTTTGGCTTTTTTTTTTTTTTTTTTGTAAAGAGGAAACAAGTTCTCTCTCTCTCTCTCTCTCTCTCTCTCTCGTGTGTGTGTGTGTGTGTGTCTGTGTGTGTGCCGACTGTAAGGTGGTTGATAACTATTTCCAAATTAAACTCTTAAATTATCCATTTGAGCAGGCCCTTTGTGGTGTGCAGCTCCGTCTAAACCCGCCACATTTGACACAGCTCTTAAATACATAGATTTGTGCAGCGCCTCCGGCAATTCTGAGGAATGCAGGTTCCTCTCCTGGTCCGGAACCCGAGATAGTTCTTCGAGGACTGTATCTGTTGGCTACACCGGAATCTTTCCTTTACTTAAGCCTCCCCCAGCGTTATCTACATGGGGATTCAATATATCATTGAGATCAGAAACTTAATTACCACATCAGATGTTCAGTTGGCTATTTCTTTTGTCCAATAGAAACTTTCAAAAAACAAAACAAAACAAAACTGCTTAAAATGCTGGTTCCAGTGGCGAGGGAGGCGGGGCTTGTTCCCCTGCGACTGGCTTTAGAAGCACAAGGTATTTATTAAAATTTCACCGATTTGTCGCAGGCAGGACTTCTCTGTGCCTTTAGAACTCCGCTACCCAGCTTGGGTAACAGCCATGGCGTGAAACTCGAGCACGACACGTCGCCTCCCGTGTCACCATATGAATCCCGTTTCCCACGAGACCTCCCCTGGGCGTCCTCACGAGGGGCCCCTTGTGAGCACTTAGAGCAGCGGACGGAGAAGAGCTTCGAGCTGTTTCCCAAGCTCTTTATTCCTTGGTCAGTTTTCAAAACATGTAGGAGCCGGAACACAGCCGACATCACTGCCCCGCACCACGCACCTGACTGCGCGTCGCTGTGAACGCCACGCTCCCCTTCGCTTGTCACGTCTTTTTTCCTCCTCAACTTGTAATAACAACAAAGCCCAGTGGACACTGTAGATGTCATTTGCCTTTAAAAGCAAATTAAATTATATAAATAAAGACAATGCCAAGCTGTGGGAAGTGACAGACACGGTGCTGAACTACCCCCGCTCCTGTCCCAACGCTCTGGCAAGAATTAGGCTCCCGCCCCCGGCCTATTTGGAGGGTCAGGTCTGAGGACACCCCTGCGGAGTATTGAAATAACACTCTACCCTAAGGGTCTAAAAAGAAAGACCTAACTCTCCTTGATTCCTCTGTGGTCGGAGTTCCACGCGTCACCTAGACCCCAGCAACCAGACACATGCTCAGGACTCAAGGGGCAGGGGGAGCCAGCCGGCCGCGGGTGAGCGTGCGTAGCCTGTAAGCCCCGCGGCAGAGCCGGCCCGTTCTCGGAACGACTGAGCTGGAGCAGCAGCCCCGCGACGTGCCAGGGCTTTGCGGCGGGCGTGGCTCCGCTCAGTGTCGCAGCGGGAAGCAGCGGGCATCGCTGGGTAAGCGTCTAGGTGCTGGTCGTGCCGTGCAGGCACCCAGAGGAGTCACACAGCAGGGGTCCAAACAAACTGTCCTTTTCTTTCTTGATGCCCTAGTGAGAGAGGTGGCCGCTTAACAATAACTTGAATAGCATTTTATGTTTGATGAGTGTTCGGTTAATATTTACCCCAAAGAAACGGCGAGTGTGTTTGCCTAGGAGACCTGAACTTTGTGCAGCGCGTGGATGCCCACGGTGAATCCTTATGCGGGGCGGTGGGGCTGTGCCCACAGTCGAGGCTTTAAGGGCCGGCCAGCAGCCAGCCCACAGGCGTCGGGGAGACGGGGGAGGCCCGAGGAAAGGGCGGTTTCCCACAGGCCCGGCTGAGGTGCTTGGTTCTGAACTGGGAGGCGGGTCACAGAGGGAAATGATTTCTATCGTCTCTGCCCGTGGGCTGTATCTACGTTTCTGTGCAGACATTGTAAGGCTTTCGGGAAGAGGTGTTTAGTTACAGTAGGTCTCACCACAATGCCAACACGTACGCAAACTATGTATGGATCGAATTAACTTCTAAAATAATCCCAACTGAGATATGGAAGCATGGAACAGACCGATGAACTCAGAGGGAGATTAACCAAAGAAATTATACGCCTTTATGCATAATCCATGGACACAGACAATGGTGTGGTAGCCGGGGGTCGGTGCGGGGTGGAGAGGCTCAATGGGGGGGAAGGGGGAACATCTGTAATACTTTCAACAATAAAGATAAATCAAAAATAAAAAGGCTATGAGCTAACTTAAAAAATAAAAATAATCCTCAAAGTTAACTGTCGAAAGAAATGTTTATGAGCTGAAGTCTTGGTAGAAGGCAGTGCATTAGGGAGGGTATTTCAAACAACTCACATTAAATATGGAGTAGACATTAAAACAATCCATGATGTTTATAAAAGAAGAGTGGAATGTTGCACACTGTTTATACATAGCAGCAGGGTCCAGCCACTGAAACTGGGGACATACACGGAACAGAAAATGTCTGTGTGCAATAAACTTGATGGAACAATATTGGTGTTGTCCAGCTGGCACACAAAGGGGAAAAGCTCTTGGTCCCCACGTCTGGATTGAAGAGCAGTGCTCCGTTTCAAGCTGCGTGCTGTATAGAATTTGAGCAATGGAATGGGATTTAAGAAACTCGAATTAACATGAAGTAATATTAATATTTAACATTTCTTTGCATAAAATAGAATGAAACGGAAACCAAGGCAAGGAGGAATATATGTGAGATTGAGGCTGGCAAGGAAAAATAAAAACACAAGTAAATGTCTGATGCATTTAATATGTGCTGGACATTACAGAAAACAAACTGAAGATATGGACAAGAGGGAAAATTATTTTGTGTAGACTCAGTTCTGTTTCAATTTATATTCTAATCCATGACCTACTAATCTCCAACTCAGACAATCCATCCACTAAGAATTAAGTGTATTTTCAAAAATGTATTACAGTGTTTGGAGTCTCTGCACTAAGATGATTGTTTATGGAATAAACTGGAAAGTAATAGAACTTGCCAGGGTGTAAAATATTTTTACATATTAAAGATAAGAGTGATAATTTAGGGTTTAGAGCTAATCATACCCTTCCAGAGAGGAGACATCCAATGCCTTATAAAGTTTCACCTTGAACCAAAGGCCATAAAACTAGCCCTAAATACTGTTCTCCCACCTCAGTGTCTTGCCTACTTTCCATCCTGGACACATTTTCTACCATTATTTTAAATATATATATTATTATTTTAGAAGTTTTAGATTTATAGAAAATTAGAAAGATAGTGAGCTTACAAAATAACCCACATACAGTTTTCCTTGTTATTAATATCTTACATTAGTATACAATTTTTGTTGTATTTAATGAAGACCTAAGTCTTCTCTCTCTCTCTTTTTTTTTAGATACAGTATGTTTTTAAAATTTGTCTTTATTGTTGAAAGTATTACAGATGTCCCCTTTCCCCCCCATTGATCCCCCCACCAGGCACCTGGCCCCCAGGGCCTCTCTGCACTATTGTCTGTGTCCACAGGTTGTGCATATGTGCATAGAAGCTGTTTGATTAATTTTTCCCACCCCTCCACCCCCCTTCCCTCTGAGACCCCTCAGTCTGTTCCATGCTTCCATGTCTCTGCATCTATTTTGTTCATCAGTTTATTTTGTTCATTAGATTCCACATATGAGTGAGATCATGTGGCACTTGTCTTTCTCTGACTGGCTTATGCCAGGATTCTATCATAAATGGTTTTCTTTTCTTTCCATTTCAAGTTCTAGTGATTTGTTGCTGGCATAGGGGAAAGCCATTGACTTTTATATATTAACACTTTATCCTTTGAACAAGCTACACACACTCATTACATCCAGAGTTTATTTGTAGATTCTTTGGGATTTTTTTTAACCTATAAAATATCACCTCTGGAACTGACAGTTTAAATCCCACATATGAGTGAAATCACATGGTTCTTACACCAATCAATTTGATAAAAATATTTTTTAAATTCTTTTAAAAAAAGAAAATGATAGTTTTATTTATTTATTTATTTATTTGAAACCTAATAAGAAGGCACTTTACTTACAGAAGACTGTAGCATAATTAAAACAAAAAAGCATATTTACGTGGAAATGACCTGTTAGCAGGCCGTGTGTGCTTGAAATGGTCTCCTTTCTCCTGCCTCTCGCCCCGGCCGGCGGCCTGCGGGGCGCCGCCAGCAGAGCCTGTTCTAGCGCGAGGCAGGAGCTCGCCGTTCCATTTCCACGCGTCTGTAACCGAGCCGCCCCGTGGGGGGTGTCTGACCAGTGGGGATTGGGAGTAGTGAATGCTTTCTTTCATTTGTTTTTTTCTCTCTCTCGCTCTTCCTTTCTCTCATCCTCATACAAGATTTCTGGATGCCTTCAGTGAGGCCGCTCTGCGGCTGTGCGAGAGGCTACCGTCGGCTGCACTCCGTCGGGCCCAGCTGGGCCGCAGGCCCCCGGCGGGCCCGCTCCTTCCCGCCCCGTCCCTCCGGCTCCCGGGAATCTAATCCCCCCAGGTGCCTCGGCGCCTGCCTCCGGGGCAGCCTGGTCCACACTCAGTCAAGCCTCCCGGGTTGACTTTCAGAAAGAGAAGTCATTCTCCCAGCCAGGGACGCAGTGGGGACGCTGTTGTCACCTGCCCCTTCTCACGACGAAATTGGAGCATCCAACCAAACGTGACGTTGGCATGAAAACGCCTGAGAGCCCAGATGCTGAGGGAGACTCAAGGAGCTGCGTCCTCCACTTTAAAATTGAGGGGAAATTCAGTTGTTTCGATTCTCGTATTTATTCTCGTATTTCGATTCTCGTATTTACAAATAACGCATCGATTCAATCAATAAACAAACACAAATAAAGGAAAGTCACTTCCCCCAAAACAGTGCCCCTGAAACACTCCTCCCATCTGCAAGGCCCTTTAGACGGCAGAGCCCTTTAATTTCCGACGGTGTGGCTCCATCAGCCAGGGACACGCTCGCCCGAGCTGGGCCCACAGCGGCATCCACCCCGCTGTTGAAAGTAGAAAGCTCGCAGCCTCCACTCCCGGGGGACAGCGCTATTTTACTAACCTTAACATGTGGCCCGTTTCATCTTTCAGGAGTTTCACGGGTGGGTCTTGAGGTCGCTGTTATCCACGTGGAGCAAGGAGCACGGAGACCTGGGCACGGCCAACGACAGACCCTCCTTAAACTTCCCGTCGCTTCGTGGGAATCCGTAAGGTTAAAATACTTACTCACCGTGCAAAGTTTAGCTCTGTGGACACAAATTGATATGGGGAAAATAATTATAAATCTACAGGATCTCTAAATTACTTTTATGTAGATATAGGACTAGTGTCTTAATAAGAAAGGGTCAGAATTAATAGTCTCAAAACACAAGAGTTAATATTTTTTTAGCATAATGCGTTGTACCCTACTTTATAACTCCTACACATTTTAATGGCTTAAGCCTACTTTAATTATTTAAACTCGGTTTTGAATGAACTTATAGTACCTTTCCTGCTATTAGGTAGGAAATTATATGGATTTTCTCCAGTGTTAAGTACGAGGTTTAATTTTCATATTGTAGAAGTGGGCTCAGCAGAGATTAGCTCTGCAACCTCATCGATTGCAGGAAGAATGGCACCATGTCAACTGTATTTAAACCCTAATACTTATTTTGGCAGATATCATCCAATATTTAATTGGCTTTTTCCCAACAAGTGCATAAAATATATAAAATCTGTAGAACACACGCATCACATAATTTATCTGAGGGTTCACCAGGAAGTGAAATTATTTAGCCACAATATGTGTAGGCTTCATTCAGTTTTCTTGAATGTGGGTTTGACTGAATTGGGAGATTTCAATAAAAAAAATTATAAATCGCAATATTAAAAGCTTAATAATGCAAAATTTTACTTTTTCCAATCATTATTTTTAAATGTTTATAGACAACCTTCACAGATATTAAGTTGTCTCTAAAACTGTATTTAATATGCAGTAAGTGAAAGTCTCATTATAATGCAGAATCTCAAATTAAGATCTGAAGGCTGCACTAGAAGAGGCAGTAAAGTAAAAATAGGGCCTATTCATGTCCCTGGGCACCCTTAATAGCAATTAGAACTACTCCTTCACTTGTTCGTTTCAGCTGAAACTCACCTCAGGGCGTCTTTGAATGCTCTCCTTTCTGTGTTGAGTAATTTTTAAAGTCACAAATGATATTTATCATTTCCAAAAATTTGACAGTGGGTTTATTTTAGGGTGGTTGCTCGTTTATGGGCAACACTATTGCACACCCATGAGGGGTGTCTTCTCTTTTATTTAACTCTCGTAGTGAATCTTTACCGCCTGGGAGACACACCTTAAGGTGATTCCCAGTGATTCACCCGATGGCGCAATCCCTTCCAATTAAAGGGGGGCTGCCCTGTGAATTATTTTTAATCAATAGAAGGTAACAAAAGTGATGGGACAGCACATCTGTGATTGCAATTGTTATTAAAATTTTGTCTTAGCCAGAAAGAGAGACCCCGCTCTTGGCTTCCAGAAAGCAAATAGCCAGCCGTGTGCTGAGCTGCCCTTGGGGGGGCCCCTGGCGGGGAACTGTGGGCGCCTCCAGCCAACAGGTGGGCAGAGCCTGGGCTTCACTTGCGGGGCCACAGGGGAATGAACCTGGGGGAGCAGGGGGAGCTCTGGAAGGGCTACAGCCTAGTCAACACCTTGATTTGGGCCTGGGAAACCCCAAGCAGAGGACCCGGCTAACCTGTGGGCAGGCTCCTGATCCGGAAAACCTGTGAGATAAATGAGTATTGTTTTGAGCCAATAAGTGTGGTCATTTGTCACACAGCAACAGAAAAGAAATATTATTAAAGGAGCTCTCCACAACCCGTTTGGTAAAGGTTATATATGTTCCTGAGATTTTAATATCACATATTTGCATAATAATTTCTTAAACGTTAGGCATTAGTTTGGTTTTCAACGTTTTCCGTAACAGATATGACTCTTTTGTGGATTATGGATTATGCTTACAGGACAGATGCCAGAAGTACAGTTGCTTGGTAACCCTGCATGGACGGCAATAATTTTATTGACCTCTATTGATAACATTGTTTCCCCAAATGTTTTTCTAACTAAAATGATCAAAACATTTTGGTGGCATTTCGAGGGGATTATACGCGTTTCCCTAAGGAGGAACTTGAGGGTAAAGTTCTGCCATCCAGGCTTTCTGACCTGAACTCATGTCGTCTCCCCACGGTGCTCTGTTGCTGTGTTGCCAGCATCTCCGTGTCACCTGACGCCACGAGCCCCGTGATTCCCTGAAGCCGTGTGTTCATTTGCACTTTAATTCACACAAGAGCCGAGTGTCAGCAGGGCCCGAGAAGCCCCGATTGCAGAGCCCGACCGCTCGCGCGGTTCTCTCCGGCCCTGAAGGCCGCCGGCCGCTCCTCTCAGCTGCTGCTCGGAGAAGCCGAGCGGGAAGCAGGGCCCGGCCCCAGCGCTCTGAGGCTGAGCGCGACCCCGGCTCGACGGGACCCCCGCTGCGCCGTGTCATGACTCCTGTGTTTGAAAGCTCCTGCTGATTTTCCTGCATGTGGGGAACGGCTTTGCCTGAGCTGCCGCCCCAGCTGCACGATTTCAAACATTCTGCTCAAAGGCAGTTTCAAGCACTCAGCCTCGTTTGGAAATCAGGGGCCTGCTCAGCATGGAAAGGAGTCGCCCCGCAAGCTTTGCCTTGGACGCGAGCGTGGCTCTCCTGGTGGATCGTGCTGGGCCTTCCCTCCTGCCCTGGGCCTTCCCTCCTGCCCTGGGCCTTCCCTCCTGCCCTGGGCCCGGCCGCTCACCCTCACTCAGCTGGGCTCCCAGGGGTGTTCCAGGGAATGATCAGAGCTGCTGTCGGGAGCTCGGCACACTCCCCTCCCTGCCTTGGAAACGACCTGAGAGTCACATCTGTGGAGGCAGAGACTCAACACCATAGGAAAAATGCAGATCATGATTTCAAAAGGAATTTCTGTCTTCTGAGGACCCCCATTCTCTAGCTGTGCAAATCTTTAACCCCATTCACGGACTTGCATGGCTGAAGCTACAGAGCTGTTTCTCTTATATTAAGAAGAACCTTTCATTTGTGTGGTTTTCCATTTTATGCGATCCAATGACATATGAACAGGTTTGAACTTGTGCAATCCAAGAGGCTTTCCACCAGGTTTTCTCGCTCCCTTCTTTTGTTCTGTGCTCACCATATGCATCATTTCTCACCAGATTTAGCAGTGGGATGCATTTCATATAAAATTCATTTTTTCCAAAGAAATAATCAGAGTGCTTATTTATGGTCTCACAATACAATGTATAATCAATAGAAATATTTACAGTGTGAGTTGGAGAGCTAGTGTTGAAGGAGGAGTGTGCAACAGTAGAATTCAAACTCAAAGCCATATGTCCTTAGGTTATTTTTGGATAAAAACGACTGTCATTTGGAATTTCTGAAAAACAAATGCTTATGATCTTATCAAAATTATTCTTGAAATATATTTCTCAATAACTATATTAAGGTGTATAATATCTTAAAATATCTTAAATTATATTTTAATGGTAATATAAGAAGATAAAGAACAACTGTGAAATCAAGAAGGTTGCTTCTTACTTTACTTTCCATCTAAACTTACCTTCGGGGACTTTTGCAGTAAGATGAACTATGGATTTTGCCTTCCCTTCTCAATAAAAATTATATTGAAGAAATATTGCCCAGCCCGTGTGGCTCAGTGGTTGAGCGCTGACCAGGCACCAAGAGGTCACTGGCTTGATTCCCGGTCAGGACGCATGCCCGGGTTTCAGGCTCCATCCCCAGTGTGTGTGTGTGGGGAGGGGGGCAGCACATCCACATTGATGTTTCTCTGTCATCGATGTTTCTCTCTCTCGCCCTCTCCCTTCTTCTCTCTCTAAAATTAACAAAAACATATTAAAAAAAGAGAAATTTTTACCATCTGCCAAACTTGTACCTTGATTCCAGACCTCTCCCGGGACACTGCCCTCTGTATCTAACGACTCGCTTGAAGCTCTCCTTGGAAAGTCTCGTGGACGTCCCGGTCATACCGTGTGCAGAGTCACTCAGCTCCCGGCACAGCAGTCCCTCCTTCCCAGCAGCTGTCCCCAGTCCTATACCTGATTCCACCATTCTCTTTAATGGTTCATGCTTAGAACCTTGATGTCATCTTTGACTCATCACTTATTTCCATTCTTTAAATCCAAAACTAATAGGAAATGTTTCCTGAAAATATATCCAGAATTTGACTATTTTTTCTTGTGCCAGCTGGTCTGGGACCCTGGTCCTTCCACTAATTATACATCATTGTATCTCCCCTGGATTACTGCCTTAGCCTCCTAGGTGGTCTCCATTCCCCCCCCCCACTCCATACCACACGCAGATCATTTCCAACACAGCTCCCAGTGTGACCCTTTTAAACATTAATACATTAATATACCGCATGCCACTCGGCATAGATGCCAAATTCCTTACAGTTTAGAAGGCACATGTCCCCTGAACCCCCATCACCTCTCTGACATCCTGGCACCCCCATTCTCCCTGGCCACATTCCCTTCCTTACTGTTTTTTGAAATGCCAGGCACAGTTCTACTATAAAACTTTTGCACTAGATGGTCATTCGATCAGGAAGTTTCTCTCCCTGGATATCACCATGGCTGGCTCCTTCCCCTCCTCAAGTTTATGACCAAATATCATCTTCTCTGTGACGCCTCCTGGAACCACTTTATTGAAAATTTCATTGGACTTCTTTTCCCTTCTCCCTGCTCCACAATTTTATTTTCCAATCCCATGTTATTTGTCTTCTTCGAATATACTGTAGAATTTATGTATTTATTTATCTATCTGTTTATTTGGTGTATCTATTTCTTTTATTCCTGTTGTTCATCTCCCCCACTAGAAAGTAAAGCACAAGAGCATGGATCTCATTTTGTGTTAAGGGCCCCGGTAAAGTACCTGTGCCTAGCAGGTGTTCAGTCACACTTTCCTTAATGAACATAGACTTTTCCATAATGTTGCTGAGCTATGAGGATAAAAATAAAAATTAAAAAATTTAATGGTACCCATCCACAGTTGTGAATATTATTTGGGAAAAAAATTCCCCTGTGCATGCCCTGGCCAGTGTGGCTCTCAGGTGGTTGGAGTGTTGTTGTGTACAACTGAAAGGTCACAGATACACTCAGGTAAAATTGTAAAGTTGCTGGATTTTTATGAATTAGAGAGAATCTGTGATGTTAGAATACTAGAGAATAAAAATAGTGATATGATTTCAAAGGAAAAAAACCAAGAAATATACATGTCACAAATATATAAATTAGCTTAAAGTCATTATTAGGCAAAAGTCTAAAGCAATGATCAATATTGTGAGTACTTCTAGAAAATAGTCCTGATGTGGAAAGAAGTTGAGCTGCCCAAATAAAATCCATATGCGTTAGGTGAATATTCTTTTATCAGGTGATTTCTGTAAGAAAATCAGAGCGACAATGTGTGTTGTTGTGCCCACATGTGAGCATTTGAAGCTGTGCATGCCTAGACTGGGAAAACAACTGCTCTTCAAATTCAGTAGAACCAAAAAGCTCATATTTTCCCAAAGAAAAAAAATTTCAACTCTTAAAATAGTTACTGAGAATTGTTGGAAAATGTTGTCATGCCATTTCCAGAGCTACTGATTCCTTAAGTGGGGAATTGGTGAATTAAAAGCTAGAGTCTTAAAGTTTCTAAGACGCCATTGACATACTTAAAGGGAAAGTGAGAAATCTTATACCAGGAAGGTGACACACTGTAAATTCTCTTAGGGGAAACTGGTTGTTCCAAGCTGCACTCGATTTTTCTGAATAAGGCAAGAATTTCATGATGGTTTTAGAATTAATTTCAATGCATATTAAGAGCAATAAAAAGCTATATTCCCAGCCCGAGTGAAAGAAAGAACACAGACTCGAAATACAACAATGATTGATTCAAGTACCAGTACCGCCACTTGCTAATTCTGTAAGTTAGATGAAATGATTATGGACACAGACAATGGTTCAGTAGGCCAGGGTGAGTTGGGGGGAAGGGTGCGGGATGGAAGGGGTCAATGGGGGAGGAGACATCTGTAATACTTTCAACAATAAAGATAAATTTTAAAAAAATTTATTGATTTCCAGAGAGAAAGGGACAGGAAAACACCATGAGAGAAACATCACTGTGAGAGTGAAACATCCATCGGCTGCCTCCTGCACACCCCCTCCTGGGGATCCAGACTGCAACCCGGGCATGTGCCCTGACTGGGAGCAGACCCAGCAACCTTTTGGTGTGCAGGATGGTGCTCAACCAACTGAACCACACTGGCCAGGATGAAATGGTTAACTTTTACCATTCATTTTTCTAACTTAGAATATAATAATAATATTAAATCTAAATGATTAAAATAAAGAGAAAGTAAAATAAAGTTTATAAGACACCTGAGAAAAGGTGATACCATGGTGTGAATTGCTCTTCGAGGCTCATATTCACATTTTATCCAACTTTCTACTGAGAGTGGAGTCAAAATTTTATTATGATGATTTTATCTCATGGAGAGCAACCAAGCTTTTCTTTGCATTATGAATTTTAACAAAAATCCAAGGCCTAGAACCTATTTCACACATTCAAAAAATGTATCTTATAAATGTTGAAAATAAAATGAAATTGACTTCAACCTCCATGAGCAAATTTGCATGCTTTCTGCAGTGCATGTTAAATAGATGTACTTTTTTTTTTTTTTAATAAGGTTACTTTCATTGCATTGGCTGGAAGCATCAATAGCATATTTAAAAAGATGTGATTGTCTATTTCCTGATTTGTTAAAGAATGCTTTTCACATTTAATCCATGAGGATATGTGTTCTATACGGTCGGGGAGATGTTCAAGTACACAAAACATGTTGTCAAGTCAGAAATTCCCTACAAACCACTTAATTACAGAAATTACCATGAATGAGCTGTGAATTTCATGTAATAGTAAATCACATGTATTGAACTGGTCATATTAATTCAAAAGTAGTGACATATATCAACTTTATAAATACCTCTCCTATGTTTAGTGCACGTATTTGTTTATGGCATAAATCTAACTATATACAAAGATAATTCTAAGATGCTGGCTTCTTCCTGCCCTTAGGCCGGACTGGAAATGCGCCATCAAATCCCCCGGGTTTTCAGTTTGTTGAACCACCCTGCAGATCGTGGAATTTGGAGCCTCCATTATTTTCTCTCTCCTTCCTTTTTTCTTTCTTTCGCGAACCCTGACAAATGCAACGTTACTGTTGGAAACACGTCTGGATTACAATGAGTTAGAAATGTGAGAGAGGCTGATATTAAAAACAGATGACACAGTCAGATAAAGAAAACAATTGATGGAGCCAAGTGCGCGGCGGAGCCCGGCCTTGGAAATCCATAGGCTGTCAGTTTCTGTGCAAATATTCCTATTTCCCCCCCCTCAGCTCTTGGTAGAGTAATCAGAATGACCATTCACAGAATGCACTTCTCATCGCAGCTGTATTTGAGGAACTTTTTTCCCTCACAGAAGCAAATTGCTCTCTTTAAACAAGCTCCTCTCGGCTCCCGCCCCGGGTGCTCTGAAAGCATATTGATTATATACCGAGCAGCTGCAAGGCCCGGGCTCCCCCCTCCCTGCGGCCCCTCCGCCAGCATCGCTCATCTCACTCCGCACACGCCTCGGCCTCGCTGTCCCTCACTAGAGCACCCGCCCTGCTGTGGCACATTATTGGATTTGTGTCCCTCCCATGGATTTTGGGGCACGGAAGGGCTGAGTCCATGCTGGTATTTGTATTTCCAGTGTGTCTCCACGGCCACAGAATTACCCCTGGCGGCGTTGGCCTGCGTGGGGATGAGGCTGTGAGATTGCAGGAGAGGGTGTGGGTTCCATACACAGGTGCCCCCAGTTAGCCTAAACCTGCTGAATAGATAGAAGTGAGGATGAGTGACTAGACTAGTGAATGAACTAAATCTCAAACAAGGAGAGTCTGGGCGATACAGTGATTATAATCTTGAACTTTAGACTCACATTGCCGGGAACCTGGGCAAGCGGCATAAACTCTCACACTCCGTGTCCTCAAATACAAAGTTAACGTCATAACAGTGCCTCCCTCATAGAAATACTGTGTCAGGGGGAGTAGGAGACGTAAACCCCTGAGGCCAGAATCCAGCCAATGCTTGAATATTAGCAATTACTATTTATCATTTTACTTAATCTTCTAAGGTATCCCTAAGTATTTGTTCTACGTATATTCTAAGACTCCCTCATTACTGTGATCAAGGGTTAAAAGTGGCAAAATTGATTGTCAAAAGTTGAGACTGACCTGCTGTAATCAATATCTTCACTCCTGCAGATCTGCTTAGGTTTTGGAATAGCTTAAAAATGATTCTTGTCCAGGCTGGCATGGCTCAGTGGTTGAGCGTCAGCCCATGAACCAGGAGATGGCGGTTCAGTTTCTGGTCAGGGCACAGGCCTGGGTTTTGGGATCAGTGCCCAGTAGGGGGTGTGCAGGAGGCAGCCGATCAATGACTCTCAGCATTGATGTTTCTGTCTCTGTCTCCGTCTCTCTTTGAAATTAATAAAAACATATATATATATATTTTTTAAATGATCGTATCCAAATGTTTCTTTACAACTAGCAGTGCTCTCCTCTCTAAGCTCAAATGCATTCAGTGTGAGGCAGAGATGGGACTGGTGGGAATTGTTGGGTGAATATGAAAAATGCAGGTGAGTTCATACCTTTGGTGAAACCTTGTCGATCGTGATGGCCCCTGTGTCTTACAGGAACTGACAACGTGAAACTGTTAACACAGGCAGAGCTCTGCAGGCCCTCCCCCGGCTGTTCTGGATCTTCAAGTCTCTGGACCCGTGCTGGAGACCTGTGGCCTCAGTAGAGCCTGTCACTTCATTCTCTCCGTGTCCTGACTTCCATCTGGTTGATCAGCAGCCGTCTGATTAATTCCAGCCCCCATGTGGCATCGTACCTGCCAGCAAGATGTGTCACGATGTGGAATTCCTAATGACCATTCAAAGACCCCGTAGAAACCCCGATGTAGTTTATGAATCTGTGAATCACGCACTAAAGATTCCTCCGTATCATTAACGAGGCTAAGACGCTGTTTTTAGTTCAAAGGACGACTTGATAAATCAGAAGCAGTTCTTCGGAAGGAAAAGGGAAAGCACCAGGTTTGAATTTTAAGGTTGGTGTCTGGGGCTAGATTTCGAGTGTTCCACAGTCAAATCAGACTCTTGGGGCAGATAATGGGATTTTTATGTCATCTCAGGACACACACTCTGATTCCTCAGTTCTTCACCCGGGCATTTCATTTTGGAATCTGTCTGAAATGCAATAATTTTGTGCTCCTTAAAGCTCATTCTCAACCAAGAGGGGGCTCTGATGGCCTTGAAACATCTCAACATGAACTTTTATTTGCTCACCATAAAAACAGACCTTTGGGACAGCATGGATGGACCTGGAGAGTATTATGCTAAGTGAAACAAAGCAGGCAGAGATAGACAAACATCACCTGGTCTCACTCATATGTGGAATCTAAAGAACAAAATAAACTGGCGAACAGAATAGATTTGGTGACATAGAAGGCTGATGAATCTCAGAGGGAAGGCGGGGCTGGGCGGGTGGGGAGAGATTAACCAAAGAATTTATATGCACAAATGCATAACCCATGGACACAGACAATAGTGTGGTGAAGGCCTGGGGCGGGGGGTAGGTGGAGGGTGGAGAGGTCAATGGGGAAAAAAGAGGACATCCGTAATTCCTTCAACAACAAAAATATTTTTTTTAAATAGACCCAAAATGAAAGTAAAAAAAAAAAAAAAATCTCTTCTAAGGCAATGCATCCACCCCCAGTAATGCCATTTAAAGCCTGTATAATATGAAGCTCAAGTTAATCCAATATATGATGTCTCCAAACTCTAGACTCCTACTCGTGCATGATCTCCGTGCCCAGGACACTCCACAGCGCTCTCCCACCACTGCTCATGGGCCAGTGCCCGCGCCTTCGCCGCATCTCAGCTTGGACTCCTTTATATCACCATCGACAGCCTTGAGTTTTGAAAGTGCGAAGTGCCTGTTCGTGTTACCTTCTGCAGTTCTCTCCATCGCACTGTTTTAAATTCGGTTGTTTTTTATCTACGACCAGCCTGGAATCTCCTGGAGGACAGCTCGCGTCTTCCTCGCCGGTACAGGCCCGTGTGGAGAGCGTGTCTCCGAAGAGCAGATTTGTCAGGACGTCTTCAAGTGGTGGGCTGGGTGAGGGGTGTCTGATAAACACTTCAGAGAATTACAGTGTATTAAACAGTCTGTTTGATACTGAAGTAAAAGGTGTCCTTTGAGTTTATTTGAAAGCGCTACTCCCTGGAACAGGAGAGGGATCTGAATTTCAATGGGCTTAGTGATTTGATTAAAATTCATCTACTCCTTTATCACAGTGCTTTTGTGTCCTAGAAATTTGCTACCATTGATATGTACAGGCACAGAAGTGTTTAGAGTAGAACCTTTATCCAAAACGGCCTTATATATTTGGCCATTTACATCTTTTAATAGTTATTTCCATCAAACTGTAATAAAAATGGTTCTCTACATGTTAATTAAGGATACGAATGATCTAATGAAGGGTGAGGGAATTAACAAACTGACGAGAGCTCCCAGAGGAGTAGAAATGGAACCCACTGTCACAATAACGTCACGATCAGACAGGTGAACAAAGGGGAAGGCCTGGTTTTCTTCAGTAATTCATTTGAATATACCCATTTCCAGCATCGATTTTTCGAGAATAAAGAACCTGATCAGACATAAACCAGGAGGTAACCAGGGCTCGGAGAACACGAAGTTCTCGATCGGTGATAAGATGCAGCGGATTCATAACGGAAATGAAGGTACAGATGAAATAAGGTACACAGATTTCAGCCACACCGAGTCCTCCAGGCGAGTGCGCAAAGCAGGGTGTTTGCTCAAATGTGTCGCTTCTGGTCACTGATGCCTGGGTCTGGTTTCAACTTTAGGCAAGGCCAGCGGCCAGCTGCCCCGTTGGTCCAGTCTCCATTCTATTTACACCCTCGAGCAATGAAGAAATGAAGGCTTTACAATAAAACCAAAAAACAGGGAGGGAAGTTCACTGCTCAGTAAGACCTACAGCAAACATTTTATACATACAAGTTTATATATATATATATATATATATATATATATATATATATATATAACATTTTATAATTATATAAAGTGTTGCCAGTGCGCAGAGCTGCCGGGCAGAGTCTGTAGCAGCGGTTGCCCCGCGTGAGGGCGAGCACGGGCCGTGGGCGGCTGGTTCCGGGGGGGGGGGGGGGGGGGGGCGCCCGCACTTGGCCGTGGAGACGCTGCGCAGCTGTTCCTACGCTCCAAGGCGCTGACCAGTACGCTGCAGTGCACGAACTCGATGGCATGTTGATTTTATTTCCATAAAGACGTTAAAAGACAAAAATGCAAATACCGAGTGGAACCAGAGCGAACCTCCAGGTGTCGGGTGGCAGGAGGGAGAGGAAAAACACGCAACCCAGGTGCTGCGACGGAGCCCACTGGGCAGCCCCCCCGATCCAGGTCAGCTGCCATATGCCATGTGAGACAGCACAAAAGACATGTAAGCACTTGAACTAAACCTGAGACATCGCCATTGAGCAAGTCCCCAAATGGCATGCTTCTTAGTTCCCCTTTTAAATGTTGTTTTGCTATATAGGACTCAGGATACTTTATTTTGTTTTGTTTTGAGAGAAAAAAATGCATTTAACTTCAGATTTTGCTTTATTTTAATAAGCACAACTTTATGTAACCCTATAAATATTTAAGAAAATATATTATTAAAATCCAGATATTCCACCAAGAAAAATATTATAAATTATGGAATCTTTAAATTTGGCTTCATAAAAGTAGTAAAAACAAGATCTAAGTGTTTATTAGAATAAATACTATTTAAATATATATTCATAAAATATATTTATTATCACTATTTTTTATTTATATTATATTGTAGTGACTTGTTTCTTTATAATGGTTAATGGAATCATGAAATATAAAAGTGGTAGGAATAATTCTCTAAAGCTATACTGTTATTCACAATCTGTAATTCATACAAATTTCAAAGAAAAAAAGATAGTTTAGAACCACACATAGAGAAATTAACACCCTTTATGTAGTAAATCTTGTACACAAAACTTATTTTTCTTTTGTGTGTTCATCATCACCAACAATAACTCTCTAGAGCTAAACAAATGTAGTCAGTAAAAATTAACATCAGTGTAATTAGATCCACAGTAATAAAAGAGACTACGGTCTTGTAAATTTAAAGGAATGATCATATTATGTGATGACAACATTAGTTAGGTTTATTTGAATGTTTATTATATTTCTAAAATTATGCCTTTATAAACCTGCTGGATGGAAGCAAAATAAAAATTATCCTTTATTCCTTTAAAGGGCGAAACTAAATCGTCCAAACTAAAATAAACAACCTACACTCAAAAGTGCTCTAATTTTCCTATATTTTAGCAAAATTCAATATATCCTTTTATGATCGGCTGTTATGAAAATGCATTCATTTCCTGAACATATTTATTCATTGCTGTCGAAATGCCCAGCATGGTGCTTAAATATATCTGAGCCAATGAAATACGTTTTCTGCAAGTTGGGAACCTTGATCAAGCTTTCTCTCTGTGATTAAGTTTCTCTAACTAATGAAAACAACAACTTTTCAATGGAACAGTTACCCATAACACGGGGTACTTTGAATCTAGTTTAAACCTCTTATTATAGTTGTGAAAATAAGACTAAAGGGATTTGTGTGGACAAAGAAATGTCCTCAGTTAAAAATGCTGGGAATATTAAGAAGATAGATAATAAAATTGCTCTTATGTAATTTGATTCTTACGTAAGTAGATACGAATTATTTTTCTAGTCTCAGAAACTCTATAGACTTATAAAATCTTGCACTCAGCACAACACTTTGGAGTTATCCATTTATCACGTGGTTTTGAGATTATTTCTTGCTCTTACATCTTTTCATCAGTACGTCTCAAGTATCCACCACAGTGTTTGGCAAATATTTAGCTCTAATAATGTTTGTTTAATGGATAGTGACCATGACCATTACCTTTCTTGGCATTTGTAGCTAAATATTGGAAATACCCTAGAATTCCTGAAATAGCCTTGGTTTTGACGATGGGTAACTTGATTTGTCCAGATTAATTTTATGTATCTTTACTACATAATACTTTTATTTGTGCTTGATTCGCTGGGTATTTCATTTTCTTAATTGCCTAGAAAAAGGTAAACTCTATATTTAGGTCAAATCAGAGGTACCTTGGAGAAAAATTATTTTATTACGTATCTGTCAATGTCTGACCTGTTCTTTTTCTTTATCTTCAAGAACACTTATTTTCATAAAACACGCACGTTCATCAGGTACGAAGTCTTGCTAAAATGTTGACCTACTTTCAATAAATCTTTCGCAAAACTTCCCTTTGATTTTGTGAGAGAACACTTTAAATGTTATGCTCTTAAGATTTTTGCTTATTTGTGGTCACCAGATAGCCTCTTGCCACTCTAGTGACTACCACAGGTGATTGGCATCGTTACTCACACTTGATAAATGGGAAAACTTCAGTCTCTGGAAGTGGTGATGAGTCTTCAGGTCTTGGGACTGGCAGGTGTCAGGGCCACAATGAAGCCCAAACCTGGGCGCCGAGGTAGGAATTCTAGGCTCCCCACCTTTACCCTTACTATGTACTTAACGATGGTGAAACATAAAATCACCTCTATCCTGTATGTCCAGTGATTTCAGGCAATGTTTATAGTTATGGGGATCAGAATATATTTGGAGTAGATGATGCTGTCTACCCCAGAGTTAAAATAAATCCCCTTTGCCCTTGTTGAGTTAGATCAGACATTTCCATCTTGGAAACCTCAACTGTATAAACAGCATAAAATGAGTGACTGAATAGAGGCCTTTTAGTGTGATTGATGGAGGCAGCAATTAATATCCAACTAATTCTTTTATCTTTCTTCCACTGCTTGAGACAGATGGATTTCTCTCAATAGCCAAGACATTTTTAGCATCAGTGAGCAATGTTTATTAATGAAAATCAGTGGCTGTGCAATGCCAGACAACACGTATTATTTTCCTCCTCAGGATGCAAGCTGAAGAACGGACGACTGTCACAAAAGATAGAAACTTGGGAGACATCTTGATAGTTTATGTGGAACTGTGAAGAGAAGGCTACAAAGGGAAAATTTCCAGAAAACCTTGGACTATGATTTTTTACTTACCGAGGCGGCATTGAGGCAGTTTTGAAATAACAGAATTTGTTTATAATTTAAGCCTTCTAAACTTACACTCTTTACTAAATATAACCTAGAAATCAGATTATATGATCCTCAAATTCGTGATTAAGTAAGTTTGGCTCAGAATTTACTTTTCTTGCTTGGTCGAAAGTCTACCGTCTTTCCAAGATTTCTGCTAGAAATAGAACTTGTGTTTGCTCTGGTTTCTGCTGGACCAGAGGTTCTGCTGACACTGAATTTACTCATATTTTCAAACAAGATTGTGCTAAATGCAAAATGATGTTCCCTATTCTGTGCAGTGAGACGTCAATCGATCTCATCATTAGCAGGGATTTACAACTCTACAGAGAAAAGTGATCAAAGAGCTTTTCCCTTTAATTTTCCTATTTTAAAAGTTTTTCCTGCATCTTTGGTGTAGAATTTTTCATGTCTGTAATTATAATTGTGCCTCAACTTTATGTGAGTATAGTCTTTCTTTAAATACATTTTTAAATGTCAATACGAGAAAGACAATCTTAGCATCTCTGCTTAAAGAGGTTGGAATGGCAGGAAATCGGGGTCTCTTTCAACTTCTTACAGCTTCTTTAAACCCACCCACCTTTGGAGCCCAGAGGAACCTCCACACCCATGAAACCCTAAGAGTTCTACACAGCACGTTAACATCTGCCTTCATAAAATGGTGTTTTTTGTGTTGTTTTTTAAAAACCATCGAATTACATACAGTCTACCACTGTTACAAAACCCAAACCACAATAGTCTAATAAAAATCAACATTGATTTCTTGCTCATTTAACAGCCATCTAGTGAGCCTGCGGAAGCCTTTGCTCAGGCATCATGAAAGGCTCTGGAGGAGCCGGGAAGGTCTTTGATCAGCTCCCGACTGTGCCTTGCCCAGCTCCCGTGGGAGGGTTTTGCTCCCCGCGCCCCACTCGGGGCTTTCCTGACGTGGCCACTGGCACGGAGCCTTCTGCAGAGCTCCACAGCTTCCCGGCGCTCCTCCCGCAGAGCCGCCAGCGAAAAGGCCATCGGCTCCTTGAAGCTTGAATTAGCAAAGAACTTTTCAGTCCAGGCTCCTGCCATAAATAATTCTAGTGAGATATCTGTACCAGTAAACTCAACCAAAGTTCTTTCAATACGTAATGACAGTCCCTGATTTTCCACTCCTTTTTTCTTTACCCCGTGAGTTGTATTTTCTCTCCCCTCCCCCGTCAGTTTAAGGCAAGCAGACTTTTCAACTTTTCAAAGACATGAATAATTCTAATTCTACTTTCTTTTCTTCTTTCCTGGACACCAGCCAATTTTTTTTTACGGTGCCCATATTTTTCATTTATTACCTTGCCAAACATAAACTCAAAATTTTACTCAGCATAGCATGAATTTCAAGACACTCAGTCCTGTCTATCTCATTTTTGTGCCTGCTGCTCTGATTAGATAATGTGTATTTTAGATGTATTTGTAAATAATATTGCTCAGTGTAACATTCTAGAAACCACAATATTGACTTCAGAAATCAGAAAATGCACAAGTCCAGGCATCTTTATAGAAAAACAAGGAGTTTCCTTAATCTGGGAATTGGTGAACAACTAAAAAATAAAGGAAAGAAAGGAGAGGAAAAATAAGGATCTGTTAAGAATAATCTAATTTACATAAAAACAAGAATAATTCTAATGATATTCACAACTTTGTAGGCAAACCATGTGTCAAATGCTACAGTAAGCCCTTGAAAGACACTTTTCTCGTTTTCTTCTAACAAATTTATGACAATGTATATTTAAATTCATTTCACAGATAGAGAAATTAAACCTCAGGTTACTAAAAACCAAAGTATTACTTGAAAATCGAAGTATTTTCTGAAAACACTAAGGGAATTACATCAATTATTTTCTTAAAGAAGTGATAAAGCATGAAAATCGACATAAAGAATTATTAAACAATTTTAAAGTCCACACTAGAAAAATAAAGGGACAGCAGGAAAATTAAAGTTAGAGCAAACGCCCTCACTGCAGAACCAGCTGAATACGGCCCCGTCCTGTGTAAGGAGAAACTGAGTTGATTCAGAGACAACAGACCAAAACCACGAGTCACGCAGCGGAAACCGGCGCAGAGGAGAGAACTTTGGCCTCCAGCTGCACCTGGACCAAAGTCTCACCTCCTGACACACGGACACGCGGAACCGAAGGACCGGGACACGCCTGGAGCTTGGGCACCTGAAGCCTTCAGGGAGCAAAGGGCCGCTGTCCAGGGAGGTCTGGCGCTGACGACCCTTCCCCACAAGCGGCCAGGCTCCAAGGTGCCCCCATTAAAACCTGCCCCATTTGTGCTCCCACGTCCCTGTTCCCCCTGAACCCTAAAAAACCTGCCCTGACCCTGGATCTGGGAGCCTGGGCTTTCGAGCATTAGCTCCCCGCTCCCCCGGGTGGTGTCATTCGTGATGAAATATCCAGTTTTCTCCGCTGAGATTCTCTGGTGTTAAGGGTTTGGCTCTGCCAGCGCCCGGCGGGTGAACCCTCTCTGCTCTGTTACAATCGCAAGATGGACATTCGGAATTCGGCAATTAAGGCACTAAGGCCATTGTCAGGAGTGTTAGGAAGATGCCATCATCAAACAGCCATACGTACTGCTTTAAAAATACTTAAGTTTGGGAGGAGAAACAAGATGGTGCGTAGGGAGCAGCTGCCCCCGCCGCCTCCGGCAACCGCATCAAAATCACAACTAAAACCCAGAACCACCGTCACTCAGAGCCTCCTGAGACCCGGCTGCACAGAAGCCCCACAGCCAGGGGAATGAAGAAGCACCGAGACCGGGAGGAGGGGCCCAGACGCGGGCCGATCGGGGCTGAATCGCAGAGGCGCGGCCGCGGGCCCACACCCGGTGCCGAGGTTGAAACCCGGGAGGGAATCTCAGCGGCGGAGTTTTCCCGGAGGAGTGAGGGGTCCCAGCCCCACAGCAGCCCCCAGCCCAGGGCTCCAGGCCGGGAAGAGACGTCCCCACAACTCCGGGCTATGAAACCAGCGGGGACTGTCCCTGAGGGTCGCGGAGGCTGCGGGAGCCCCAGCAGCTCCTCTAAAGGGCCCGGCGCGGACTCACTCCGACGCTCCCTCTGAGCCCAGCGCCGGGAGCAGCTTGAAAGGACCCGGGACACTCGGGGGAACTAACCTGCCTGAGATCCGGGCGAGAGGCGGAGGGCGGCTTCCTCCCGGGCAGAGGGGCTGGCGGAGGCCATGGCTCCTGTGGCGAGTCCTCCCCGCACAGCCGGCAGCAGGCGCCATGGCCATGTTTGAGTAGCCAGCGCCTGACTCGCACCTTTGGCCCCGCCCCGTGATTCCCGGAGGCCCCGCCCCTCCCCACCTGCAGCTCATCCAGGCCATTTCCAGGGGCTTTTCTGTGCAAGTGGCCTCTCGAACCCCATGCTTAAGACTTTCCTAAAATCTCTCAAACAAGCAGCAGCTGCCCCATACAGCTTGATAAGTGGCCCCAGGCCTGGCACTAGCAGCGGCCTGCATTGGCTCATAGCTTGGCCTCTCCTGGGCACCTCCAAGCCCAGCACAAGCAGCAGCCAGCTACGGTTTGCTGTGTAGCTCATGCTGGGTGGCCCTGGGCAAAGCACTGGCACAGGCTGACTTTGCACCTCCCGGGAGGCCTCAGACACAGTGCACCTGGTGGTCAGACTCCACCACGCTGGATGACAACCCTACCACACCCATGAGTGACACACTCAAGGGGCACACTTGGTGAACACCAAAGCCCCATTAAAGTAAATCCTGCTCCATAGAGGTGTCTCCAGCACAGCAGCTCTCTGGCTGTAGTTGCAGCTGGTCCTCACAGCCAATTGGCCTGGGAGTCAATTCCTCCCAGTGACTCCAACAGTAACCAAGGCTCAACTACAACAGGACAGTGCACACAGCCCGCACAGGGGAGCACCTAGAAGGCGCAGCTCAGGTGACTGGGGAGGCTGAGTCACTGGACCCTACAGGACACCTACTACACAAAGCCACTCGAAAAATTCCAGGAGACACAGCAGCTCTCCCTAATACATGGAAAAAAACACCTGGAAGCAGCCAAAATGCAGAGGCAAAGAAACATGTCACAAAGGAAAGAACAGAAGAAATCTCTAGAAGAGGAACTAAATGAAATAGATCCAAGCAAGCTAACAGATACGGAGTTCAGAATTTTGTCTATAAGGATGTTTAAGCAGACTATTAGGGAAATAACTGAGAAAATCGATAACATAATAAAGTACCAATTTGAAATGAAGGCTACACGAACTGAAATGAAGAATAATTTACAGGGGATCAACAGTAAAGGATGCTGAGAATCACATCAGCAGTTTGGAACATGAGGAAACAAAAAACACCCAACCAGAAGAGCAAAAAGAAAAAAGAATACAGAAATATGAAGATAGTATAAGGAGCCTCTGGGACAATTTCAAGAGGCCCAACATTTGTATTATTGGGGTGCCAGAAGGGAAAGAAAGAGACCAAGAAATTGGAAACTTATTTGAAAAAATAATTACAGAAAACTTCCCCTACCTGGGAAAAGAAATAGACTTACAAGTCCAGGAAGCACAAAGGGTTCCAAACAAGAGGAACCCAAAGAGGCCCAAAGCAAGACACATCATAATTAAAATGCCTAAGGCTAAAGACAAAGAGAGAATCTTAAAAGCAGCAAGAGAAAAGCAGTTAGTTACCTACAAGGGAGCACCCTTATGACTATCAGCTGATTTCTCAACAGAAACCTTGCAGGCCAGAAGGGAGTGGCAAGAAATATTCAAAGTGATGAAAAACAAGGACCTACAACCAAGATTGCTCTACCCAGCAAAGCTATCATTTAGAACTGAAGGTCAGATAAAGAGCTTCACAGATAAGAAAAAGCTAAAGGAGTTCATCACCACCAGACCAGCACCACAGGCAATGTTGAAGGGTCTTCTTTAACCTTTAAAAGATGGCATTTAAAAGACAGCATCATACAAGCTCCATATATTTTCCAGGATCAACTGTACAAATAATGGTTTCTTTCCTTTTGCCTGTAAAAAAGAACGTATATGCTTAGGTTTCTGAGTATTTAAGAAGCAGCTAATGAACAAAAGAATCTGATGAGCTAAGTAGATCCAGAAGCATTGACGCAGGCAACAGACTATCATATTTCAGAGGAAAGAGGGAAGGAGGTGGAGGGTGGGAAGAGATTAACCAAAGAAGTTATATGCATATATGCATAACCCATGGACACAGTTGATAACGAGGTGAAGACCTGGGGAGGGGGTAGGAGTAAAGTGGAGGGGGTTAGTTGGGGGGAAAAATGGGAGACCTGTAATACTCTCAACAATAGAGGTAAATTAAAAAATAATAATAATAATAAAAATTTTAAGTTTGCACTTTAAAATTTCAAGAATATCCACAAAGATTAAAACCATAATACACGACTTCCAAAAACACAAAGAAGGAAAAAGTTTTGGATGAAGAAAAATTCTTTAGTGTAGAGGGGATGGAAAGTCTTTTTCTGGGAATCAGGCAGAGGGAGTAATTGAGAAATTCAGTGTCAAAATGCCTAGCATATCAAAGACATAGTGTTTGTCATTAAATGAGCTTTTCCTTCTTTTCTGTTTCTTCATAATTAGTTCTCCAACTGTTTATCCTAAAAAAAAAAAAAAAAATGTGTTCTACAAGAATAATAGAATATCATTAGATAATTGAGTTAGAGTGCATGTTGCTTGAAGGCCAGGGCAGTATCCCCTCTCCCACCATAGAGCATACAGGACTCAAAGCCATTTGGTGAGTCGTTAAACATACCAAGGAGTCGTCTACAAAGTGCATGTGAAAATAAAGCCTCTGTTAATTTAGATTATAATAAACATCCATATGAGTTTGTGGGTTTTTTTTTAAAATCAAGCAACTGAGTAGTTCATATTAAAGTTACATTCTGAAGATGACAAAGGGGATTAAAAGGCATATTTGTTATGTTTTTTTAAAAAAATATTTATTGTTGAAAATATTACAAATGTCCCCTTTTTTACCCCATTGATTCCCTCCACCCCGTACCCCTCCCCCAGGCCTTCCCCACACTGCCGTCTGTGTCCATGGGTTATGCATATATGCATATAAGTTCTTTGATTAATCTCTCCCCACCCACTCCCCACCCCTGCCTTCCCTCTGAGATCCCTCAGTCTGTTCCATGCTTCTGTGTCTCTGGATCTATTTTGTTCCTCAGTCTATTTTGTTTACTAGATTCCACATAGGAGTGAGGTCATGTAAAACTGAATTACGAAGAATCAGAAAACCTGAATAGGCCAATAACAACTGATGAAATTGACACAGCAATAAAAAAACTCCCAGCAAACAAAAGCCCTGGTCTGGACGCTTCACAGGGGAGCTTTCTAGTTCTTTAGGTTGTAGGGTTAGATAGGTTACTAAATGTTTTTTCTTGCTTTTTGAGGTAGGCTTGTAGTGCTACAGACTTCCCTCTTAGGACTGCTTTCTCTGTGTCTCACAGATTTTGGGTTGTTGTGTGTTCACTTTCATTTGTTTCCAGGAAGTTTTCGATTTCTTTCTTTATCTTATTGGTAACCCATTCATTGTTTAATAACATGCTGTTTAGCCTCCATGTGTTTGAATGTTTTTGAGTGTTTTTACTCTAGTTGATTTCTAATTTCATGCCCTTGCGATCTGAGATGCTTGATATGATTTCAATCTTCTTGAACTTGTAGAGACTTGTTTTGTGTCCTAACCTGTGGTCTACCTTTGAGAATGACCCATGTAACCTTGAAAGGAATGTATATTCTGCAGCTTCAGGGTGAATTGTTCTGTAAATATCCATTAAATCCATCTGATCTAGTGTGCCCTTTAGAGTTACTGTTTCTGTGTTGACTTTTTCTCTGGAAGATCTATCCAGTGAAGTCAGTAGGGTGTTAAAGTCCCTGACTATGACTGTATTGCTGTTGATCTCTCCCATAAAGTCCTTAAGGTTATTATTGAAAAGTCCTTATTTATTGCCATTTTAATTCTTTATGCCTGTGTTTCTCTATTTCTTATTATTATTGCAGCAGTCCCTTTAACATTTCCTGCAATGCTAGTTTGGTGGTGATAAACCCCTTTAGCCTTCTTTTTGTCTGGGAAGCTCTTTATTTCACCATTTATCCTGATTGACAATCTTGCAGGATGGAGTAGTCTTGGTTTCAGATCCTTGTTTTGCATTATCTTGAATACTTCATGCCATTCCCTTCAGGCCTGTAGGGTTTCTGATGAGAAGTCAGCTGACAGCCTTATGGGAGCTTCTTTGTAGGTAATGGATTGCTTTTCTCTTGCTGCCTTTAAGATTCTCTCTTTGTCTTGAATTTTTGGCATTTTAATTATGATGTGTCTGGGTGTGGGTCTCCTTGGGGTCTTCTTGCTTGGGACTCTCTGTGCCTCCTGAACCTGTGTCACTTTTTCTTTCACCATGTTAAGGAACTTTTCTGGCATTATTTCTTCAAACAGCTTCTCTAACCCTTGCTTACTTTCTATCTCCTCTGGTACTCCTATAACGCTAATGTTGTTATGTTTCATGTTGTGCCACAGCTCCCTTAAACTGTCCTTCTGTTTTTTAATTGTTTTTTTCTTTTTAGATCTCTGATTGATTTTTTTCTATCCTGTCTTCTGATTCGCTGATCTGATCCTCAGCTTCCTCTAATCTACTGTTTATTCCTTCCAACGTATTCTGTATTTCTACTGTGTCATTCTTCATTTCTGACTGGTCATTTTTCAGTTTCCATATCTTTTTTCATGCTGTTGAGCATCCTTACAATCAGTATTCTGAACTCTATATCTGATAGATTGCTTATCTCCATTTCATTTAGCTCTTTTTCTGGAGACTTCTCTTGTTCTTTCATTTGGGGCTTGTTTTTTTTTTTGTCTCCCCATTTTGGCTGCCAATTTGGGTTTGTTTCTGTGTATTCGGTAGGCCTGTGTATTCAGTCTTTTTGGACAGTCTCTGGTGTAGGCCAAAGTCAGATGCTGTTTGTGACTGGCCTTGAGTACTCTGTTTGGATCTATCAACAACTCACGGCTTGAGGTGCCTTCTGTTGGGCCTGGGTGTATTTGGACAGGACCAAGATGCACACCAAAGTATGCTTTTTCAAGGCCCAAGAATCTAGAAGCAGATCAGGCAAAGACTCAAAGCACTCTGAGGTCTGCCTCTACCTGCAGGCTAATTAATCTGATTCTCTTAATGAGCCTCAGGCTGTAGAAGCTCCACGGAGTGTGGCAACTGATTGTTATAAGTCTCTTAATGAGCCTCAGGCTGTAGAAACTCCACCTCGACAGAGTGAGAAGTTTTCCAGCAGTGCGGGGCAATTGCTTTCCCCTCAGGCAAAAGCTGCTCGGAAGGTAAATGTCTGCCTCAACAGTATGGAGGAATGACTTGGCACAGGAGTCCAGAGGGCTGCCCTCTGAGCTCTATCTCCAGAGCTGGATTTGCCTCACACAGCTCCAGTCCACGCTGCCCTCCCTCTGCTAGAACCCAAGGTGAGTGACTGCACACAAAACTTTGTGCCTTTACTTTTTAAGAGGGTGCCTGCATTTCCAGTTGTCTCTCCCTGGCAGACAGAAGCCCAGCTGCTTTTCACAGCCACATGTTATGTGGGCACATTTCTCGGTTCTAGTGCTCTGGGCTGGAGAGCCCAACCTGGGGTTTAAGCCCCAGAGTCCTCAGTGGGACCTCCCCACAGCTGAGATCTCCCTCCAGACCTTCAAATTCTGCCTGTGGGAGCCCAGGCAGCCCTCTGGCACCTCCTCACTTTCTACCAGTCTCTATGTGGTCTCCACTTTTCCTCCTTGGTTATGAGGGTGCTCTCCAGCTCCTCTTCAGTTGCAGTTGATTATTCAGGATGGTTTCTCTATGTTTCTGTTGTAATTTCAGTTTGGTTCTGGGAGAGTGTCCAAGTAGCTTCCATTCAGTCTGCCACCATCTTGGCTAGAATGTCTTAGTTGTTGTTTTTGAAATAAGATTCCCCATTCTGATTCAACACAGCATGACTTGCTAAGACCTGGGCTTTTTCTTACCTTCTCAGCTGTGCCCAGTTTTTGGTAGTGACATTAATATGTGTGCTAACGCTGAGAGCAACATGCGTAGGGTAGATTACCAAAGGCCTGTGGCAGCCAAGGTGAGTGATTTCAATTACTTTGAATGTGCTTTGATTGAATGTGGAAGAAATTGTATTAACCAGTCACCTGTGGGTCCCTGTCGTATGATACTTCCTGCTTAGCTTAATGAGGAAAGACACTTGAGTACTAATGAGTTTCAGACCTACTGGAATCAAATCAGTCAGTTCATAACTCTTTACACTTAAATAATTCCTCAACAAGCTAACTGACCACACCACTTCTCTTCACACACCCACATAAATGTTTTTTAAACTATTTCCTTAAAACTGGTTAGGGAAGAAGTTATTTTATTAAAATAAGAAAGAAAGCTCTTATCATTGATCGGTCACTTAAGCATATACACGGTACAGAAGACCTACCAAAACACTGCTTTGCTTTTTTTCATTAAGTTGAGCATCATTTTCTTATGGGCTCTGTGGATGAACTGGGAGTCTCTCCATACTGGTTTCCCTCCATCTTTATTCCAAATCATTCTTCCTAATTCTGGGTTGATATTTGTTTTATCTCATCACATTACCTTTTTTTTTTTTTAAACTTAAAACTCAATTAAATAATTATTTTATATAGTTATGGTTTTGCTCATAGATTTTATTTTATAGAACACTTAAGATTTACAGAAAAAAATTAACAAATAATACAGAGTCCCCATATACCCCTGCACATGATTTCCCATTTTGCTAACATAGGATATAAGTATGGTTCATTTGTTATGATTAATGAGCCAATATTGATAGACAAAGTCCACAGTTTAGATTTCCTGAGTTTTTAACCTAATGTCCTTATTATGTCTAAGATCCAACCAAGGACACCTTATAACATTCAGTTGTCAAGTCTCATTAGGCACCTTTTGGATGTGACTCTCTCAGACTTTGCTTGTTTTTGAAAACCTTGACAATTCCAAGGACTACCAGATGGGTATAGTTTAGGCTATACTGCAATTGTAATTTTTCTGATATTTTTATTGCCGCACTAGGGCCATGGGTTTTGGGAGAAAGATCACAGTGGCACTGTGCTGTTTTCCTGACATCATACCAAGGAGCCATATTATCAACATGATTTATGACCATTGGTGTTGACTTCAATTACCTGGTGGAGGTCGTAGTCCTTGTCAGGTTTCTTCACTGTAAGTTACTCTTTTTACACCATGTTCCACTCTGTCCACACTTGAGAAAGAAATTTCCCTTTGGAGCTAACACTGAAGAAGTGAAAACTGTTCTGCCTCATTCAGAGTAGAGTATCTACATGATTTACTTGGAAGTCTTCTGCTGTGGATTTTTGTCTTCTCCCTATTTGTTAATTTATAAAATCATTTATATAATCTTCATGGGCTTATGAATATTTATTGTAAATTTTAGGTTTAAATCCAGTAATAATTTATTTTGTTGCTCAAATCATTTGGACTTTGGCCATTGGGAGCTCCTTCAGTTTGCTGATGTGTCCCTCTAGCACATTTACATCGTTGGGAGATTATTTAATGGTTTGAGGACCTCCTTACTTTCTGGTACTACAACATCTAGACTCATTTTTATAATTCATACCTCAATCCTAAAACCTACTATTTTTGCAAGGAGCCCTGGTTCCTTTTATTGGAGAGGGGTATTAAACACCAAGAACTGGGCACTAGCTGGCTCATTGTTACTGGGATGTTATTTATTGTAGGTCCTTTCAGCTAAAAAAAGTAAAAGTAACACATCCTTATTAAAAAACATGTATATACACACATCTAGAAATATTTGTATCTGCAACCATAAGTATTTATTTTATGTTAAATATGGGTGTTTGCTGAAGTCTTCGCCTCTAATCACTTAGCACATGGATCATTCTAGCTTCCTCCCTTTGCTTTTCTGTAAACTCCCTTTCACTTCTCCAAGAGTAGGAAACAGGACTCCCTCCACCTACCTTCCAATTACTAATTATTCAGTTCTAGGGTACAGGTGCAGTGAGATAAACCTTGTCCTCCTACGCCCTCCTGGGAGGGTGTGTCAAACACTTGTTAAATAGATTCTGTTGTCAGTCCACTTCTTTCTTGAGACAACCCAACGTCCTAAATATTTTTTTATTTGCATATATCAAAGTTTAACCTTTGTGCTACGAAGTTCAATGCGTTATGACACATGAATAATGTGATGCATTATGATTACTCTACAATACACAATAGTTTCACTACCTTAAAATCTTTTCTGTACTTTTCAACTGCAACTTTCCTCCCCAGACTCCTGACAATCACTGTCTCCTTACTCTCTGTGTAATTTTGCCTTTTCCAGAATGTCTTGTAACTTGAATCACTCAGCATGCAGCCTCTTCTGAGTGTCATCCCTCACCCAGAAATAAGCATTTTATGCTTTCTCCATGTCTTTTCATAGCTTGATAGTTTTTTTTCTTTTTAATTTTTTTTTTTTAACCATTTGGAGCTGTTTAAAATTGCTTCTTTAAAAAACAATTCAAATTCTATTTGTTTCTTGCTGGTGTAAAAGATTAGCAAGTTTCCTTTGCATATTAACTTGATGTCTTGCAGGTTTGTTACACTTGCTTATTTGCTCCAGGAACATTATTGTTGATGATCTTTTTGGATTACAGGCATGTCATCCGTAAACAAAGATAGTCTTAATTCTTACTTTCATCCATGTTTACCTTTTTTCTCTTGTTTTAGACTGTTCCTGGCTTCTGATGGAGTGCCAGACAGGAGTGATGAGAGAGGACCGTGCGCAGTGTATGGGTGAGACCATTCTTCCTCCCTTTTACAGTTGGGTTTTTTATTTCTATCATTTTTTTATTCTTAGTGCTTCCACCTCTGCTCAGATGTTCTCGCAGGTTGTCTACATTTCCATTAGAGCCCTTAACATATGAATCTTAGTGATTTTAAATCCCTATTGATTAATTCCAAAATCTGTGCTATTTGAGTTTGGTCCTGACGCCTGTTGTGTCTCTTGTGGCTGGGTTTTGTTTTCCTTTTCTCGACTCTGCCAGCTTTTTATTGAAAGCCAGATGTGATGCATAAGGCAATAGAACCTGAAATACATGTGCCTTTCGTTTCTTTAGTTTGAGGTTTATGTTAATCTGCCTCGGAGCTGCGCTGTGTGCACAGTTAACTGCAGCTGTAAGTTTGCCAGAGGCTACGGTTTCCTCCTGGGTCCTTATTTATTTTCGTTCCTCTTTTGTTTTCAGGTGTCGCTAATAACTTAACTTGTGGTTAAATTTCAGTCTCTTAGTGGGCTTGAGTCTCTGGGCTGTTACCTTCAGAAGTGGTTTGTAGCCTTTTTGTATGTTCTTTCCTTTGATGAGAGAGAAGGCCATGGGGGCCGGATTCGGATAATGTCCTTTCCCATTAGGTCAGTAAGGCTGTGGTCTAGTGCTTTCCGTGGAGAATAGATCTGTGCTATGGAGAATGTTCTGGGCATATTTCAAAATAGTTATTTTTCCCTCCCCATGTGCAAAGCATGAGAATTTGTGTGTGTGTGTGTGTGTGTGTGTGTTTGCTTTCACCATGAGAAACTGATGTGATACCTGGAAGTAAAACGCAGGAAAGTCCAGGAAGGTTCAGACACCCAGGAATCCTCACTCTCTCCTAGTCTGCTTCCAGCCTTCAGAAATCCTTTCAAATGTTCTCGCCTATCAGAAGTCAGAAGTGTCTGAGTACACTCATTCCATGTACAAGTCAGCGCATACACCGTGAGACCTCTTTAATTTTGACAATATTATGGTTGTAGATTGGCTTATCTAATTGTGATCTTCACTGGCATGTATATATAGTGGTTACTAATCCTTTATTTTCTTGGAGAAGTGAGTTTCAGTGCTTCCTGTTTGCCATTTTTATAACTCGCACCGTTTTCACTGCCTCTTTCAAAATTTGGCTAAGGACCTTGGCATACCCTTTTAGGAAACTTCGTGCTAATGGCAAAGTTTTTCACCTTCCCCTTTTTGTGAGCGTGCCCTGAGTTATAATAAATGTCAATAAAGTGGAGGGGGATCCAGGTGTCCCCCCAAAGCCGCTGGCTTTCTCCCACATTTGGAGCGCTGGATGGCGTCCCGGCGCCCGCTGAGGGTGCGCGGTGCAGGTGCAGCGCAAGCGGAACGGCGGCTGGAGGCCGCTCATCAGGCCAGGAGATGCGCGGGCCGCCTGCCCCCGGCTGCAGACGTGAGACGGGGCGTTCGCCAGCGCCAGGTGCGCCAGGGGGGTGACCAGGAGACAGCACCATTTTTCTTTTGGCAAATACTGTGTCTGTATTGATTTTCCACAATGGAAAGACACAGATATAAAACAAAACCCAGGAGGAAGGGCGAGAATAGGGGGGCAGAGGCTCAGCACTAGTGGACGCAGCACTGGCCCCCGTGCCCGTCCTCTAGGGTCACCGCGTGGCGTCGGATGGACGGGCCACGCTACGCTAAGGCAGCTGGCTCACTCAGGTATGCAGCAAAGGGCCTAGAAAGGATCTTCGGGAGCAGCTCGATGCCCTGATGGGCACATAGGCACATAGCAAAATTCTCAGAGCAATCGTTCATGGTACACAAAATCAAGTGGAGGTTGGGATTAAAAAAAAAGAGAGAAAGCTTGACAAAGGGAGAGAGTGCTATCTATGTGTGCCGCTGGTCATGAAAATCCTGTAGAGGATTTTGGAAAAGTGGCAAACCAGCCTGTGATCTCCAAGCTTGTGTCTACTCATTTGTGCAGCCTTGAGGATGTGTTTCCTTACATTTTGCTTATGGACTTTAAATTTTTTATGTTTAGTTTATTTGTGTTCAAACAATGTTGACGCCCAGGCTTATAGAAAAGAGGATGTCTTTTAGAAGATGTCTGGATTATTCCATAAATTTTAAAAATAGAAATTAAGGATTATAAAGATATACTAGGAAAGGAAACTGACTGTTTTGAGTAAAAAATAAAAGCAGAAGCTTACTAAAATTTAAAAAAAAAAAAAAGGTGGCCATGTTGGGTAGGCTTGAGTTCTCAGTTATTATTTCTAGGAAAACGTAATGAATTTCAAAATGCAGACTCTTTTTTTGTTTTGCCTTTTCTCCTCTGTAGTAAATCGTGCCCAAAGTCCATAGAGCAGTGCCTATAGAATTTTGGAAAGGAGGCCAACTCCCTGGAAAAACCTATAATCAGTCAAAACCATTTATGCGTAAAGATGGTAGAACATATTTCTCCAATACTCAAGGACCCAAAAATATATTATCCATTTCATATACCTTTCTTTAAAAACACATTGCCTCTGTACTCAAAAACTCATTTCAAGTAGGTTTACAGAAAGATTGTGAGTCCTTGATTCTAAAGAGAAAAATTAAAACAAAGAACTGAAGTAATCAGTGATGTGAGTTTAACATGGAAACTAAAGCCTAATTCATCACACATTTGTGTTAAAGTCAGAAGCATTGATTGCTGTTTAATCTGTTCAGTCTCTAATAACAAAATAGCATAGGCTGGGTGGCTTATGAACAACAGAAATTTATTTTTCACAGTTCTGGAGATTTCACAGCTCTGGCAGATTCAGTGTCTGGTGGGAGCCTGCTGGTTCAGACAGCCGTCTTCTTCTATAACCTCCTGTAGAGGAGGGGACTCCGGAGCTCTGTGGGGTCTCTTCCATCAGAGCATTAATCCCACTTGTGAAGGCTCCACCTTCACGAACTAAGCAATTCTCAAAGATCGCACCTTCTGATACCATGTCATTGGACATTAGGTTTCAACATATGAATTTTTGGGGGGTCATAAACAATCAAAAGTTGGGAAAGGAAGAAATCTAATGAATGATTGAATGGACATACTTTTAAGGATTTGGTATTATGTCTAACACATCTCAAAGACGACTTCATGGTTTCCTGAAACTTGAATAGTTTTTATTTTGCATTTAAACTCGTAGCCCATTTTGGATTAATTTTTGTATAAGATATGAGATGGCAGTCAAGGTTTGTTTGTTCGTTTATGTGTGTAAATATGTATTGCCTGTACAGTTGTTCCAGCACCATTTATTAGAGATATTACCCTAAATCACTGAATTGCTTTTGCATCTTTTAAAAAATTAGTTGAACACATATGCATGGGTCTATTTCTGGTTTCTTGATCTCATCAATAAGTTAAAAATTATGTCAATGTCTTTGTCTTCATGTTGATGTAGCGACCCTCATGGTCTTGGGTTGAGTTAGCATGTTATCTTGTATTGACAATGTACATCTGGGCTTACATTGTGTTGGCTAAAATAATTGGTTTTTCCCACACACCCCAATCAAATCACATTTTTAAAATTTATCTTTATTGTTGACAGTATTACAGATGTTCACCCTTTTCCCCCATTGACCTCTTCCTCCCCACTCCCGCTCCCTCCCCAGGCCTTCACCACACTAACATTTTACATGTTACAGTTGCTTGTGATTTGGTTGAAAAATAATTTGATTATTTTGTTTGTTTGTTTTATTTGCTTTTCACCGTTTCCTCTGGTGACTTGCTATTGTTCTGGCCGTGATTCTATACGCCCCATGTTATCATGAGGATTATAACATTTTACACAACAGCATCTCACAGCGCATATTTGGACAATGACCAGCCTTTCCTGCAAGGTAGCCTGTCTTAGTTCCATGGGGCAGCTTCTGGAAACTTATTTAATGCATGAATGCTAAATAAACCAAAAACCCTACTTCTGGTGCATGATACGCTGCCGTTGTTGCCCTAAACTCACTATGTCTGTGGTACTTTAACTAATTTGTGTCCAAATGACCTCTTGTGATTCAGCAAATTTCAAACCCTAATGCCGGAAATGGCGAATTAAGCTGAAGCATCAGCCTCACGCCCCCACATCTAACAAGCACGCAGGTTGATTCCGATGCAGGTGTTCGCAGGGTCATGGACTTTGCCCGTATCAAGCCTCCAGGAAGGTGTTTACAGCTTGCTGTAAAACCCAGTTCACCACAGAAACGCATCTGTGTATAATTTCTTGAATGCAGAGACTATTATGGCTTTAGAAAATGGTCCATGGTCCTTTAGTGGCAGGGATCCACCTGCAACAAATGATTCAGAAGAGTATTTATCACCCTAGGCTTGCCAAGGAGTCCAGACTCCGGAAAAATAGGTCAGTTGGTGCGGGAGAGAGATAATCCAATTCATCTTCTATTGGGAAGGCAAAAACACAGAAAGCTTAAGAAAAATGAACCGTTGGGTCAAAATTCCTGGACTCAAAGGCCAGCTTTGCTGTTACTATGAAAATCAATTTAGGAAATTCACTCAGTCTTTCCAAGCTGCTTATGGACCTGGATGTAAAATGACAAGAAAAGGAGACTCTCTTAGGATGCTAGAGAGGTTTACGGTAGGAAACATCTCGAAAGTACAGATCATTCGGCGCAGGACAGAGGAGGCGATCACTCCACGTTAAATGGTAGGATGGCACCGCTCAAGCTTTAGATGACTCAGAATAGAAATGGAGATTCTTGTTGTTTTGTTTGTTTGTTTGTTGACCTTTGATATAGTGTGGTTTTTTAAAACTTATCTTTATTGTTGAAAGTATTGCAGACACCCTCCTTCCCCTCCGCCGCCGGCCCCTGCCACCCGGCTCCCGCTCCCTCCCCAGGCCTTCCCTGCACGACTGTGTCTATCTCCACTCTTTGATAACTCCCTTGGCCTTTCAGTGGGATGACGGTTGATGTCACAGCTAACGTGTAGCCAAATGGGTGCGCTTTGTCTCAAAACTGAAACTTTCTAGGAAGTCCCTGAGTAACCTTGGGCAGGCCTTACCTGACCAGAGAGACATGTCCTTCAGAGGAACTCGTAAAGATGTTGGTGTCTTCTCAGCGGGGAACAGGATACAAAGGGCTGTTTTTGAGTAACATGATGTACTTTTCTGAACACTTGGGTTTGTGATAATGATATCTGCCCTAACAGAAGACGCTCCCGAGTTGCTGTGCCTTGATTCGGTAAGTGTTCAATCGTGGGTGTTGAATTCAATTTAAACCAGTTTTAGACATGGGTTTTTTGCAGAATTATATAATAAGTGTGCCAGTAGTTAGAATCCATAGCACAAAAAGTATGCTTTTGCACATATTGCATATTTTTAGTGTTAAAGAAAAAGCACAGGCCCAAGATAGAGTGACTTGAGCTAACGCCTATGATACTGAACCTAGACCTCCTACCTGAGCTGTTGCAGCTTCAACCTTCTCCGGGAATGTCACCTTCATCGTCAGTCTGAAATTCTCTGGTCAGTGCCAGTGAGGTCACCTGTCACGTGCGCCCTCTGTCCCCCAAAGGAAGCTGTGGTAACGTGACTGATAAGACCCTTGATACTGAGGGGAGGTAATCTTGCCTGAAACTACCCTTTCTTTCCTTTTGCTGATAACTTCTTGCCCTGTCCAGGTTTCCTTATAAAATCTGTTCATATTGTACAGCTTGTCAGGGTTTCTCTTCACTTACTAGATGGGATGCTGGCTAATTTATGAATTGCCCAACAGAGCCAATAAGATCTTCAATTGGCTCCATTCAATTTTTATTCTTTGACAATATTAAAAGAGAAAGGACTTTTTCTATGTACACAACTTGACATAAATAGAGCTATTAATTCAAGAGCTCCCTTTTCTTCAGACCCTCACAGACACCTATCTCTTATCTTTTTTTTTTTTAAGGATAGTGTATTGATTTTTAGAGAGAGAGGAAGGAAGAGGAAGAGAGAGGGAAACACAGATAGGAGTAAGGATGGAACAGTGAGAATTATGTGCAAAGCTAGAGGTGAAGTAAAAACGGTGCTATTACAGTCACAATACTCTATCACATCATATCTCCACTGGAACAAAAAAGTAGAATCAAGTCCATATTTACTAGTAAAACCAACCAGTCAATTACACAGATAATTATTGTGTATTTTGAAGACAACATTAGTCAAAAAATTGTCCTTCCATCTCTATGGATGCCACCTGTGCCTATCTATGCCGAAATCAAAGGGAATTGATTTCCAATTCTGTATCATAGAGATGATAGCACAGAAAACTTAGAAGACACCAGCCCTCAGGAGAAAGGACACAGGGAAAATTAATCATTTAGGTGCATGTGGACATAGAATTGGAGAGGAGAAAAGTTCGCAGAATCAATCAATGAGTTGAAGCTGTTGATTGAAACTCGTTAGTCTAAAGCAGATTGCGTTTAATCACTGTTCTCTGGGGTGACAGTACATTCCTATGCATGGATGTATTAGAGGGAAAGAGTTCTCAGAAAAAACTACTCTGAGATTGGAATTTAAACCATACTTGGTTTGAAAAGACAGAGTCCAGGAATGACTGAATATTTTGGATATCCGGTAAGAGAATTCCAGGTACCCCATGACAATCAGAAATGGTTGTTAACGCAATATATGAGATCAGTATTTGAATTAGCACTTGAATTACAAGGATAAATGGATCAAGTCTTAGGTCTTTAATAGATTAGTCTTCCTATTATGCTGAGATGTCTTTTCCCCAGCTTTTCTCCTGGGAGCTTACAAATTTGCAAACCTCAGCGGCTCTCACTTTATGCCGTTGCTAAGCCAGAAGCATTGCAGTCCATCAATCAATGTCTCTAAGTGCTCACAAGTTATATACAGTTTGTAGCTTAAGCTGCCTTTCCAACTTCCTAAATTATCACCCTCATTTATTCTTGTTCGTTTCCACTATCACATCCTTATTGACCATATAATGAAAATTTAAAATGTAAGCTTCTATGCCATCATTGTCCATTTGAGTCTCATTTCTCCAAAGTGAATAATCTTTGAATTTAATTTATTTTTAAAGATTAAGTTAAACCTAAGCCTAAAGAAACCTGCGGCTTATATTTGCATTATTTTGGTGTGAACTTGCCATATTCATCCGTACACCCGTGAATAAAGACCGTATCCTCACTCCTACAATTTCAGACACCCAACCTTGAAGACAACAGGGTTGAAGTTTCAGGAGCAGTGATAAATTATAGACACATCTTTTGTGATTAGATTAGTGTATTAACTTCCTGTGGCTTCTGTAACAAATTTCCACAAACTTGGTGGCTTACAACACGGCAGTTTCACTCTTCCAGTTCTGGAGGCCGGAGTCCGAAATGACGCCCGGGGGTCTTAGGTGGGGTTGGCATCAGGACTGTGTTCCTTCTGGAGGGCTCACGGGAAAAACCTGTTTCCCTGAGATTTCCAGCGTGTGAAGGTCGCTCCAATTCCTTGGCCGGATTCTTCCATCTAAAAGTCACACCAGCCTGGCTGGTGTGGCTCAGTAGGTTGGGCGTCGTCGGTGCACCAAAAGGTTTCTGGTTCGATCCCCTGCCGGGGGCGTGCGGGAGGCAGCGATGGATGTTTCTCATCGATGTTTCTCTCTCTCTCCCTCTCCTTTCCTCTCCCTCTAAAAATCAATAAAAACATACGTTTAAAAGTCCGACCAAAACCCCAAGGAGCCCTTATTACACAGTTTGAGGTTAATGTTCAAGTGAGTTTTGAACATTAATGTATTTTCTTCAAACATTTCTAGTCATCTTCTGCTTTTACTCTTCCAAAACCTTGGTCTTCTCAACCCCTCACCTCTGAATTCAAATACATTTTTTCCCTTATTTTTTTTTTCTTTGCAAGAGAATTAATTGCAAAGAATTTGACGCTTGGCATGTGTGGTTCAAAAAATACCTGGTCCCTTCTCAGCACCCTGATGCCTTGCTCTGACGACGTCCGTATGCTGTGTGGTCACCATGGCGACTAAGAGGCTTATAACTGCAACCCCAGAAAGCTCATTTTTTTTTTTTAATCACTCAAATTGTGGCATAAGTTTAATCTATTCGAAGTGTCAACAAACCGTGTCTCCATGGCCAGTGTTGGGAAAGGTCTTATTTCGTCTGTTGGTTTCAATGTACAGTCTTCCTCCCTCTAACTCACTAAACCATCTCTAAGAGGGTAGCAAGGAGAGGCTGCTCCTTACCGCACGAAATTATACGTGATCGCTTCACAGCAACACGACTGAAATGTGTGACAATAACATTTTCTGACCTTACCTTAAAAAAAAAAGTCATTATTTCATCATTGCACCAAGCATCTCTCCTGTTACCACCTCGGGTTCTCTCCTGTCAACTTCTCCCACTGATGGGGAGTCTCGTGACCATCTTGGGCCCTCCCACCAGGAGAATCCCTCCATCTGCAAGTCAAGTGTTTAGCAGCTCTAGCTCTACGGGCAATCCTTTGGGGAGTGCCATCGTCTTATCTACCTGCTTCGACACAGGTCTATTGACCTATAGATTAAATTTATCTGTATTCTTCTGTCTCCGACTACTCAAAGAATCTTCAAAAATAATACTGATTGTGCCTAAAGCAAAAACAAACAAAGAATAACAATACTTAAGAGTGAGGAAGACAAATATTAGAAGCCCCGTAATTATTTATTAGAGAATATGCTCTATTGTTTGTTGACTTTTTTCTTTTAATAATAAAAGAAACAAATTGCACCAAGAATATTTATCTTCCCCCACACACAGAAACACGCAGAGGCACCCGTGTGGCTACACTGGTTAAAGGGAGTCCTGGGCCTACGGGTCTTCTCAGGCCTTCAGAAGAAATTATTCACTGCCTGCGACAGAATGTATGCAACACTCTAGGGTATTTCTTCCTATTAAAAAATGTGTGTTTTTTCTTGTGATAGTTTATGTAGCAAGTCAGGTCTGTATGGGAACAGAGTGTTTATTGCTCCTTTTCAATCTGTAAGTCATTTTTTAAAAATTTATTTCCTGATGCTTATTCGAACTTGGTCTTCCCTCATTTTTCTTAAGGAGGACACTCGAGTTACTGACCGTGGACCCCACACCAGGCGAGGCAGGCAGAGGGGACCTTTTCATTGGAAGTTCTAACTTTCTCCAAAGTTAATTCTCTCCTTTTGGAAAGAGATTGGGAGCTATCTTTTTTATAGTCTGTTTTTTCATCCAAATAAAATCTTTGAGTGGAGGTGGGGACAACGGCAGTTTTTTTTCTCTGAGTGACACCCCCACCCAGGAGCTGAGTGCCCTGTGGGGTCGGGGCAGCCTGGGGAAGTGACTGTTCCTATAGGAGAGGCCCCAGGAGCTCTTCGCCCCCCTTCTGCCCTGTGAGGATCAGGGCACCAGCCGCCTGACGCTCAGAAGAAGGCCCTGCCCCAACCTGTCCACACTGGTCCCTTGATCTTGATCAAGCTTCGGGCTCCCAGAACCATGAGAAATTCGATTCTGTTGTTTGTAAGCCGCCCGGTCTCTGGTTGGTTTTTAGCAGCCTGAGAGGAGACACGAGGCCCCCACGCGAGCTTTGCTACTCTGAGCTCCTGAACCTCCAGGGCTTCATCAGCTCGCCGATGCTTTCAGGACTATTTTTTTAAAAAAATATTCAGTTCTATTTGTTCTGAATTATTTGGTCCACATTGCAAGTATGGGAAATCTCGATGTAGAACTTACTAAATTAATACTTGTGACATAATGTATTCATCCGTTTAACAGCCATATAAATTGTAAAGCTACGACTGAGGACCTGAACATACAGCAATGAAAGGGGCCTAGTTCTTACCCTAACACACTTTATGTAATAAAATACATAAACAAGTGAGTGAGTAATCAATTAGTTAGCTGATAAATATAATATTACAAAGAACAGAAATGGAACACACAATAGACATAGGGAGGGAATAATGAATCGTTCAGACGTCCTCTCACCCGGGAAACGGGAGAGTCTTCCACAGTAGACTTGAAAGAAGTGGGGGAAACCAGTATGAAGAAAGAGAGCTATCTTGGGATAAAAGGCAAATTTTAAAAATTTATGAGCTGAGAGTTTTTGAGCAAAAGCGAAGACATGAGTATGCCTCGCGGATGGGGGACAGTAAAGGACAAGTCTGAGAAACACCCTGGAACCAGACCGGGCCGGAAAAGAGCAGGCGGGGTCGTGTCAACAACAGTGTAATTTTGAATTGATTTTAATATGATAGGAGCGCATTAGGTAGTTCCTAGCTGGCATGAGATAAATTAACAGGGGATAGCATGACCTTGTCTATGTTTCAAAGGGATCCGTCTGGGGCACTGTGGAGATGAAAGTGAATGAAGTTAAAAGGGTAGATAATCCAGAGAAAACGGCTGGCGCTTAGATTAGAACGGGGGCCGCGTGGGCGGTGCGAGGAGTGCAGGGCACGGATGCGTGTCAACGGAAGAGCCACGAGGAGCTGCCGGAAAATTGCACGTGGGGCGTGAGAGGCAGAAGGATTCAAACTCCGCTCCGGGACTGGAGGACGAGTCCTGTCACTGGAAGAACGATGACGCTTTTTACTAAGAGGAGATGCTTGGGGGTGGCAGGTTCAGAAGGGAAATAAAAGCTCGAGTTTGGAAACTGACGGCAAATGTCACCAACAGGACCCACGATTTTGGGATCAGGAGGCCAACGTCCGGTGGTAGTCCATGACTAGATGGGCTCAGACATGAGCTTAAGCTAATTAAAACAGGCTTTCTATCTTCGCTGTGTCCCTTGGTTACAATGGTTTCAGTTGTCATAATTACCCTGAAGTGACTGCAGCTGACACACCCTCAAGAGTGGCAATCTAGGGCACATGAACCGATCTAGCTGGTTCTGAAGACAGAGGGGATCTGCGTGTGCCTGACTGCCCAGTTTTTTGTGTTTTTTTGTTTTTGTTTACCATGGCTCTGTGTGTTTGGCTTGAATGCAAGAACTGTGGGAATATTGGAGACTTATTAGTGCAGCAAAAATGACGAAGACAAGAATATAAAGGGATAGATGACCATGTCAGGCCTCTATATTCTCTGCTCAAAGCATGGTCAGAAACCCGAGCTTTCCCTTTCATCGTCAAAGGCACACCAACCACCTTGACTATTGGGCAAGTTTAACTAAAAAACAGAGAGAGAATCAGATCTTGGAGGCTACATTTCAAGAGTAGCTTCGGATCTCCATCTAGTCATGATTCTGAGTCAGATCAGGCCTTTGTTTCGGAATGAATGATAATCCGAAGTTGTGAAACAGAAATATTTGAGAGGACTCAACTCCAAACACCCTCGACCCTAAACTCCGCTGAGCTCCCGTGTGCAAAAGCAGACTCTTAGATAAAGCTGCTCACCCCTGGTTGGAGACCATATGCTTGTCTCGCAGACACACCTGTGTCATCCCCAGGCACCCGTGTCCCCTGACGGTAAGTGGCCCCCAGGTCACTGGGCAGCGCCGAGAGCAGCATGCGCAGCTGCGTGTTCAGGGGAGCCCGTTACAGAGTCGGCCTGAACCAGGACCGCTGCCAAGAGAAATACAGATGGTTTTTCAGTTCACGTCAACAAACCCCTGCGGATGTGTCGGAGGGTGGATTCCGGCCGCGCTCAGCCTGACGGGAGAAATGGTTTTAAATCAAGGGCAGGAGCGGCCTCTCCCTAGGAACATAGGAAAGAAAATGCAGAATCTCAGCACAGGAGGGATTTCATAAACTAGTGTCCGCAGCAAACCCTCACGGTGCGAAGGGCGATGCTTTCTTATAGCAGATCCACAACGAGCGCCTCTTTACTTTGTCCAGAGGCAAGATGATTCTGGGAATACAGACGGTGAAGTAACACATGTTGGCTTCCCTGGTACTTTCAGTTACTCAGTTACTGCTCTTTGGTGTCCTTTTGCTGAACAAATTGATAAGGGTTGTGGCGTGTGGTATACAGTTATTGATGAGGTTATTGATTTTTTTCTCTAAGCTCACATTGTTTAGGATGGTTGATACCAGTTAAATATGGCTACTTGAATTTAAATTAATGACAAGTAAGTAAAGTTAAACGTTCATTTTTGCAAGTACAAATTGGCTCATTAAAAAATAGCTTAAGCCATAGCCCGCGTAACCCCATCTTCATCTAACAGCCACCAAGGGTTGCTTGGTTGACATGCTCTCTCACAAATATCGAAGCTATTAAATCCTGACATATTGTCTGCTAATTGAATACTTAGGGGCCTCTTATTAATATTAACACCCAAGGGATTACTTTATTACTTGGTTTTATCCTCTTTAACTTTTTGAAATATTAGCTTCCCAGGATTGAAATCAAATTCATAAGATGTCGTAGGACAATGCAACTCAAGATGTTCAAAACTGAAACGGTACCTTCTACATGCGGCAAAACTCTCGTAATCATCCAAGTAAACAAACAGGCAAAAAGTACAGGGTTTGATCTTAAAGGCTCGCCTAACCCTTAGCACTTAAACTAATTTTCGCTCTTTTCATTTTACCTCCAAATGCTTGTGAACCCTGAAAAGTAATTTATCTAATGTGAACCATGAGAAGGAATTTGTCTAGCAAGGTGGGTTCCCTTTGTGATAACTATGGGGGATCACATCGTAAATTATAGGATTATCTAACCTCTGTGTTGTATATGTGAAACTAACATAAAATAATATTGAATGTTAACTGTAAGTGAAAAAAAATTTTTTTTTAAAGTTTTATGAAGTTTTTAAGAAAACAATGGACTCCCAGTGGTTAGCTGGGTCTAGATTCGGCATCAGTCCAGTGGCCCTGCGCTGACAGAGCCTCTCACATACTCTGAGGCTCAGGGAGAGTCACAGGCTCCATGCATCCGAGTCAACCGCTGCAGGGACGTCCCCTGTCCTGTGGCCACCCTGGCACCGCCTGACCAGTCAGGCCCGCACACGGGGAGCGCGTTTGCACCGGCCGCCGGCCGCCGGCCCCGATGGGACTGGGCCCCCCCGAGTGAACGCGCCCCGGGTGGGGTCGTGCTCCGCGGCGGGCAGCCTCTCCTCTCGGGGAGCGCCGTGGATTCCCACCGGCGCCCACCCGCCCTTGGTTTGCAAAATGTTCGCTTGAGTAAAGTTTCTTCTTTTTTTCCCTTAATACTTTTTGTGAAAATTTTATTGACATACGAACGTTTTCCCCACAACCTGGTCTCTAGATTTTCCACGTATCTGCCTTCTTACCTCTGTCTCTGGTTTTCCTCTTTCTGAAACATTACCCACATATCCACCTACTGTAAGTATACAAAAAAAATTAAAAAAAAAAAGAAATTGTTATTCCCTTGATTTAAATTATTTGTTAGTCAACACCTAAGTGTGTAATCTGTGTTCTATTAAAACTATTGGCCAAATGATTAAAAGTACATTTATATCCAAACTGTACAAAATTGCCACATATCTTCAAAAATACTGCTTTCTTTTTCATCTTTATTGTTGAGAGTATTACAGATGTCCCCCCCCTTTTGCCCCCTTGCCCCCCACCCCAGGCCTTCTCCATCCCATGGTCTGTGTCCACGGGTCATGCATATATACACTTAAATTCTTTGGTTAATCTCTTCCCTCCCCCCCTTCCCTCTGAGATTAAAACTTAAAACATTTTATGTATGTTTTCAAAGTTATTTTTCTTTTAATATTCAAAATTGCTTATTATACTAGGAAGGCAACTGTATATTATAACTAATAAATATTTAACATTTGAATTAAATGTAACTAGAGTGAATATTTTGTTTTTTAAATTTAATTAGATTTCATTAAAAGTTTTATAAAAACTATTCACTTTCAACACCAATGTGAAGACCCATTAAATAACTGATATGACACTTTAAACATGTTCCTTGCAGAACCACATTATGCACATTTAATAGCATATAAATTGTTTAATATTCTGAAGTACTCCTCCGGAGTATTT